>NW_028147632.1:2884783-3043575 GCF_008360975.1 Lichenostomus cassidix | reverse complement strand
TAAATTTCTGGGAAAAAAATGGGATTTTGGGAAATTTGGGAAGAGAGAATCCCAAAAATTCCCAAAAAATGAAAAAAACTGGGAAAAAATTGGGTGAAAAATGTGGGAATTTGGGAAATTTGGTGATTCTGAGGGAATCTGATGGGATTGAAATTCTTTCCCCAAATTTTATTGGGAATTTGGGAAAATTATTGGGAAAAAATGGGATTTTGGGGAATTTGGGAAGAGAGAATCTCAAAAATTCCCAAAAAACGAAAAAAAATCCTCAAAAATTTGGGTGCAAAATGTGGGAATTGTGGAAAATTTAGTGATTCTGAGGGAAGGTGATGGGATTGAAATTCTTTCCCCCAAATTTTATTGGGAATTTGAGAAAATTATTGGGGAAAAATGGGATTTTGGAAAATTTGGGAAGAGGGAATCTCAAAAATTCCCAAAAAATTTAAAAAAAAACAAAAAAATTGGGTGAAAAATGTGGGAATTGTGGAAAATTTGGGGGAGAATTCAGAAAAATTGCAGTGAAGGAGATGGGATTGAAATTTCTCCCTAAATTCTATTGGGAATTTGGGAAATTCCTGGGAAAAAAATGGGATTTTGGAAAATTTGGGATGAGGGAATCCCAAAAATTCCCAAAAAAATGAAAAAAAAAGTGAAAAATTTGGGTGAAAAATGTGGGAATTGTGGAAAATTTGGGGGAGAATTCAGAAAAATCGCAGTGAAGGTGATGGGATTGAAATATTTTCCTGATTTTTATGGGGAATTTTGGAAAATTCCTGGGGAAAAATGGGATTTTGGGGAATTTGGGAAGAGAGAATCCCAAAAATTCCCCAAAAAATGAAAGAAAAAAGTGAAAAAATTGGGTGAAAAAAGTGGGAATTATGGAAAATTTAGTGATTCTGAGGGAAGGTGATGGGAGTGAAATCTCTCCCCAAATTCTATTGGGAATTTTGGAAAATTATTGGGAAAAAATGGGATTTTGGGATATTTGGGAAGAAAGAATCTCAAAAATTCCCAAAAAACTAAAAAAAACCCAAAAAATTGGGTGAAAAAAGTGGGAATTCTGGAAAATTTGGTGGTGATTCTGAGGGAATTCAGAAAAATCAACAGGAATGTGATGAGATTAAAATTTCCAGGGAAAAAAATGGGATTTTGGGGAAATCGCCAAAATCCAACAAAATGCCCCAAAATTCAATGAAATTCCAACAAAAATCCACCAGAAACCCCTCAAATCCCCCCGAAAATTCCCCAAAAAATTCCCAAAAATTCCCAAAATTCCCCAAAATTTCCCAAATTCCCACCATTTCCATGTCCCAGGTGGATGAGGGCATTCTGGGGGTTTTGAGTCATTCACCAAAATCCAATTAAATCCCCAAAATTCCAATTAAATTCCCCAAAAATCCATCAAATCTCCCCAAAATTCCCCAAAAATGCCCAAAAATTCCAAAAAATTCCCAAAAATTCCCAAAATCCCCAAATTCCCACCATTTCCGTGTCCCAGGTGGATTAATGCATTCTGGGGGTTCTGAGCCATCGCCAAAACCAATGAAATTCACCCAAAAATCACCAAAAATCCCCCAAATTCCATCAGAAACTCCTCAAATCCCCCTGAAAATGCCCAAAAAAATTCCCAAAAATTCCCAAAATTCCCAAATTCCCACCATTTCCATGTCCCAGGTGGATTAAGGCATTCTGAGGGTTTTGGGTCATTCACCAAAATCCAAAAATTCAATGAAATTCACCCAAAATTCAACAAAATTCACCCCAAATTCCAACAAAAACCCTCCAAACTCTTCCCAAAAATCCCCAAAAAATCCCCAAAAATCCCAAATTCCCACCATTTCCATGTCCCAGGTGGATTAAGGCATCCCAAAAATCCAACAAAATGCCCCAAAATTCAATGAAATTCACCCAAAATTCAACAAAATTCCCACAAAATTCCAACAAAAACCCCCCAAACTCTTCCCAAAATTCCCCAAATTCCCACCATTTCCATGTCCCAGATGGATCAGGGCATTCTGGGGGTTCTGGGCCATTGCCAAAACCAATGAAACTCACCCAAAATTCACCCAAAAATCAACAAAAATCCCCCAAATTCCATCAGAAACCCCTCAAATCCCCCCCAAAATTCCCAAAAAAATTCCAAAAAATCCCAAAATTCCCAAATCCCCACCATTTCCATGTCCCAGGTGGATTAAGGCATTCTGGGGGTTCTGAGCCATCGCCGTCGCTCTGCCACTGCGAGTCCTGAGGGAAGTGACCTCCTGACCCACCGAGATGTCCAGGAAATGCAGCAAACCCAGCGAGCTCTGGGGGGAAAACATGGAAAAATGGGAAAAATGGGAAAAAACGGGGGAAAAATGGGGGAAAATGGGGAAAAAATGGGGAAAAAATGGGGAAAATAGGGTGAAAAACAGTGAAAAAATGGCAAAAAACGGTGAAAAAATGGAGAAAAACAGGGAAAAAATGGCGTGGTGAAAAAACAGTGAAAAAATGGGAGTGAAAAATGGTGGAAAATGGGGGAAAAATGGTGAAAAAATGGGGAAAATACAGTGAAAAATGGTGAAAAAATGGTGAAAAAACATGGGAAAATGGGAAAAATGGTGAAAAACGTGAAAACGTGGCGGCAAATGGTGAAAAAATGGCAAAATAACTGTGAAAAAATGGAGAAAAACAGTGGAAAATGGGGAGAAAGGGAAAAAAGGGTGGAAAATGGTGAAAAAAAGGCAAAAAAGGGTGAAAAAAATGGTGGGAAAGGGTGAAAAAAAATGGTGAAAAAATGGGGAGGAATGGTGAAAAAACACAGAGATGTTCAGGAACTGCAGCAAACCCAGTGAACTCTGGGGGAGAAATGGGGAGAAAACATGGGAAATGGGAAAAATGGGGAAAAATGGGGAAAAACAGTGAAGAAATTGGGAAAATGGAGAAAAAACGGGGAAAATAGGGTGAAAAACGGTGAAAAAATGGGGGAAAAGGGGGTAAAAATGGATGAGAAAAGGGTGGAATGGGGAGGCAAAAAAAGGGTGGAAAAATGGTGAAAAAATGGGGGAAAATGGGGAAAATGGGGGAAAAGTGGGGAAAAGTGGGGAAAAATGGGGAAAATACAGCAAAAAATGGTGAAAAATGGGGGAAAACAGGGGAAAAATGGGAAAAAAACACTGAGATGTTCAGGAACTGCAGCAAGCCCAGCTAGCTCTGGGAGGAAAACATGGGAAATGGGAAAAATGGGGTAAACCAGTGAAAAAACGGTGAAAAAATGGGGGAAAACGGGGGGAAAATGGTGAAAAATGGGGGAAAATAGGAAAAAAACATTGAGATGTTCAGGAACTGCAGCAAGCCCAGCTAGCTCTGGGGGGAAAACATGGAAAAATGGGAAAAAATGGGGAAAAACAGTGAAGAAATTGGGAAAATGGGGAAAAAAACAGGGAGAAACGGGGAAAAAACAGGGAAAAAACACCGAGATGTTCAGGAAGTGCAGCAAACCCAGCTCACTCTGGGGGGAAAAATGGGGAGAAAACATGGGAAAATGGGAAAAATGGGGAAAAACAGTGAAGAAATTGGGAAAATGGGGAAAAAACGGGGAAAAAATGGAGAAAAACGGTGGAAAAATGGAGAAAAACAGTGGAAAAATGGGGGAAAACAGTGGGAAAATGGCAAAAAAGTGGGAAATGGGAAAAAATGGGGAAAAATGGGGAAAAATGCTGGAAATATAGCAAAAAATGGTGAAAAAATGGTGAAAAAATGGTGAAAAAATGGTGAAAAAACACTGAGATGATCAGGAACTGCAGCAAACCCAGCAAGCTCTGGGGGGGGAGAAACAGGGAAAAATGGGAAAAATGGGGAAAATGGGGAAAAAATGGGGGAAAAATAGGGGAAAAAATAGGGAAAAAATGGATGAGAAAAGGGTGGAAAATGGGGAAAAAAGGCAAAAAAAGGGTGGAAAAATGGTGACAAAATGGGGGAAAATGGGGGAAAAGTGGGGAAAAATGGGGAAAATACAGCAAAAAATGGTGAAAAATGGGGGAAAACAGGGGAAAAATGGGAAAAAACACTGAGATGTTCAGGAACTGCAGCAAACCCAGCTAGCTCTGGGAGGAAAACATGGGAAATGGGAAAAATGGGGTAAACCAGTGAAAAAACGGTGAAAAAATGGGGGAAAACGGGGGGGAAATGGTGAAAAATGGGGGAAAATAGGAAAAAAACATTGAGATGTTCAGGAACTGCAGCAGCCCAGCGAGCTCTGGGGGGAAACATGGAAAAATGGGAAAAAATGGGGAAAAACAGTGAAGAAATTGGGAAAATGGGGAAAAAAACGGGGAAAAAACAGGGAAAAAACACCAAGATGTTCAGGAAGTGCAGCAAACCCAGCTCACTCTGGGGGGAAAAATGGGGAGAAAACATGGGAAAATGGGGAAAATGGGGGAAAACGGGGAAAAAATGGGGAAAAATGGGGAAAAAATGGAGAAAAACAGTGGAAAAATGGGGGAAAACAGTGGGAAAATGGCAAAAAAGTGGGAAATGGGGAAAAATGGTTAAAAATGCTGGAAATACAGCAAAAAATGGTGAAAAAATGGTGAAAAAATGGTGAAAAAATGGTGAAAAAATGGTGAAAAAATGGTGAAAAAATGGTGAAAAAACACTGAGATGATCAGGAACTGCAGCAAACCCAGCTAGCTCTGGGGGGAAAATGGGGAAAATGGTGGGAAATGGGAAAAATGGGGGAAAAACAGGGAAAAATGGGGGAAATGGGTGAAAAAATGGGGGAAATACAGTGAAAAATGGTGAAAAAATGGGGGAAAATAGGGCCAAAATGGTGAAAAAATGGGGAGAAAACCCTGAGATGTTCAGGAAGTGCAGCAAACCAGTGAGCTCTGGGGGAGAAACATGGAAAAATGGGAAAAATGGGGAAAAAGGGGAAAAAGGGGAAAAAGGGGGAAAAATGGAGGAAAAAGGGAGGAAAAAAGGGTAAAAATGGGTGAGAAAAGGGTGGAAAATGGGGAAAAAAGGCAAAAAAAGGGTGGGAAAATGGTGCCAAAATGGGGAAAATGGGGAAAAACAATGAAAAAACGGGGAAAATACAGCAAAAAATGGTGAAAAAATGGGGGGAAAATGGGGAGAAATGGTGAAAAAACACCGAGATGTTCAGGAACTGCAGCAAACCCAGATTGCTCTGGGGGAGAAAAACATGGAAAAATGGGAAAAATGGAGAAAAAAATGGGGAAAAATCGGGGGAAAATGGGGGAAAATGGGTGAGAAAAGGGTGGAAAATGGGGAAAAAAAGGCAAAAAAAGGGGTGGGAAAACGGTGACAAAATGGGAAAAATGGGGAAAATAGTGAAAAAATGATGAAAAAATGGTGAAAAAACACCGAGATGTCCAGGAAATGCAGCAAACCCAGCGAGCTCTGGGGGGAAAAATGGGGAAAAAAATGGGAAAATGGGAAAAAATGGGGAAAAATGGGGAAAAACAGTGAAGAAATTGGGAAAATGGAGAAAAAACGGGGAAAATAGGGTGAAAAACGGTGGAAAAATGGAGAAAAACAGTGGAAAAATGGGGGAAAACAGTGGGAAAATGGCAAAAAAGTGGGAAATGGGGAAAAATGGTTAAAAATGCTGGAAATACAGCAAAAAATGGTGAAAAAATGGTGAAAAAACACTGAGATGATCAGGAACTGCAGCAAACCCAGCGAGCTCTGGGGGAGAAAACATGGAAAAATGGGGAAAATGGAGAAAAAATGGGGAAAAACAGTGAAAAAACGGGGAAAAACGGTGAAAAAATGGGGAAAAATGGGGGAAAAATGGGGAAAAATGGGGAAAAATGGGGAAAAACCACTAAGATGTTCAGGAAGTGCAGCAAACCCAGCTAGCTCTGGGGGGAAAATGGGGAAAATGGTGGGAAATGGGAAAAATGGGGGAAAAACAGGGAAAAATGGGGGAAATGGGTGAAAAAATGGTGAAAAATCAGAGAAAAATGGTGAAAAAATGGGGGGAAAATGGGGTAAAATGGTGAAAAAATGGTGAAAAAACACAGAGATGTTCAGGAAGTGCAGCAAACCCAGTGAGCTCTGGGGGAAAAAAACATGGAAAAATGGGGAAAATGGAGAAAAAATGGGGAAAAACAGTGAAAAAACGGGGAAAAACGGTGAAAAAATGGGGAAAAATGGCGAAAAATGGGGAAAAATGGGTGAGAAAAGGGTGAAAAATGGTGGAAAAATGGTGAAAAAATGGGGAGAAATGGTGAAAAAACACTGAGATATCCAGGAACTGCAGCAGCCCAGCTAGCTCTGGGGGAGAAATGGGGAAAAAACAGGCAAAAAATGGGGAAAAACAATGAAAAAATGGGGAGAAAAATGGAGAGAAAAATGGGGAGAAAAATGGGTGAGAAAAGGGTGGAAAATGGTGGAAAAAAGACAAAAAAAATGGTGGAAAAATGGTGAAAAAATGGGGGGAAAATGGTGAAAATGGGAAAAAACACTGAGATGTTCAGGAACTGCAGCAAACCCAGCGAGCTCTGGGGGAGAGAAAATGGGGAAAAATTGGGAAAAATGGGGAAAAACAGTGAAAAAATTGGGAAAATGGGGAAAAAAACAGGGAAAAACGGGGAAAAAACAGGGAAAAAACACCAAGATGTTCAGGAAGTGCAGCAAACCCAGCTCACTCTGGGGGGAAAAATGGGGAGAAAACATGGGAAAATGGGAAAAATGGGGAAAAATGGGGAAAATAGGGTGAAAAACAGCGAAAAAATGGCAAAAAACTGTGAAAAAATGGAGAAAAACAGGGAAAAAATGGACAATAAGTGGTGAAAAAACAGAGAATAAACATGGGAAGTGGGAAAAATGGGGAAAATGGGGGAAAATAATGGGGAAAAATAATGGGGAAAATACAGTGAAAAATGGTGAAAAAATGGTGAAAAAACATCCAAGATGTCCAAGAACTGCAGCAGCCCAGCTAGCTCTGGGAGAGAAAACATGGAAAATGGGAAAAAATGGGAAAAATGGTGAAAAACAGTGAAAACGTGGCGGCAAATGGTGAAAAAATGGCAAAATAACTGTGAAAAAATGGAGAAAAACAGTGGAAAATGGGAGAGAAAAGGGAAAAAAAAGGGTGGAAAATGGTGGAAAAAAGGCAAAAAAGAGTGAAAAAAAATGGTGGGAAAGGGTGAAAAAAAATGGTGAAAAAATGGGGAGGAATGGTGAAAAAACACTGAGATGTTCAGGAACTGCAGCAAACCCAGTGAACTCTGGGGGAGAAATGGGGAGAAAACATGGGAAAATGGGAAAAAATGGGAAAAGTGGGGGAAAACAGTGAAAAAACAGGTAAAAAAAGGGAGAAAACGGGTGAAAAAACAGGGGAAAAAGAACAATTAAAGGGTGAAAAAATGAGGGAAAACCAGTGGGAAAATAGTAAAAAAAGAGTGGAAAATTACAAAAATTGTGACTACAAGTGGTGAAAAAATGGGAGAAAAATGGTGGGAAAACAGTGAAAAGCGGGCAAAAAACGGGAGGAATAAAGGGTGGAAAAAGGGTGGAAAATGGTGAAAAATGGTGAAAAAATGGTGAAAAAACACAGAGATGTCCAGGAACTGCAGCAGCCCAGCTAGCTCTGGGGGGAAAATGGGGAAAAATGGGGGAAAATGGGGAAAAAAAGGCCAAAAAAGGTGGAAAAATGGGGGAAAAATGGGGGAAAATGGGGAAAAATGGGGGGAAAATGGGGAAAAACACAGAGATGTTCCGGAACTGCAGCAGCCCAGCTAGCTCTGGGGGAGAAAAACATGGAAAAATGGGGAAAAACAGTGAAGAAATTGGAAAAAATGGGAAAAAATGGGGAAAATAGGGTGAGAAATGGTGAAAAAATGGTGAAAAAATGGAGAATAAATGGTGAAAAAATGGAGAATAAACATGGGAAGTAGGAAAAATGGGGGAAAATGGGGAAAAAATGGGGAAAAAAGGGGGAAAAATAATAATGGGGAAAAATAATAATGGGGAAAAATAATAATGGGGAAAAATGGGCCAAACCCATCCAAACATTGACACAAATCAGCGAAAAATCACCAAAAATTGGCAAAAATCAGCCAAAAAATCACCAAAAAATGGCCAAAAATGGCTCAAATTTTCCCGAATTTTTCCCGAATTTTTCCCAAATTTTCCCGAAATTTTGGGAATTTTGCAGGACTCACCACAGCAGCCAGCAGGAAGTGGTAGGGCAGGAATTCCATCCTGAGGATTCCCTGGAATCTCCTCACCACGTGGGTTGGCTAAAATCGGCCAAACTCACCCCAAAAATTGGCAAAAAATGGGCAAAAATCGGGCAAAAATCACCAAAAACGGCAAAAATCACCCCAAAAATTTGCAGAACTCACCCAAAATTCATTAAAATTGGCAAAAAATGGGGAAAACCCACTGAAAAAAGGGCAAAAATTGGCTAAAAATCACCAAAAATCGGCGAAAAATTAGCGAAAAATCACCAAAAAATGGGCAAAAATGGCTCAAATTTTCCCGAATTTTTCCCAAATTTGCCCAAATTTTGCAGGACTCACCACAGCAGCCAGCAGGAAGTGGTAGGGCAGGAATTCCATCCTGAGGATTCCCTGGAATCTCCTGACCACTTGGATTGGCTAAAATCGGCCAAACTCACCCCAAAAATTGGCAAAAAATCACCAAAAAGTGGCAAAAATCACCCCAAAAACTTGCAGAACTCATCCAAAATTCATCAAAATTGGTAAAAATTGGTAAAAAATAGGGAAAACCCACCGAAAAAATGGCAAAAATTGGCTAAAAATCACCAAAAATCGGCGAAAAATTAGCAAAAAATCACCAAAAAATAGCCAAAAATGGCTCAAATTTTCCCGAATTTTTCCCAAATTTTCCCAAAATTTTGGGAATTTCCCCAAACTCACCACAGCAGCCAGCAGGAAGTGGTAGGGCAGGAATTCCATCCTGAGGATCCCCTGGAATCTCCTCACCACGTGGGTTGGCTAAAGTCAGCCAAAGCCACCCCAAAAATTGGCAAAAAATGGGCAAAAATCAGCCAAAAATCACCAAAAACGGCAAAAATCACCCCAAAAATTTGCAGAACTCACCCAAAATTCATTAAAACTGGCAAAAAATGGGGAAAACCCACTGAAAAATGGTAAAAATTGGCTAAAAATTACAAAAAATTGGCGAAAAATCACCAAAAATCTGCGAAAAATCACCAAAAAATGGTGAAAAATTAGCGAAAAATCACCAAAAAATGGCCAAAAATGGCTCAAATTTTCCCGAATTTTCCCCAAAATTTCAGATTTTCATTCAGCACTCACCACAGCAGCCAGCAGGAAGTGGTAGGGCAGGAATTCCATCCTGAGGATCCCCTGGAATCTCCTGACCACGTGGATTGGCTAAAATCGGCCAAACTCACCCCAAAAATTGGCAAAAAATCACCAAAAAGTGGCAAAAATCACCCCAAAAACTTGCAGAACTCATCCAAAATTCATTAAAATTGGTAAAAATTGGTAAAAAATGGGGAAAACCCACCGAAAAAATGGCAAAAATTGGCTAAAAATCACCAAAAAATGGCGAAAAATCACCAAACTTTGGCGAAAAATCACCAAAAAATGGTGAAAAATCAGCCAAAAATCACTCAAATTTCCCCGAATTTTTCCCAAATTTTCCCAAAATTTTGGGAATTTTGCAGGACTCACCACAGCAGCCAGCAGGAAGTGGTAGGGCAGGAATTCCATCCTGAGGATCCCCTGGAATTTCCTCACCACGTGGATCTCCAGCCCCTGGCTGTCGTAGACGTGCAGCCAGCGGCGCTGAGCCACGGCCAGCAGAGACTCACTGTGCAGCCAGCTGGGGTTTGGGGGGAAAAATGGGATTTTGGGGAAAAAATGGGGTTTGGGGGGGGAAATATGGGGGTTTTATAGGGTTTGGGGGGAAAAAATGAAGAGTTTAGGGGAAAAATGGGGATTTTAGAAGGGAAAATGAAGATTTTTGGAGGAGGAATGAGGATTATAGGAGGAAAAATGAAGAGTTTAGGAGGAAAAATGGGGATTTTAGGGGGAAAATGAAAATTTTTAGGAGGAAAAATGAAGATTTTAGGGGAAAAATGAGATTTTAGGGGGAAAAATGGGGATTTGGGGGAAAAATGGGGATTTTAGAGGAGAAAAAGGGAATTTTGGGGAAATAATGGGGTTTTGGAAATAAATGGGGTTTGGGGAAAAAAAATGGGGTTTTAGGGGAAAATGGGGATTTTAGGGGAAAAATGGGGTTTTAGGAGGAAAATGAGATTTTTTAAAGTGAAAATGGAGATTTTAAAAGTGAAAATCGAGATTTTTAACAGTGGAAATGGAGATTTTAGGAGGGAAAATGGAGATTTTTAAAAGTGAAAATAGAGATTTTAGGAGAAGAAATGGGGATTTTAGGAGAAAAAAAGAGATTTTAGGGGGAAAAATGAAGATTTTTGGAGGAAAAATGAAGATATTGAGAGTGGAAATGGGGATTTTAGGAGGAAAAATGAGATTTTAGGGGGAGAAATGGGGATTTGGGGAGAGAAAAAAAAGAGAATTTTCAGACCAAAAATGGAGTAAATGCCTCCAGTCCATCCCAGTCCATCCCAGCTCCTCCCAGTCCATCCCAGTCCATCCCAGTCCCCTCCAATCCATTCCCAGTCTCTCCCAGTTCCCCCATAAACCCATCCCAGTCCCTCCCAGTAGTTTCCAGTCTATTACAACTTCACTCCCAGTCCTTCCCAGTCCATCCCAGTCCCTCCCAGTCCCTTCCAGTTCCCTCCCAGTGTTTCCCAGTCCTTCCCAGTCCATCCCAGTGCCCCCAGTGCTCATCCCAGTCCCTCCCAATCCATTCCCAGTCCCATCCCAGTCTCTCCCAGTTCACCCTAAACCCATCCCAGTTCCCTCCCAGTTCCCTCCCAGTCTATTCCCAGTCCCTCCCAGTTCATCCCATTCCCTTCCCAGTCCCTTCCCGTTCCCTCCCAGTTCCCTCATAACCCTCCCAGTCCATCCCAATATATTCCCAGTCCCTCCCAGTTCATCCCAGTGCCCCCAGTGCTCATTCCAGTCCTCCCCATTCCCTTCCCAGTCCCCCCAATCCATTCCCAGTTCCCTCCCAGTCCCTCCCATTCCCCTCCCATTCACCTCCAATCCTCTCCCAGTCCCTCCCAGCTCCCCCAAACTCTTCCCAGTTCCCTCCCAGTAGTTTCCAGTATGTTACCAGTTCACTCCCAGTCCATCCCAGTCCCTCCCAGTTCAATCCCAGTCCCTCCCAGTCCATCCCAGTTCCCCCTAAACTCCTCCCAGTTCCCTCCCAGTAGTTTCCAGTCCATTACCAGTTCACTCCCAGTCCCTCCCAGTCCATCCCATTCCCTTCCCAGTACCTCCCAGTTCCTCCCAGTCCATCGCAGTCCATTACCAGTCCCTCCCAGTTCCCATTCCCAGTCCCCTCCAGTCCATTCCCAGTCCTCTCCCAGTCCATCCCAGTCCTTCCGAAGCCCAACCCAGTCGCTCCCAGCCCCTCCCAGTCCCTCCCAGTCCACCCCAGTCCATCCCAGTCCCTCCAATCCATTCCCAGCCTCCTCCCAGTCCATCCCAGTTCCCTCCCAGTCCCTCCCAGTCCCCTCCCAGTCCCTCCCAGTCGCTCCCAGCTCACCGCAGGTCTCTGACTGGCTCCATGACGTTGAACTCACAGCTGAGGCGCCGAGAGCTCCAGTCCAGAGCGGCCACGTGACCGCGGGCCCCGCCCAGCAACAGGAACCTGGGAAATGGGGATACTGGGAGGGACTGGGATGGACTGGGATGGACTGGGAGGGACTGGGATGGACTGGGATGGAACTGGGATGGAACTGGGATGGACTGGGAGGGACTGGGATGGACTGGGAGGGACTGGGATGGACTGGGATGGACTGGGATGGACTGGGAGGGACTGGGATGGACTGGGATGGACTGGGATGGAACTGGGATGGACTGGGATTGAACTGGGAGGGACTGGGATTGAACTGGGAGGGACTGGGAGGGACTGGGATGGACTGGGAGGGACTGGGATGGACTGGGATTGAACTGGGATGGACTGGGAGGGATTGGGAGGGAACTGGGAGGGACTGGGATGGACTGGGAGGGACTGGGATGGACTGGAACGGACTGGGAATGGATTGGAACAAACTGGGAGACTGGCAACGACCAGTTTATACTGGTCCGTACTGGCCTGTACTGGTTTATATTGGTTTATCGCAATCCATACTGGTCCATACTGGTCAGTACCATCCCATACTGGTTTATACTGGTCTATACCATTCCATACTGGTTTATACTGGTCTGTACCATCCCATACTGGTCCAGACTGGTCAGTACCATCCCATACTGGTTTATACTGGTCTATCCCATTCCATACTGGTCCAGACTAGTCTATCCTGGTTCAGACTGGTCTATCCCAGTTTATACTGGTCTGTACTGGTTTATACTGGTCTATCGCAATCCATACTGGTCCATACTGATCTGTACCATCCCATACTGGTTTATACTGGTCTATACTGGTTCCTACTGGTTTATACTGGTCTATCCCAATCCAGACTGGTCCGTACTGGTCTGTACCATTCCATACTGGTTTATACTGGTTCCTACTGGTTTATACTGGTCCATACCATCCCATACTGGTTAATACTGGTCCATACTGGTTTATACTGCTCTATCCCATTCCATACTGGTCCATACTGGTTTATACTGGAGCTCACCTGCCATTCCTGGTGTAATCAACCCTGTAAGGCCCAAACTGCTCCAGGCGAAGATCAAAGTGCTAAAAACCCCAAAAAATTGGGAATTCTCACCCAAAATTCCCTTCTTTCCCCAAAATTCCCTTTTTTTCCCCAAAATAATTCCCTTCCTTTCCTTCCCCAAATCCCCTTCATTTCCCACAATTCCTTTTTTCCTCAAATTCCCTTTTTTTCACCCCAAATTCCCCATTTTTCCCCTTCCCAAAATTTCTTTTTATCCCCAAAAATTCCCTTTTTTTCTCTCCAAAATTCCCATTTTTTCCCAAAAATTCCCATTTTCTCCCCCAAAATTCCCATTTTTCCATCCCAAAAATCCCATTCTCCCCCAATCCCTTTTTTTCCCCAAAATCCCATTTTTTCCCCAAAATCCCCATTTTTTTTCCGCAAAATTCAGTTTTTTCCCCCCAAATTTTGATTTTTTTCCCAAAATCCCCTTTTTTCCCCAAATCTCCATTTTCCCCAAAATTCCCATTTTCCCCCCAAAATCCCATTTTTTTTCCCCAAAATCCCCATTTTCCCCCCCAAAATCCCCATTTTTTCCCAAAAATTTGGGGTTTTTTTTCCAAAATTCAAGGGATTTTTTTCCCCAAAATCCCCATTCTTCCTCCCAAATCCCATTTTTTCCCAAAATTCCCATTTTTTTCCCAAAAATCCCCATTTTTTCCCCCAAATCCTCACCTTGCTGGCGCTGGCAATATCCACAGAATCTGCAATTTCCCTCTGGGTGATTGTGCAGGGATCCTGCCCTGGGTCTGGCTCCAAAAACCTGGGAAAATTGGGAATTTGGGAAAATTTGGGATTTTTGGGGATAATTGAGGGATTTTTGGGGGGTTTCTCATGGATTTTTGGTGATAATTAAGGGATTTTTGGGGATAATCCATGGATTTTTTTGGAATTCTCATTGATTTTTGGGAGATTTGGAGGAATTTCTGGATAATTTATGGATTTTTGGGGATAATCCATGGATTTTTGGGGATAACTCGTGGATTTTTGGGGATAATTGAAAGATTTTCTGTCATAATTGAGGGATTTTTAGGGATAATTGAGGGATTTTTGGGGATAATTGAGGGATTTTGGGGGATAATTGAGGGATTTTATGGAGATTTTGGGATAATCCATGGACTTTTGGGGATAATTAAGAGATTTTTGGGGATATTTGAGGGATTTTTGGGGATAATTAAGGGATTTTTGGGAGATTTCTCATGGATTTTTGGGAGATTTTTGGGGTTGTTGCAGGGATCCTGCCCTGGGTCTGGCTCTAAAAACCTGGAAAAATGGGAATTTTGGGAAAATTTGGGAAAATTCAGGGATTTTTGGGGATCCTGGATGGATTTTTTGGGATAATTGAGGGATTTTTGGGGTTTCCTGATGGATTTTTGGGAGATCCTGGATGAATTTTGTGATTTTCCTCACAGATTTTAGGAAGTTCCTGACAGATTTTGGGATCCTGGATGGATTTTAGTGGATCTATGATAGATTTTTGGGATATTTCTGATAGATTTTTGGGTTTCCTCATGGATTTTAAGGGATTTATGGTGGATTTTTGGGATTTCCTGATGGATTTTTGGGGTTCTAGATAGATTTTGAGAAACTCCTCACAGATTTTTGGATGTTCCTCCCAGATTTTGGGAATTTCCTGCTGGATTTTGGGAATTTCCTGCTGGATTTTGGGAATTTCCTGCCAGATTTTTGGGAATTTCCTGCTGGATTTTGGATAGTTCATGATGGATTTTTGGGAATTTCCTGCTGGATTTTGGGAATTCCCAGCTGGATTTTGGGATTTCCCTCTGGATTTTAGGGTTTTTTGGGGTTTTTTGGGGGTTTTTTTGGGAATTCTCACCCGGGCTCCTCGGGCAGCAGAGGTTCCCATCTTGCTGCTTTTTCTGCTGCTGATTTTTCCTGATTTTCCAAGTTTTTCAGGTGCCAATGGAGCCGAGGGGCGACAGGGCGGGGCTGGGGGGAAAACATCCCAAAATTACCCCAAAATTCCATCTAAATTACCTCAAAATTCCACCCAAAATTACCCCAAAATTCCATCTAAATTACCTCAAAATTCCACCCAAAATTACCCCAAAATTCCATCTAAATTATCTCAAAATTCCACCCAAAATTCCATCTAAGTTATCCCAAAATTCCACCCAAAATTACCCCAAAATTCCATCTAAATTATCTCAAAATTCCCCCCAAATTTCTATAAAATCCACCCCAAAATTCCACCCGAATTCAACCCATAATTCACCCACAATTCCACCCCAATCTCCCAAAAATTCAACCCAAAATTCCACCCAAATTGAACCCTAACTTCCCCCAAAATTCCACTCAAATGCAATGCAAAATTCACCCTAAATTCCCCCAAAATTCCACCCAAATCCACCCCAAAACTCCACCCAAATTCAACCCAAAATTCAGCCTAAATTCTACCCAAAATCCCCCTAAAATTCCACTCAAAATTCCACCCAAATCCTCCAAAATTTGACCCAACTTCCCCAAATTCTCCCCACAATTCCACCCAAAATCCCCCTAAAATTCCACTCAAAATTCCCCCCAAATTCTCCCAAAATTCTCCCCAAAATTCCGCCCAGATCCCCAAACTCCCCTCATGAAACACCAAAATTCCTTCCAAGATCACTCAAATTTTCCCCAAATTCCCCTCAGGATCCCTCAAATCCCTTCCTGCACCCCAAATCCCCCAGAATCCCTTCCCTGTTCCCCTGATCCATTCCCCCATTCCTCTCATGAATCTCCCAAATTTTCCCCAATTCCCTCAAGAATCTCCCAAATTCCTTCCAATTCCCCTCAAATTCCCCCAAATTCCTCTCAAATCCCTTTCTGCACCTCCCAAATCCCTTCCAGAACCCTCAAATCCCCCCGGAATCCCCAAATTCCCTCCACTTCCCCTCAGGAATCCCCCAAATTCCCTCCAAGATCACTCAAATTCCCCCAAATTCCCCTTAAATCCCTTCCTGCATCTCCCAAATCCCTTCCAGAGCCCCAAATCCCCTCAGGATCCCCAAATTCCCCCCAATTCCCCTCACAAATCCCCAAATTGCTTCCAAAATCCCTCAGATTCCCCCAAATTCCCTCTCAAATCCCTTCCTACACGACCCAAATCCCTTCCGGAACCCCCAGTTCCCCTCAGGATCCCCAAATTCCCCCCAATTCCCCTCATGAATCCCCAAAATTCCCTCCAATATCCCTCAAATTCCACCCAATTCCCCTCACGAATCCTCCAAATTCCTTCCAATTCCCCTCAAATTCCCCTAAATTCCTCCCAAATCCCTTCCTGCACCCCCAATTCCCCTCAGGATCCCCAAATTCCTCCTAATTCCCCTCACGAATCCCCCAAATTCCTTCCAAGATCACTCAAATTCCCCCAAATTCCCCTTAAATCCTTTTCTGCACCCCCCAAATCTCTTCCGGAACCCCAAATCCCTTCAGGATCCCCAACTTCCACCCAATTCCCCTCACGAATCCCCGAAATTCCTTTCAAGATCACTCAAATACTCCCAAATTCCCCCTCAAATCCCTTCCTGTACCTCCCAAATCCCTTCCAGAACCCCATATTCACCCGTGATCCCCAAATTCCCCCCAATTCCCCTCACGAATCCTCCAAATTCCTTCCAATTCCCCACAAATTCCCCCAAATTCCTCTCAAATCCCTTCCTGCATCTCCCAAATCCCTTCCGGAACCCCCAATTCCCCTCAGGATCCCCAAATTCCTCCTAATTACCCTCACGAATCCCCCAAATTCCCTCAAATTCCCCCAAATTCCCCTCAGGATCCCTCAAATCCCTTCCAGAACCCCAAATCCCCCGGGAATCCCCAAATTTCCCTCAGATTCCCATCACGAATCTCCCAAATTCCCTCCAATATCCCTCAGATTCCCCCAAATTCCCCTCAGGATCCCTTTAATCCTTCCTACACCCCCCAAACCCCTTCCAGAACCCTCAAATCCCACCGGAATCCCCAAATTCCCCCCAATTCCCCTCACGAATCCTCCAAATTCCCTCCAATATCACTCAAATTCTCCCAAATTCCCCCTCAAATCCCTTCCTGCACCTCCCAAATCTCTTCCAGAACCCCAAATCTCCCCGTGATCCCCAAATTCACCTCAATTCCCCTCACGAATCCCCGAAATTCCCCGATTTTTACCGGTTTTTCCTCAGTTCCCCTCAGGAATCTCTTCACTCTGTGGCGCGGCAGCGGCGCTGGACCGGGAAAAGGGTCTGTCCTCTGCGGGAAAAGCGTAAATGAGGCCCGGAATGAGCCAGGAACCCCAAAAATCCCCTCAACTCCCTCCAAGATCACTCAAATTCCCACAGAAACCCCAAAGTTTGGGGAAAACTCCTCATCCCCTCACCCCCGACACGCCGCCCGCCATCGCGACCATGTGGGGAAGCCACGCCCAGTTCCGTGCGAGAAGCCAATCAGATTGAAGGGCGGGCAAATGGCGACCAACCAGAGAGAAGTGGGGTGAGGGTGCGGCGCCATCTTGGTAAAGGGCAAGGCGCGCATTTGGTAAAACGAGGCCGCCATGTTGGTTAAGGGCATCGCCATTTTGGTTATGGGCGACGCCATCTTGGATGAGGGCGGAGGGAGCGGAAACTGCTTCGCCGCCATTTTTGATAAGGGCGGAAAAACTAGACGCGGCCGCCGCCATCTTTGCTGAGGGCAAATCCGGGTATGGAGCATTTTCCCTTTTTTTCCTCCCAAATTTTTGGCCGCCCCTCCCCCCGGGTGGGGTTTTAGGAAGTTTCAATTTCTCCTTTTTCCAAGAGGGGATTCTCCTTCCCCTCAAAAAACAAATTTTCCTCCAAAATTACTTTTATTCTCCAAACATTAGTATTTATTGCAAAAAAAAAAAAAAAAATCTTGGCGCCAAACCCCACTTTTATTCCTCAAAATCCCATTCCAGTCCCCAGAAAACCGCTCCAGGAAGTGAGAGTGTGGAAGATCTGGTCGAATTTCAAGGTGTAATTTCTGGAACCCACTTCATGTAGAATTTTGATTTCCTTCCCAATTTCTTCCAAACCTTTTTTAATTTTCGATGCCCAGTTATCACATCCATCTAGACGCTTTGCTCCTCTGCCAGGCTCAATCCAGCTCAGCGCCTGCAGAGCTGCCCTGTGCTGGGTGAGCTCCGTGCATCGCTTTGGTTTCCCCCAAAAAGCCAAAATCTCCCCAAACCCCTTGGGCTGAGCGGAGGAACGGACAGCGTTTGGGCAGAAAACTCCCAAATCGTTGTTCCCCAGGCTGGGAAGGACAAACGGAACCCAACTGATTTGGGAGCTCCAGCAGCTCCTCTCTGCCGGCCCAGCTGAAGGCCTCGCTGGCTGCTGGAGGCTGCACGGGCAGACTGGGAGCACTGGGATCACTGGGAAGAGGCTCTGGCTCGGCTGAAGCCCCCGGGGCAGGGGCAGCAGGGCAAGGGACAGGACTGCAGGTGCTGAGGGGACATGGGGGACAGTGTGGACTTGATTAGCTTTTATTTAAAAATAAAATAATACAGTAAATAAGAACAACAGCAACATTGGCACCATAAATACTGATGGAGGTCACACAAGACCATGGTAGAAAGTTCTGAGTTGGAAGGGACAGCAAGGATGCAGTCCAGCCCTTCAGCGAATGGCCCAGGTGGGGTTAAATCCACACCTTGGCATTATTAGTACTTCACACCGAGGAAAGTCACTCTCATATGAAGCACCTCTTTATAGTCTGTAAGCAAAGCAGTAGATCAATGTAAATGTGCAAGATTAGTGTAGAAATACAGTGTTAGGAGAATGTGTTTCAAATATCTTCTCACACACTTATATCCATAGGTATAGAAAAGAGCTCTAGAGAAATATGTAGTGCAAGAGAAACAGGAACCCTAAAATGGCTCCAGAGATAGAAAGCAACCCCCAGCCCACAAACTCAGAGCTTTCACATCATTTCTTCCTCCTGCAGGTTCATCTCCTGCAGAACAAGCACTGAGGTGACAGTGAGGATCAGTGCAAGGCAGACACTGTGGCTGAGGAAGGAAATCCCTTTGCTAGGGAGGAAGAAATGAACCTTTGACTGCCCAGTATGGAGAAGATCTTTCTTCTATCCTCTGTCACAGGTGAGACTGGGCTCTGCTGCAGATATACTGCATGTCACTTGAGCAGGGCTGTCTTCTGAGACAATTCTCAGCCAGGAACGCACAGTCTGCATTGCCCAGCACAGGAACCCTGCAGGGAGGAGCAGAGACAGTGCTGGAACCTCAGGGGGACACCTTGTGCCCCTGTGCCCCCCAGGCCCTGCCTGTGCCCCCAGCACTCACAAGGAGCTGAAGTTGCTGCCATCCACCCACTGCAGCTGCTGGTTCTGTCTGTGCAGCCCGAGCCAGTAATCGTTGTTCTTGCTGAAATGGAACAGGAACTCCTGGCAAGGAGAGAGGAGCAGATAATGGGAGCTGCATCCCTGGCCCAGGAGCTCCCCAGGCTCCCCTCAGCCACCCCAAACCCCTCACTCACCATTTCCTTGTCATTGAGCACAGCCAGGGAGGCCCCGAGCTCAGAGCAGCGAGCCTTAGCCTCATCCCAGGAGAGACGATCCGTTGAGAGGAAGTAGCAGATCCCGTTGTACCCAACCCAGCCATGGGGACAGGCCAGCAGCAGAGGAGTGTCAGATGTAACCGGAGCGTCAGTTTGTCTTCTCCCTGCAGAGCGAACAGAGGGTCTGAGGATTCTCCCCTCACGGAGCAGCCCGAGCTCCCATTGGCTGATTTTCCCGCTCTAATTCCCCCACCCCCAGCGATTGGCTGATTCAGCCGTCACTCCTCGTTCTCCCGCGCGCTGATTGGTCAGGGCGGGGCTGAGGGACGATCCCGGCCGTGAGGGAGCAGTGAGCCCGCAGTGCCCCGAGGGGTTGGGCTGAGGCTGCTGCTCCTCCTTACCTGACACAGCAGCCAAGGACACCGCCAGAGCCACAGCCAGGAGCAGGAGCAGAGTCAGCACAGCCAGGGTGAGCACGGGATGGGATCTGATCCACTCAACAGGAGCTGGAAAGAGCCGCAGGCCGTGAGCATGGAGCTGTCCTGAGCAGGCCCAGCCCTCACATCCCCACCCAACACCAGGGAGCACAGCAGGGACCCTCAGCCCGTGTGCCACTCACTGAGCTGGCAGCACGAACAGGGACAAGGGACACAGGTGTGGGGACAGCCAGGGCAGCAGAACTGCCCAGGGCCAGGGCTGTCAGTCCAGCAGAGCACCAGGCCTCTTGTAGAGCCCTGGACACAGCCACACCCTGCCAGCCCTGTGCTCCTGGGCTCACACTGCCCATTGTCCCCTCCCTAGAGGCCACAGCGCTGGCCCTGCACTCACCCAGATATCTTCTGAGGCTCTTTCTGTGTGTGACTCCCATTGCTGATCCATCCTGGGCACCCAGGGCATCCTCGGGAATCTCAACAACAGCGGCGTTATACATGATGAGAGGTCCCGGCTGGTGCTGGCTCTGGAAGGCGCTACCAGCTCAGCCCTGCCCTGTCTCTGCTCCCCGGCAGCACCTGGGGACACAAACACAGTGTCAGAGAGCTCCGGGCCCAGCTCGGCCCTGCAGCCCCAACCTCTCTGGCTGTGCAGCTCCGGGCTGGGACAGGCAGGGACAGTTAGGGACAGGCAGGGACAGCGCCCGGGAGCTGCCGAGTGCGGGAACAGGGCAGCTGCGGATCGGGCTCAGCCTGCTGGGGGGTCAAGGAAAGAACCAGCAGCCCTGAGGGGCTCAGCATTGTCCCCTGCATGCCCTGCGGTGAGGGTTGCAGCTCAGGGACTGCGAGCGCTGCAGAGCCCGGTTGCTTTTGTTTCTTTTGACAGGAGGCAGAGCCTGGCAGGGAGTGCGGAAATGACAATGCGGAGGGCGGGGCGGACATGGTTAGCGTGCGGATATGGCTGCAGGCCAGCAATCAATATGGCGGGAGCCCTGGCGGCCCGCCAAATACCCCAAACTGCTCTCTTTTCTCCTCCACATCGCTTGGCTTGGCAGAGACACTCAAGTTCCTTCCATCCCCTGCCAGCCCCAGGCACGGACATGTCCCGCTGCACCAGGGGCGCCCAGCCCGGTGCCGCACGGCCGGGAACAGTCCCGGGAACGGGAGTGTGCTGTGCTGTGCTGTGCTGTGTTGTTCTGTCCTGTTCTGCGCTCTTCTGTGCTGCGCTTTTCTGTTCTGTGCTCCCCACAGCACCCGGGACGAGCCAGCGCTGCTCCGGCAGCAGCGGCAAGGAGACCGCGGGCAGCCGCTCCCTCAGCGGCCTCAGGCCAGCGGCAACACGGCGCCACAGCCAGGGAGGGAGGGAGGGAGACGGGAGAAGGAAGCCGCCACAGCCCCCCTGCCGCCCCCTGCATCCCCTCCATCCGCCCGCAGCGAGCCCCGAGCCCCGGCACAAGGCAGCGCGGCTCCCACCTGCGCTGGGACAGCCTCTCCGAGCTCCGCCGCCTCCCCGCCGCTCTCACTACTACCTCCCCGGGGCTCCGCTCCGATCATGGTCGCCTCCCCAGGCTCCGCTCCGCTCCGCTCGCTGGCGGGTGCCACACTCGAGCTGAACGGCGCACGCTGCAGCCTTTAAACTACGGAGAACGAAGAACGGCGCAGTGCGAGAAAGGGTCGGGAGAGGTGGATTTCCTTGCTCAGTTTTGCCATCAATTGTGAGTCACCTTTACACCTTTGGTTTAACACCTGGGGATTGTCACAAACATCCATCGTGAGTCACCTTTACACCTGCGGGTTAACACCTGTGGATTGTCACAAACATCCATAAATCAGGTTAAATGTCCTCACTTATGTTACTCCTCTTGAAATCTTAAATTCAGGTATAAATCAGCTTCAGTGCTGTGGAACTGTTTGATTCAGGCATAAATTAGGTTAAATTCAGGTATAAATCAGCTTAAATGCCGTTAGGCGTTACTGCTCTTGAATCGTTAAATTCAGGTATAACTCACGTTCAGTTCAGGTATAAATGAGGTGAAATTCGAATATAAATCAGGTGAAATGCTGTTAGCTGTGACTCCTCTTGAATTGCTAAACTCTGTTATAAATGAAGTTAAATTCAGGTATGAATCCGGTTAAATGCTGTTAAATGTCACTCCTCTATTAAATTGTAAATTCAGACACAAAGATGGAATAAACGGGATTTTAGGAATTAAAATGCAGGATTTTTGGGAAAAGGGCAAGATTTTTGAGGATGGAATGGGATTTTGAGGATTAAAATGGTTTAGAAGTGGAAGGTTTTTTGCAAAATAAAATTTCATTTTTGAGGGGTGAAGTGGAATTTTGGAAATAAAATGGGATGTGGGAAATAAAGTGAATTTTTAGGGTTTTGAAGTGGATTTTTTAGGGAATGGAAGGGGATTTGAGGAAAAATAGTGGGATTTTGGGAATAAAAGTGGGAGTTTTGGGGAATAATAGGTTTTGGGAAATAAAGAGGATATTATTGGGAATGGAGTTTTGGGGAATAAAAGCAGAATTTGGGACATAGAAGCGGATTTTTGAGGCACAGAAGTGGATTTTTTTGCGAAGGAAAATGGATTTGGGGGGAATAAAGATGAATGTTTTGGGAATAAAGTGGAAATTTGGGGGAATGATATTTGGGGATGAAACGGATTTCTAGGGGTTTAAAGTGGGGTTTTTTTGGGGAATGAGAGCGAGGTTTCTTTCATGGAAGGGGATTTTGGGAAATACAAGTGGGTTTTTGGTGGGATAGAATGGTTTTCGGAGGGAATCAAATGGATGTTTTTTGGGAATGAAGAGGGATCTCTCCTCTCCTCTCCCCTCCCCTGCAGTTCTCCACCGGCAGCCGCAGAATTCGGGAAGCAGCAAAATGGGGACTTTTGGGGCCACCAAGGGAAGCCTGGAAAATGTCCTCTCTGAGCTGCGGGAATTCCTCTGCCCCTCACAGCCGCCAGGGAACAACCCCGAGGCTTCTCTGCTCCTCAAGCTTCCCCAAAATCTCCTGGCAGAACCGGATTGGAGCCCCAGGAGCAGCTTAGGGTGTGCTGGGGAGAGAACGGGAATGGAGAAAATGATGGAAGAAATGGGAATGGAGAAAATGATGGAACAAACGGGAATGGAGAAAATGATGGAACAAATGGGAATGGAGAAAATGATGGAACAAACGGGAATGGAGAAAATGATGGAACAAACGGGAATGGAGAAAATGATGGAAGAAATGGGAATGGAGAAATTGGAACAAATGGGAATGAAACAGATGGGAATGAAACAAATAAAGGGAAATGAAACAAAAAAAAATAAACAATCGGGAATGAAACAAATTAAACAAACAGGAATGAGACACTGACACCTCTCAGGGTGTGCCAGGGGTGAGGTGAGGACTTGGTGACCTGACCAGCTCTGATCCCGTTTTCCAGGAGCTCAGGGATGCAGGATTTGCCCCCCGGGCTGGACGCTGGAAAAGACCAAGTGCTACTGGAATTCCACTGAACAGAACCCTTGGAACAAGAGCTGGGAGGAGTGCAAGAGTCGGGGGGCAACGCTGCTGGTGCTGCAGGATCAGGAGGAGCTGGTGAGGGAATGCTGGGTTGGGAATGGGGGAAGGACAAGGGGCTGCTGCTGGGGGCTGGAGGTTCCCAAAATCCTGGGATGGGGATCAGCTGGTGAGGGAATGATGGGTTGGGAATGTGGGATGGACTGGGGGGCTGGTGGTGCCCCGGGAAGGGTGAGGAGGTTCCCCAAATCCCAGGATCAGCCCTTCCCTGTGTCACCCCCGGGTGCCTCTGAGGGACACAATGGGTCTCAGTCCTGGGCTGAGCACAGAGCCCATTTTGGGGTGACAATCCATGGCCATCAGGGTCACCGTCTGTCCTTCCCCCAGGAATTCCTCAGTGAATCCCTGAAGAAATTCAAACGCAGCTTCTGGACTGGGCTCTGGGTGCCTGAGGCTGGGATGGGCTGGACGTGGGTGAATGGCTCCAGCCTGGACAGAAACCGGTGAGCACTGGGGGTCAGGGGACACAAACACCCCAATGTCCCCTGAGGGACCCCAGGGGTGACCCAGGCTATCTCCTGTCCCTGCAGCTTCCAGCTTGAGGAGCGACCTGGAGAATGTGGGACAGTCAGGGGCAGCAGAATCATCCCTCAGAACTGCAACTTGATTTGCAGCGTATCTGCCAGAGAGAAGCTTCCTTACTCTGAGCTGGAGCTGGAGAGATGCTCAGGGGGGATGTGGGAGCTGGGCTGGAACAGGAAATTTACTGTTAATTTTTTACTGGGGTAAATGTACTGCATGTACTCCAACAGTAAATTCGGGATTCCTCGGCTGTTGCCATCAGCGTGGTCCAGAGCTGCTGTGGGCTTTTCTGCTGCTGTGAGGTTTTTCTCCAGGAGAAAAGTCCCAGAGAGCTTGGGAGGGAAATGGGAGGACATTGACCCTGCTGGGGTCAGTGAGGGGTTGGAAAGGTCTGAGTGCTCCGGGAGAGTCAAAGGAGAACTGTGCTCTCCTGAAGTTAAAGAGCTGCAAACGCTGATCCTCCTCCCCGTAACAGCTGACAGAACCCGCAGGCAGTGCTGCTGGTGAGCTCTGATCGCTCCGATCTGCTCCGGCAGAGCCCCAAGCTCTGCTCTCCCCAAATTCCCCTCCAGCACTTCCCCCGCCGCTGCAATCCCCGCCCGGCGGCTGAGCTGTCGCTGCTCGCCGGGAGAGTCACGGCATAAAACCTTCCTGGAAATGGTTTTTAGTGCCTGGGAGAGATTTCCTGGGGTTTCTGGGCTCTGCGGGTTGTGCGGCTCCTT
This sequence comes from Lichenostomus cassidix, assembly GCF_008360975.1. Lineage (NCBI taxonomy): Eukaryota > Metazoa > Chordata > Aves > Passeriformes > Meliphagidae > Lichenostomus > Lichenostomus cassidix. The sequence goes on along the minus strand of NW_028147632.1, from coordinate 3,019,063 downwards.
CAGGGACACGGGGCGGCCGAGTGCAGCTTTTAGATTATTTATTTTATTTTATTCTTTACCTCTTCTTGCACTCGCAGCTCGCCCGTCCCTCGCTGCGGCTCCTTCAGTGACAAGGGGGGAGCGGACACGCACCTTAGGGCTGCTCTTTTGCTTACCGTTTATTCTATTTTTTATCTTTCCTGTCGTTCCCACCCCGCCCGTCTCCTCCCTGGCCCCGGGGCAGCACAAACCCCTCAGCGTGTCTCCGAAGGCCTCGCCCGCCGCCGCTCCCCGAGGCTCCCCGCGCCTCTGCCTCCATCCAGCGCTGCCGATGTCCCCAAGTCCCCAAACCGCGTTAAATTAGCTCAAATTCAGGTGGGAATGCCCAGTGCCTCCTCCAAGGGGTGGAATTGCACAATGGAATGATGGAATCCTGTGAGGCATCGCACACAGTCCCTCAGGAACACCCCTGGAGTCCCGCTGGGAGCACCTGCCATGGCTCTGAGGGGCTTCCCACGGGCTCGGGGTCTCTCAGGTATCTCTGCTCCGGCCTGGGCTCCTGCCGGGGCTGCAGGAGCTCTCTGCTCCATCCTGGACTCACCACAGCAGTTCCTTGCCCTCCTGCCCAGCCCGGGACGTTCCAGGGCAATCCCGAGTCTGAGTTTGAGGCTCCGCGGAGCTTCGAGCCCCTCACAGACCTTTTTATAGAACCCGCCCAAAGCCCGCCCTTCGCACCCATTGGCTGATGTTCCCGCCCAAACACCACTGCTCCTTTTGATTGGCCGAATCTCCCGCCACTCCTCGTTCTCGAACTCTGATTGGTCAGAACGCGACTGAGGGACAATCCCGCCTTGTCCCCACATCGCTTTCATTTCCCCCAAAAAGCCAAAATCTCCCCAAACCCCTTGGGCTGAGCGGAGGAACAGACAGGGTTTGGGCAGAAAACTCCCAAATCGTTGATCCCCAGGCTGGGAAGGACAAACGGAACCCAACTGATTTGGGAGCTCCAGCAGCTCCTCTCTGCCGGCCCAGCTGAAGGCCTCGCTGGCTGCTGGAGGCTGCACGGGCAGACTGGGAGCACTGGGAGCACTGGGAAGAGGCTCTGGCTCGGCTGAAGCCCCCGGGGCAGGGGGAGCAGGGCAAGGGACAGGACTGCAGGTGCTGAGGGGACACGAGGGACAGTGTGGCCTTGATTAGCTTTTATTTAAAAAATAATAAAATAATACTGTAAATAAGAACAACAGCAACATTGGCACCATAAATACTGATGGAGATCACACAAGGCCATGGCAGAAAGTTCTGAGTTGGAAGGGACAGCAAGGATGCACTCCAGCCCTTCAGCCAATGGCCCCCGTGGGGTCAAATGCACACCTTGGCATTACTGGTACCTTACAGCAAGGCAGGTCACACCCAGAGGGAAGCACCTGTTTGTAGTGTGTATGCAAAGCAGTAGATCGATGTATATGTGCAAGATTAGTGTAGAAATACAGTGTCAGGAGAATGTGTTTGAAATCTCTTTCCATGGCAATATATCCACATATATAGAAAAGATCACTGTAGAAAAATGTAGTGCAAGAGAAACAGGATTAGTTCTGGAATGGTTGCAGAAGGAGAAACAAACCCCCAGCCCCAGGCAAAGCAGCCACAGATCAGCTTCCTCATCATCTCCTCCCCCTGCAGGTTCATCTCCTGCAGATAAGGCACTGAGGTGATCATGAGATCAGAACCTGAGGTGACCCTGAGCAGAGGCACTGAGGTGATCAGGAGAAAAAATACTGAGATGACTCTGAGGGTCAGTGCAAGGCAGATGCTGTGGCTGAGGAAGGAACTCCCTTTGCTAGGGAGGAAGAAATGACCCTTTGACTGCCCAGCATGGAGAAGATCCTTCTTCCTCTGTCACAGGTGAGTTTGGGGTCTGCTGCAGATATACTGCATCTCATTTGAGCAGGGCTGTCTCCTGAGACAATTCTCAGCCAGGTGCACACAGTCTGCATTGCCCAGCACAGGAACCCTGCAGGAAAAAGCAGAGACAGTGCTGGAACCTCAGAAAAACACCTTGTGCCCCTGTGCCCCCCAGGCCCTGCCTGTGCCCCCAGCACTCACGAGGAGCTGAAGTTGCTGCCATCCACCCACTGCAGCTGCTGGTCCTTTCTGTGCAGCCCGAGCCAGTAATCGTCGTTCTTGCTGAAATGGAACAGGATCTCCTGGCAAGGAGAGAGGAGCAGATAATGGGAGCTGCAGCCCTGGCCCAGGAGCTCTCCAGGCTCCCCTCAGCCACCCCAAACCCCTCATTCACCATTTCCCAATCCTTGAGCACGGCCAGGGAGGCCTCGAGCTCAGAACACCGAGCCTTAGCCTGGTCCCAGGAGCGATGATCCATCGAGAGGAAGTAGCAGGTCCCGTTGTACCCAACCCAGCCATGGGGACAGGCCAGCAGCCGTGGAGTGTCAGATGTAACCGGAGTGTCAGATGTAACCGGAGTAACTGCAGTAACTGGAGTGTCTCTGTGCATTCTCCCTGCGGAGCAAACAGCACAAGGTCTGAGCATTCTCCCCTCACGGAGCAGCCCGAGCTCCCATTGGCTGATTTTCCCGCTCAAATTCCGCCACCCCCAGCGATTGGCTGATTCAGCCGTCACTCCTCGTTCTCCCGCGCGCTGATTGTTCAGAGCGGGGCTGAGGGACGATCCCGGCCGTGAGGGAGCAGTGAGCCCGCAGTGCCCCGAGGGGTTGGGCTGAGGCTGCTGCTCCTCCTTACCTGACACAGCAGCCAAGGACACCGCCAGAGCCACAGCCAGGAGCAGGAGCAGAGTCAGCATCAGCAGGGTGAGCACGGGATGGGATCTGATCCACTCAGCAGGAGCTGGAAAGAGGCATAGGCTGTGAGCATGGAGCTGTCCTGAGCAGGCCCAGCCCTCACATCTCCCACCTAACGCCCAGGGAGCACAGCAGGGACCCTCAGCCCGTGTGCCACTCACTGAGCTGGCAGCACGAACAGGGACAAGGGACACAGGTGTGGGGACAGCCAGGGCAGCAGAACTGCCCAGGGCCAGGGCTGTCAGTCCAGCAGAGCACCAGGCCTCTTCCAGAGCCCTGGACACAGCCACACCCTGCCAGCCCTGTGCTCCTGGGCTCACACTGCCCATTGTCCCCTCCCTAGAGGCCACAGCGCTGGCCCTGCACTCACCCAGATATCTTCTGAGGCTCTTTGTGTGTGTGACTCCCATTGCTGATCCATCCTGGCACTTCTCTCCAATGCCATTCCTGGGCTGGGATTCACTCTGCCCCAACAGAGAAGCAGCTTCTCCCTGCCTGTGCCCAGCAGGGTCTGGCAGCTGAGGCAATCCTGTCCCTCTGGTTGCTGATCCATTCTGGGCACCCAGGGCATCCTCGGGAATCTCAACAACAGCTTCATCCTTCCTTGGTCTCATTTCAGACTCACAAATCGAATCTCTCTGGTTGTGCTCAGCAGCATGTGGCATCCAAGGCAGCTCTGTCTGCTCAGTTCCTGACCCGTGCTCAGGATTCTGCTGCTCCTCTGGCCTCCCAGAGCTGGAGCCATAGCTGGAGCCACTCTCCTTCCCTTGGCTCCCTACAGACGTACAGCTGCCATGGCTCTGCTCCTCACCAAGAGGATTTGGCATCTGATGGAAGTCCCAAGCAGCCTCTCCATCCCCAGGGCACAATCCACTCTTCACATCTTGGCTCACTGCAAACTTAGAGCACTGATCTTGCCCCAGAGACATCAGCCCTGATGGTCCAGGAGCACCGATTTGAGCTTCCAGTGCACTTTTACAGACGCTGTCCTGGCCGCCTGGGGGGCACACGATGAGAGGCCCCGGCTGGTGCTGGCTCTGGAAGGCGCTGCCAGCTCAGCCCTGCCCTGTCTCTGCTCCCCGGCAGCACCTGGGGACACAAACACAGTGTCAGAGAGCTCCGGGCCCAGCTTGGCCCTGCAGCCCCAACCCCTCTGGCTGTGCAGCTCCGGGCTGGGACAGGCAGGGACAGTTAGGGACAGGCAGGGACAGTTAGGGACAGGCAGGGACAGCGCCCGGGAGCTGCCGAGTGCGGGAACAGGGCAGCTGCGGATCGGGCTCAGCCTGCCGGCGGGACAAAAAAAAGAAAAAACAGCAGCCCTGAGGGGCTCAGCATTGTCCCCTGCATGCCCTGCGCTGAGGGTTGGAGGTCAGGGACAGCGAGCGGAAGCAGCGCCCTTTATTTCCCCGTCGGATACGGGACGCGGAGCCTGCCAGGAAAGCGTAATGTGATGGCGAGTGCGAGCGGGCGGCCAGCAGGTGGCAGGATCCGCGTGACGTCACAGTCGCCTCTCCTCGCGCGCCCTTGCTCCCTTGGCAGACACACTCAAGTTCCTTCCATCCCCTGCCAGCCCCAGGCACGGATATCTCCCGCTGCACCAGGGGCGCCCAGCCCGGTGCCGCATGGCCGGGAACAGTCCCGGGAACGGGACAGCCACCTCTGTGCTACCCACAGCACTCGGGACGAGCCAGTGCTGCTCCGGCAGCAGCGGCAAGGAGACCGCGGGCAGCCGCTCCCTCAGCGGCCTCAGGCCAGCGGCAACACGGCGCCACAGCCAGCGAGGGAGGGAGACGGGAGAAGGAAGCCGCCACAGCCCCCCTGCCGCCCCCTCCATCCACCCGCAGCGAGCCCCGAGCCCCGGCACAAGGCAGCGCGGCTCCCACCTGCGCTGGGACAGCCTCTCCGAGCTCTGCCGCCTCCCCGCGCTCTGCTCCGATCACTGCCGCCGCTCCCGGGTACCACACGGGATGCGCACCCCACGCTGCCGATCCCGCAAGTCCGAGAAACCTTGTACTGGTAGAGCGGAGCTGATGCTTAAGCTAGGCCTTGCCATGCGGCGCGGTCAATCACAGAGGACGCTACGAGAGGGGAGGAGCCTCGCCGCTGGTGGAGGGGATGAGCGATAATCCCGGGCACCCGTAACGCCCTGAGGGCCGACGGCGACTCCGGTGACGTTGCGGTGCTGTCCGTTGACGGCAGCTCGCTTTGGCCCCCGCTCCCGCCCTCCCCTCCTCCAGTTTTTCCCGAGACCGGGGCGATGGCGGACCTGGCTCACGACCTACGGTCCTGTTCCCCGAGATTGTACCGGCAATGGGCCGAGCGGCTGGGAACGGGTGCCGCCTACTGCACTGCTACCGTGAATGGGGCCGAGCGGCTGGGAACAGGTCCTGCTGCTCGCTCCATCACCCGAATCCCCCTGAGCGGCTGGGAACAGGTCCTGCCGACTGCACCGCTACCGGGAATGGGGCCAAGCGGCTGGGAACAGGTCCTGCCGTCGACCGTCCCGCTGGTGGTGGAGCAGACCGGGAGCGGACTCCCTGTCACTCTCGCAGGCGCCAGCTCCTGGCGCACTCTCCGTGATGACACCGTTCGCTTCGGAACGGGCTCGGGAGATGACGTCGCGACCGGTGACAGCCGAGCGAGCAGAGCTGGCAGGGCTGGGGCTGCCCGGCCAGCCTGAGCCCGCAGCACTCGCCCTGCCGCCTCTCAAATGACAGATTCGACAGAAACGGACAGTAGCGCTAGTTCACATAAACCCTGAAGAAGGAGATCAGGAAACAGCAACGAGACGAAAGAGGGGTTCAGAAACAGCAAAAAAGGCCACGGGAGAACGTAGCCCCATAGCCAAGAGGATGAGAGCTAGAAGGAAAGAGGAGCCGGTTGTACAAGCCCCCCTGAGACAGGCTGCTGGAAACCAGGAACCCGGATAGATCAAGGTCCCACACTCTCTTGTAGAATTAGAACAGTGGGAAAGCACCGTTGGGAAGCATAAAGAAAATCCAGAAAGAGTCGCTAACTTAGTGCAGAGGGCAATTTCCACACAGAACCCTGACTGGAGAGACTTGAGAGCAATGATGGAAACGCTGCTCGATCCTGTTGAAAGAGAGATGGTTGATAAGGCTATCAAAGCTCCTGGAGATGCACAGATAACAGTGGAATGCTCCAGGGCACCACTGCCAAAATGTTCCCAACAGAAGATCCATGCTGGAACCCAAATGTTCCAGACCACATGGCTAGGCTAAACAATTCCAGAGTCTCATCTGTATGGGTTACGACACGGTGTCCCAAAGGCTTGAAATTTGTCAAAGCTGTATGAGATAAGACAAGATCTAGATGAATCTCCCACTGAATTCCTAAATAGGCTAAGAGAAGCTGCACTCAAACACACAAACCTAGATCCTGATTCGAGTGATGGAAGAGCACATCTAAGTCCTCTACTTCTGGGCAAAGCTAGCAGTGATATAAGGAGAAAACTGCAGGAGCTAGGCAGGGAACATGACCTGAACAGGTTGTTAAAGGTAGCTGGGAAAGTATATGGAGATAGAGGTCCTAGTGGTCCTAGTGGCAAAGTTAGACAACCTAGTCAGAAAAGTAGCCAGGAGAAATCATCCAAGGGCAGCTCTCCTTCTCCAGACAAAGATCAATGTGCCTTTTGTAAAGAAAAGGGACATTGGAAGAAGGACTGTCCCAAGTTGAAGAAGAAATCCTCAGTCCCCCAACTAGCTGTGGAACCGGGATCAGGACTGGGATCAGATTTGGGATCGGGATTGGGACCCAATTCGGGATTGGGATCCAATTCGGGATTGGGATCGGGATCACATCAGATTCGGGATCAGGATCAGATCTGGAATGAAGGGGACCGAAGGGCTCTCCCCCAGCAGAGCCTTTGGTTAGAGCTAAGCCGGGGAAAGACGATGTTGAATTTTTGGTAGATTCCAGGGCAGTGTGTTCTCTGCTAAATACTTTAGAAGGGAAATTAAGTCAAGATACTGATTTAGGGTAAAATAGAAATTACTAATGTAAAAGAGCTAGAAGCTGGATAATAGTAATAATAATATTTTTAAACTGATTTAGAGAGCCAGAGATTGTATAATGATTTACTAAGATATGCCAGCTGCGATCCATTTATTATTTTCTTAATGAATTTGTGCCTACCTGGTATCGGGGAGGATGGAGAGAAGAGGCCAAGTAATTGAGAGAAACCACCAAGTGTAACTGAGCATCCTGCCCTTGGACCCTGAACTGGTACAAGTTGGTTCTTAGGCTTGGACTAGGACCAAGGACCAAGGGAGCATGCGCAAGGGAACAGGGTGAACAGTTCATCGTGATGAAGAGGATGGAATCTGTCATAATTAATCATCGGGACCATTGCCCACAATTAATTTGAGACACTGCGCTTGCGCGAGCATATTTAAATGAACTTTGAACTCATTATAATACGAAGCGGGGATAGGTAATGAATATGTATAGGGGCTTTGTCTAACTTCATGCATATGTAATCTGTAACCTAATATAAACCTAGTGAAGTGCTGGTGAGGTGTGCATGCCTTTGGAGGGGCTACCCGCCATGCACCCCAGCTGGAATAAACACAGACCTACTTCATAACTATCTGAGTTGTGGAGTCAATTCGGTGCTTCAATACTGCAAAGGTTATTGGACCTGCAGGAGTAACTGAAACACAGCCTTTCTTCAAACCTTTGAAATTCAAACTGGGGAAGCACTGGGTAACTCATCAATTTCTCTATATGCCCAACTCCCCAAAACCGTTGCTCGGGAGGGATTTACTGGAGAAATTAGAGGCTGAAATTAAATTTAAAAAGGGACAGGGCCTACAAGTCATAATTCCTGAGTCTAAATTTGTCGAAGTTGCTGTGCTTTTTATACAGCAGAAGTGTGGTGAAATCCCCGCAGAGATTGAAAATACTGTCAGTCCAACAGTGTGGGCCAGGGATGTTCTGGGAAGATCCAAACGAGCAGAACCAGTGAGTGTTGCACTGAAACCAGGAGCAATCCGGGTGAGACAAAAGCAACACCCTTGAAAACCAGAAAGCCGTGAGGGACTAGCAGCTGTGATTGAAAAGTTCCTTAAATTGGGGCTGTTGGTGGAATGTGAATCCAACTACGACACGCCCATCCTGCCGGTCAAGAAGGCTGATGACAAAAGTTCTAGATGAGTGCAGGATTTCAGGGCAATTAACAAGATCACAGAGGACATACATCCAACTGTACTGAACCCCTACACTCTTTTGACCACACTGACAAATGAACTGGAGGGCACACGATGAGAGGCCCCGGCTGGTGCTGGCTCTGGAAGGCACTGCCAGCTCAGCCCTGCCCTGTTGTCAGAGACTGAAATAGTTCATGCCTCAAACATTGATACAAAGTTTTGCTCATTGTAACAAAAACCGTATAAAGATGCTACAATCAAAGAAAGCTCCCTGAAGATACCTGACTGGGACTTTGGACTGAGTCAAACTGCTGAGATTCCATAAAGGGAAACCTATTGTTCAATCATTTCAGGCTGAGGGAAAGGTGTGCACATACAAAGGCCAAAGGCACCAGGTGCTCTGAGAATCATCCCTGGCTGAGTTTGGGGTGGGGGCAGAGCACAGCTCACAGAAGCCAGGTTGACACAAACTGCCCAGCTGTGGAACCCCCAACCCCACAGGCCTCATCCACGGGACTTTCACGTGAGAGGAGCTGAGGGGAGTCACAATCCATCACAGATCCCCCAAATGCTCCAGGAGTGCAGGTGATGCAAGCAGAGTCTGCTGCTAGAGGCTGCCCCTGCCCCGGGGGGACATGCTGGACATTGCCCCTGGCCTGAGTGTATATTAACCCTTGGCACTCTGTGCTTTTTGGGGGGACCATCACCACCAAGAAGAGCAGCTGGAGAGGATCAACACAACATTACTGGGATCCACGGATGGTGATATTTTCTCTTTCCCTCTTTCTGTCCCCCCCACCTCTTTTCTTACTTCTCTTTTTCTCTCTTTTCTTCTCTCTCTCTCTCATATTTTCTATCAAATAAAACCCATACTATTGATTGGCATATGGTCTCGTTTGTACCTTAATTCGGGCAGAGGTATTTCTAAAGAACCTTAATATTTGGATCATAATACCTGTCTCTGCTCCCCGGCAGCACCTGGGGACACAAACACAGTGTCAGAGAGCTCCGGGCCCAGCTTAGCCCTGCAGCCCCAACCCCTCTGGCTGTGCAGCTCCGGGCTGGGACAGGCAGGAACAGTTAGGGACAGGCAGGGACAGTTAGGCACAGCGCCCGGGAGCTGCCGAGGGCGGGAACAGGGCAGCTGCGGATCGGGCTCAGCCTGCTGGGTGGGAGGAACCAGCAGCCCTGAGTGGCTCAGCATTGCTCCCTGCATGCCCTGCGCTGAGGGTTGGAGCTCAGGGACAGCGAGCGCTGCAACGCCCGGTTGGTTCTTGCTGTTGCCAGGAGGCGGAACCCGGTAGGGAGTGCGGAAGTGAGAGTGCGGAAGACGGCGCGGACATAGCGGCGCGCAGGTATCGCGGTAGGCCACCAACCCAATATGGCGGGAGCCCTGGCGGCCCGCCAAATACCCCGAACTGCTCTCTTTTCTCCTCCAGATCGCTTGGCTTGGCAGACACACTCAAGTTCCTTCCATCGCCTGCCAGCCCCGGGCACGGACAGGTCCCGCTGCACCAGGGGCGCCCAGCCCGGTGCCGCACGGCCGGGAACAGTCCCGGCAAAGAGAGTGTGCTGTGCTGTTCTGTTCTGTGCTACCGACAGCAAGCGGGACGAGCCAGCGGGCAGCCGCTCCCTCAGCGGCCTCAGGCCAGCGGCAACACGGCGCCATAGCCAGGGAGGGAGGGAGACGGGAGAAAGAAGCCGCCCCAGCCCCCCTGCATCCCCTCCATCCGCCCGCAGCGAGCCCCGAGCCCCGGCACAAGGCAGCGCGGCTCCCACCTGCGCTGGGACAGCCTCTCCGAGCTCCGCCGCCTCCCCGAGCTCTGCTCCGATCGCTGCCGCCGCTGCTCTCCCAGCTCCGCCGCCCCCCGCGTTCTAGCTCCGCCGGACCCCAAGTCCCGCTGCGCTCCGCTCCTCCAATCCCCGCCTCCGCTCCTCCAGTCCAATCCCCGCCTCCGCTCCTCCAGTCCAATCCCCGCCGCCGCTCCTCCAGTCCCCGCCTCCGCTCCGCCCGCCGCTCCGCCCCGGCGTCGCCCACTGCCTGCCCGGCTCCGCCCCACTGCCTGCCCGGCTCCGCCCCACTGCCTGCCCGCCTCCGCCCCACAGCCTGCCCCCCTCCGCCCCCCCGCACAGTCCATCCCCACCCCGCGCAGTCGCAGCGGCGAACAGGTCCGGATCGGGGCAAGGGGCGGAAATGGGTTTGATTTCTCTCAGCTTTACAGTTCCAGGGTGACTCATGGTAAATGCTGCTAGCTGTTACTGCTCTGTGGAACTGGTAATTCACGTGTGGAATCTGATTAAATGCTGCTAGGCGATACTCCTCTCGAATTGCTAAATTCAGGAGTAAATCAGGTTAAATTCAGGTATAAATCAGGTTAAACGCTGTTAAACGTTACTCCTCTATTAAATCGTTAAACTCAGACACACAGAGGGATTGGGAGTGACCCGGAGATAACCAGAGAGATAAAGACTATGAACAGAACATTCGCCGGGACCTTGTGGTTATCAGCAGGACATGGTGGATATCACAAACAGCTACCCCACACCACCTCCAGCAGGGCTGAAGACATCCTGGCCTGGAAAAAAGACTGATGAGAAAAACTGAAGAATGAAGAATCTAATCAGCATCAGAGGTGAAGAGATTCGAATCCAATAGGAAACTGAATACTGGGGGTTTGCTCAACTTTAGACCAATGAACACTGAGCCAATGCTTTCCTATGTATTTTTACTGTATAAAATATCTGAAGATTCGGGTAAAAGCGTGTATCGTGGAATGATTCTCCCTGCACAGCCAGGCTGTGTGTGGATGAGATGATTTCTGTGGTACATCCTGACCAGAACAACATCCTGGCCAGATAATAAAGTAATGCCTTGACTCTCTGACATTAAAAATGTTGTTAGAGAGTTTTATATTTTTTTCCCGCAGATTCGGTGACACCTCGTGTCCCCTCAGCACCTGCAGCCCTGTCCCTTGCCCTGCTGCCCCTGCCCCGGGGGCTTCAGCCGAGCCAGAGCCTCTTCCCAGTGCTCCCAGTGCTCCCAGTCTGCCCGTGCAGCCTCCAGCAGCCAGCGAGGCCTTCAGCTGGGCCGGCAGAGAGGAGCTGCTGGAGCTCCCAAATCAGTTGGGTTCCGTTTGTCCTTCCCAACCTGAGGAACAACGATTTGGGAGTTTTGTGCCCAAACCCTGTCCGTTCCTCCGCTCAGCCCGAGGGGTTTGGGGAGATTTTGGCTTTTTGGGGGAAATGAAAGCGATGTGGGGACAAGGCGGGATTGTCCCTCAGCGGCGTTCTGACCAATCAGAGTTCGAGAACGAGGAGTGGCGGGAGAATGAGCCAATGGGAGTGGAGGGCGGGATGTCCGCAGGGTATATAAAGGGCTCAGGGACCTCCGCAGAGGTTTTTAAAATGTCGGAGGAGAAAAAGGCCTGGAATGTCCCGGGCCGTGCTGGACGCCAAGGAACCGCTGCTGCTCTGAACTGGCGGGAGGTGAAAACCGCTGTGACACTGTCCTCCTCACCCTGGTGTCCCTCGACAGCACACAATCCCTCAGGAACAGGCTGCTCCAGCAGGGATCCCCCACAAGTCCCGCCAGCAGCCACTTCCATGGCTCTGCAGGAGCTTCCCATGGCTCAGGGTCTCTCTCAGGCATCCCCTGCTCCGGCCTGGGCTCCTGCCGGGGCTGCAGGGGAGTCCCTGCTCCATCCCGGCCTCACCCACAGCTCACACCGAGCTCCCGGCGGCTGAGGGCAGCAGCGATTCTTTGTACTCCTGCCCGGGCTGGGACACTGCAGGGCTGAGGAGCCAAAAAGCGAATTTCGGCCACAACCCCGGGATTGTGCCTGGAGCGACCGGGGCGAGTATGTGCCGTGTGCAGAGCCCGCGCCTCGCTGCCATTGGCTGGCTATGCCGTCACTCCGAATTCTCGCGCGGGGATTGGTCAGACCGGGACAAGCACCGCCCCGGCGCCGCCATTGGCGGAGGGTCAGTGAGGGCTCGGGAGCGACAGCGGCCGGAGCGGTGAGGCGGCGGAGCTCGGCGGGGAGCGCAGCGCAGTGACCCGGGAACGGGACAGCCACCTGCGTGCGATCCGCAGCACCGGGACGAGCCAGCGCTGCTCCGGCAGCAGCGGCAAGGAGACCGCGGGCAGCCGCTCCCTCAGCGGCCTCAGGCCAGCGGCAACACGGCGCCACAGCCAGCGAGGGAGGGAGGGAGAGAGACGGGAGAAGGAAGCCGCCACAGCCCCCCTGCCGCCCCCTGCATCCCCTCCATCCGCCCGCAGCGAGCCCCGAGCCCTGGCACAAGGCAGCGCGGCTCCCACCTGCGCTGGGACAGCCTCTCCGAGCTCCGCCGCCCCTCCCCGAGCTCAGCCCGATCGCACCTCCCCGGCTCCGCCTACCCCTCCGCAGCTCTACTCCGCCCGCCGCTTACAGGCGGCTCCGCCCCTCCCCGGCTCTCCACCGCCGCTCCCCGGGCTCTGCTCCGCCAGCCGCCCCTTCCCGGCCGCACATTCCACCCGCACCCCGCGCAGTCACAGCCGGCAGCAGCGGCGAACGGGTCCGGATCGGGAAAAGGGCGGAAAGGGGCAGAATGGGGTTGGATTTCTCTTCTCAACTTTATAAATCCAGTGTGAATCAGGGGAAATGCTGTTAGCTGTTACTGCTCTTGAATAGCTACATTCAGGCATTAATCAGCTTAAATTCAGGTATAAATCAGCTTAAATGCTCTGTGGAATTGTTAATTTCAGACACAAAGAGGGAATAAAAGGGATTTTGGAAATTAAAATGGAGTGTTTTTGGGAGAAAGAGTAGGATTTTGGGGGATGGAATAGGATTTTGAGGAATAAAATGGTTTGGGAGTGGAACTCTTTTGCGAGACAGAAGTGGGTTTTTGAGGGGCGAAGGGGAATTTTGGGAACAAAACGCATTTTCAGGAGGTTGAGGTGGGGTTTCTCGGATATGTCGGCAATGTCCCCATAGCCCCCCTCAGACCCCTCCGCGGCGCCAAAAAACCCGCAGTTCTCCACAGACAAACCCCAAAACTTACCAGGAATCCCCACGTCTCTCCCGCTCCCAAAGCTGCCTCCGTCCGAGTTGCCATCCTGCCCAGAGCCGAACAAAATGGCGCCGCGCTGCTCGCGGAGAAGTCACTTCTTCCGGCTCCTCCTCCTTCCCCCGGCGGGGCCCCGGTGAGAGTCACGTGATCTCGCTGGGCGTGACCCAACTGCGGAGCGGATGGTGCAGCTTTGTCTCCTTCATTACTTTATTTCTTTGGCAATAAATCCTTGTTCGTCCTCCCCGCTGTCCCTCGTGTCCCCTCAGCACCTGCAGCCCTGTCCCTTGCCCTGCTGCCCCTGCCCCGGGGGCTTCAGCCGAGCCAGAGCCTCTTCCCAGTGCTCCCAGTGCTCCCAGTCTGCCCGTGCAGCCTCCAGCAGCCAGCGAGGCCTTCAGCTGGGCCGGCAGAGAGGAGCTGCTGGAGCTCCCAGATCAGTTGGGTTCCGTTTGTCCTTCCCAGCCTGGGGAACAACGATTTGGGAGTTTTCTGCCCAAACGCTGTGCGTTCCTCCGCTCAGCCCAAGGGGTTTGGGGACATTTTGGCTTTTTGGGGAAACCAAAGCGATGCACGGAGCTCACCCAGCACAGGGCAGCTCTGCAGGTGCTGAGCTGGATTGAGCCTGGCAGAGGAGCAAAGTGGCTCAAGGATGGCAAAACAGGGATTAATTAACCATTAATTAACCTGACAAATTGCTCCTAATTAGCGGGTAGCAGAAGTGAGGCCCCAGGCGCTGAGTCAGCACCACCACCCTCAGGGCTGGGAAAGCAAAGCTGGTGGCTCGACAAAGCACTTTGTGTATATATCCAGATACCTCCAGCACTTCATTGATCAATTCTCCAATGTTTCATTTCTCCTTCAATGACATTTTACCAACTCTCACCTCTCAGAGATCAGGGCCAACCTCCTGCTCTCCTATTTTCACCATTTTAGGGCAGCCAGGAGAGCTTTTTTATGGCAGCACCTCCTGCCACGACTCCCTGTCCTTTTCCCCATGGGGACAAACCCCAAATCCCAAATATCCTTTTCCCCATGGAGACAAACCCCAAACCCCCATTTCCCTCCCCCTGGAGACAAAATCCCACCCCTCCCAGCCCCTCCCCGGGCTGTCAGGGCTGTGACGAGGGCAGGAAGCTCCAGTGCAGCGGTCAGAGATGCTTTGGCTTCCTGTCCCCTCCTCTGAGCCACCAGTGCAGTGTCCCCAGGCTGTCCCCAGGCTGTCCCCAAGCTCTGCAGGGACATGGAGGATGAAGAAGGCTACATGGCGTTGGACCAACGGAGCAAGCGGGGGGCTGCAGGGAGATCCTCAGCCCTGCAGGGTGCAGGTAAAGGGGTTCAGCCCCTCTGGGGACCCCCAGGTGGGTGGGGGACAGGAATTGGGGGATGCTGGGGCTGCTTTTGGGGTGGAATGGCTTTGGAGCTCAGGGATCACTTTACCTCCTCCTCATCCTCCTCCTCTTGGGCTCAAAGCTGGGTTTGTGGGATGATTTCTAAGCCCTGACTGCCCCAGGCTCCTGTCTGAGCTTCATCTCTGCGTGGAGAGGCTGAGCTGGGCTAACTGAACTCCATACCAATCGCTGTTCCAGGGTTTGGTTCTTCCTGGGGGTCACTGATTGGAACAAAAGCCCCAAATCTGCCCCAGTTCTGCAGCCCTGCCATGCTGAAGGGCTGCTGATGCTTTTGGAAATCCTCATCCAGCTCCTGATGCTCCTTGTCCATCTTCCCTGAGTTCTGGGGTTCCTGCTTTGTTTCCTTCATCTGCTCCTTGTGCTTTTTCCTGCTGACTCCAGTTTGGGTTTCCCTGTGGAGAAAAACCAGCAGGAGAATCAAAACTGATTGGGTTGGGAAAGACCTTGAAGATCACAAAATCCAACCATTAATTAAAAGATTTAATTCCTGCTGCGAGTAACTCTGCAGGGAAAACCCATCGAGGTTTGAACCCTGGGGGCTGCCGGGCTCTGAGCTGCTCTTGGGGACAAAACAACCCAAATCTGTGGGGTGACACCGTGCGATCTGCTGTCCCCTCTGTCCCCTGCAGCTCCAGGCTGTCCTCGGTGGCACCGCGTGGCGCTCGGGGCTGGCTGGACCGGGAATGTCCTGCTGGGA
This sequence comes from Lichenostomus cassidix, assembly GCF_008360975.1. Taxonomy (NCBI): domain Eukaryota; kingdom Metazoa; phylum Chordata; class Aves; order Passeriformes; family Meliphagidae; genus Lichenostomus; species Lichenostomus cassidix. Next base: position 3,003,945 of record NW_028147632.1, on the reverse strand, counting down.
GTGGCCGTGGTGGCTCTGGGCTGCTCGTGTGAGTGTGGGGAGGGGACATGGGGACACGGGGGGACACGGGGACAGCCTGACAGCGGGGAGGTGACCCGGGGGGTTGTGTGGCCATGGGGAAAATGTCTCGGGTGGGTCGGACAGCCCCGGGCTGAACTCGGGCTCACCCAGAGCCACCATTCCAGCAGCCCCGTGCCCAGCTGGTGGGACATGGCTGTTGTCACCCCCAGCACCCCCAAACCCCCCCGGGCAGGCGGCAGGGAGACCCCGATGGCTGCTGGATGTCGGGGAGACCCCCAGAGGGGCAGGGCTGGCGGAAACCCCCCAAACCCAGGGCTGCCAGCTGTGCCCGTGTGGGGCAGGGGGTGCTGAGCAGCTCCTCAGCCTGGCCGCAGAGCCTTGAGGGGGACAGAGGCTCTGCGGCTCTCTGAGGTGGCACCAGAGCCGCGGTGACACCTCGAGGGGCCACATCCTGCCACCGGCACGAAGCCACCGTGGGTGGGGACAGCTCTGAGCAGGGGGAGCTCAGGGCTGCACAGTTTGGGGCTGGCAAGGTGCTGTTCTTGCTAAACCTCCTTCCTTCCTGCCTTCCTCTCCTTCCTCCTTTCCTTTCCCTCTCCCTTCCCCTGCAGTTCTCCGGGACACCAAGGGAAGCCTGGAAAATGTCCTCTCTGAGCTGCGGGAATTCCTCTGCCCCTCACAGCCGCCAGGTAACAACCCCGAGGCTTCTCTGCTCCTCAAGCTTCCCCAAAATCTCCTGGAAAAACCGGATTGGAGCCCCGGGAGCAGCTTAGGGTGTGCTGGGGAGAGAACGGGAATGGAGAAAATGATGGAACAAACGGGAATGGAGAAATTGGAACAAACGGGAATGGAGAAAATGATGGAAGAAATGGTAATGGAGAAAATGATGGAACAAACGGGAATGAAACAGATGGGAATGAAACAAATAAAACAAAGGGAAATGAAACAAAACAAACTGAACAAACGGGAATGAAACAAATGAGACAAACGGCAATGAGACACTGACACCTCTCAGGGTGTGCCAGGGGTGAGGTGAGGACTTGGTGACCTGACCAGCTCTGATCCCGTTTTCCAGGAGCTCAGGGATGCAGGATTTGCCCCCCGGGCTGGACGCTGGAAAAGACCAAGTGCTACTGGAATTCCACTGAACAGAACCCTTGGAACAAGAGCTGGGAGAAGTGCAAGAGTCGGGGGGCAACGCTGCTGGTGCTGCAGGATCAGGATGAGCTGGTGAGGGAATGCTGGGTTGGGAATGGGGGAAGGACAAGGGGCTGCTGCTGGGGGTGGAGGTTCCCAAAATCCTGGGATGGGGATGAGCTGGTGAGGGAATGCTGGGTTGGGAATGGGGGATGGACTGAGGGGCTGGTGGTGCCCCAGGAAGGGTGAGGAGGTTCCCCAAATCCCAGGATCAGCCCTTCCCTGTGTCACCCCCGGGTGCCTCTGAGGGACACAATGGGTCTCACTCCTGGGCTGAGCACAGAGCCCATTTTGGGGTGACAATCCATGGCCATCAGGGTCACCGTCTGTCCTTCCCCCAGGAATTCCTCAGTGAATCCCTGAAGAAATTCAAACGCAGCTTCTGGACTGGGCTCTGGGTGCCTGAGGCTGGGATGGGCTGGACGTGGGTGAATGGCTCCAGCCTGGACAGAAACCGGTGAGCACTGGGGGTCAGGGGACACAAACACCCCAATGTCCCCTGAGGGACCCCAGGGGTGACCCAGGCTATCTCCTGTCCCTGCAGCTTCCAGCTTGACCTCGAGGAGAAGCACGGAGAATGTGGGGAGTTGAGGGGCAGCAGAATCATCCCTCAGAACTGCAACCTGCAATTGCAGTGGATCTGCCAGAGAGAAGCCACCAAACTCTGAGCTGGAGAGATGCTCAGGGGGAAAGTGGGAGCTGGGCTGGAACAGTACATTTACTCTTATTTTACTGGGCTAAAAGTACAACATTTGCTCCAACAGCACATTGCCATCACATTCGGGATTCCTCGGCTGTTGCCATCAGCGTGGTCCAGAGCTGCTGTGGGCTTTTCTGCTGCTGTGAGGTTTTTCTCCAGGAGAAAAGTCCCAGAGAGCCTGGGAGGGAAATGGGAGGACATTGACCCTGCTGGGGTCAGTGAGGGGTTGGAAAGGTCTGAGTGCCCCGGGAGAGTCAAACGAGAACTGTGCTCTCCTGAAGTTAAAGAGCTGCAAACGCTGATCCTCCTCCCCATAACAGCTGACAGAGCCCGCAGGCAGTGCTGCTGGTGAACTCTGATCGCTCCGATCTGCTCCGGCAGAGCCCCAAGCTCTGCTCTCCCCAAATTCCCCTCCAGCACTTCCCCCGCCGCTGCAATCCCCGCCCGGCGGCTGAGCTGTCGCTGCTCGCCGGGAGAGTCACGGCATAAAACCTTCCTGGAAAGGGTTTTTAGTGCCTGGGAGAGATTTCCCGGGGTTTCTGGGCTCCGCGGGTTGTGCTGCTCCTTCAGGGACACGGGGCGGCCGAGTGCAGCTTTTAGATTATTTATTTTATTCTTTACCTCTTCCGGCACTCGCAGCTCGCCCGTCCCTCGCTGCAGCTCCTTCAATGACAAGGGGGGAGCGGACACGCACCTTAGGGCTGCTCTTTTGCTTACCGTTTATTCTATTTTTTATCTTTCCTGTCGTTCCCACCCCGCCCGTCTCCTCCCTGGCCCCGGGGCAGCACAAACCCCTCAGCGTGTCTCCAAAGGCCTCGCCCGCCGCCGCTCCCCGAGGCTCCCCGCGCCTCTGCCTCCATCCAGCGCTGCCGATGTCCCCAAGTCCCCAAACCGCGTTAAATTAGCTCAAATTCAGGTGGGAATGCCCAGTGCCTCCGCCAAGGGGTGGAATTGCACAATGGAATGATGGAATCCTGTGAGGCATTGCACAGAGTGCCTCAGGAACACCCCGGGAGTCCCGCCGGGAGCAACTGCCATGGCTCTGAGGGGCTTCCCACGGGCTCGGGGTCTCTCTCAGCTATCTCTGCTCCGGCCTGGGCTCCTGCCGGGGCTGCAGGAGGTCTCTGCTCCATCCCGGACTCACCACAGCGGTTCCTTGCCCTCCTGCCCAGCCCAGGACATTCCAGGGCAATCCCGAGTCTGACTTTGAGGCTCCGGGGAGCTTCGAGCCCCTCAGAGATCCTTTTCTAGAACCCGCCCAAAGCCCGCCCTTCGCACCCATTGGCTCATTTTCCCGCCCGAACCCCATTGCTCCTTTTGATTGGCCGAATCTCCCGCCGCTCCTCGTTCTCGCACTCTGATTGGTCAGAACGCGACTGAGGGACAATCCTGCCTTGTCCCCACATCGCTTTCATTTCCCCCAAAAAGCCAAAATCTCCCCAAACCCCTTGGGCTGAGCGGAGGAACGGACAGCGTTTGGGCAGAAAACTCCCAAATCGTTGTTCCCCAGGCTGGGAAGGACAAACGGAACCAAACTGATTTGGGAGCTCCAGCAGCTCCTCTCTGCCGGCCCAGCTGAAGGCCTCGCTGGCTGCTGGAGGCTGCACGGGCAGACTGGGAGCACTGGGAGCACTGGGAAGAGGCTCTGGCTCGGCTGAAGCCCCCGGGGCAGGGGCAGCAGGGCAAGGGACAGGGCTGCAGGTGCTGAGGGGACACGAGGGACAGCGTGGTCTTGATTAGCATTTATTAAAAAAGTAATAACATAAGGCTAGAAATAACAACAGCGACATTGTGCCCATAAATAGTGATGGGGATCACACAAGCACATCTCACACACTCCTCTGACTTCGAAGGGATGACAAGGATTGATTCCAGCCCTTAAGGAAATGGCCCAGGTGGGGTCAAATCCCACTTTTGGCATCATTGCTACCCTTACACCCAGGAAGGTCACATTCATAGGAAGCAACTCTTCACAGCCTGTATGCAAAGAAGTAAAACTATGTATATGTGGAAGCTTAGCATAGAAATACAGTGCTAGGTGAATGTGTTTGAGATCTGTTTCCACACCATTATATCTGTATATATAGAAAAGATCACTGTAGAAACATGGAGTGCAAGAGAAACAGGATTAAGTCCTGGAAAGATTCCAGAAGGAGAAAGCAACCCAAAGCCCCAGGCAAAGCAGCCACAGATCAGCTTCCTCATCATCTCCTCCTCCTGCAGGTTCATCTCCTGCAGATAAGGCACTGAGGTGATCATGAGATCAGAACCTGGGGTGACCCTGAGCAGAGGCACTGAGGTGATCATGAGAACAAACACTGAGATGACTCTGAGCATCAGTGCAAGGCAGACACTGTGGCTGAGGAAGGAAATCCCTTTGCTGGGAGGAAGAAATGAACCTTTGACTGCCCAGCATGGAGAAGATCCTTCCTCTGTCCTCTGTCACAGGTGAGACTGGGCTCTGCTGCAGATATACTGCATGTCATTTGAGCAGGGCTGTCTCCTGAGATAATTCTCAGCCAGGAACGCACAGTCTGCATTGCCCAGCACAGGAACCCTGCAGGGAGGAGCAGAGACAGCGCTGGAACCTCAGGGGGACAACCTTGTGCCCCTGTGCCCCCCAGGCCCTGCCTGTGCCCCCCAGGACTCACGAGGAGTTGAAGTTGCTGCCATCCACCCACTGCAGCCGCTGGTCCTGTCCGTGCAGCCCGAGCCAGTAATCGTCGTTCTTGCTGAGGCAGAACAGGAACTCCTGGCAAGGACGAGCAGATAATGGGAGCTGCAGCCCTGGCCCAGGAGCTCCCCAGGCTCCCCTCAACCACCCCAAACCCCTCACTCACCATTTCCTTGTCAGTGAGCACAGCCAGGGAGGCTTTAAGCTCAGAGCACCGAGCCTTAGCCTGATCCCAGGTGAGACGATCCCTCGAGAGGAAGTAGCAGGTCCCGTTGTACCCAACCCAGCCATCGGGACAGGCCAGCAGCAGAGGAGTGTCAGGGGTAACCGGAGTAACTGCAGTAACCGGAGTGTCTCTGTGCATTCTCCCTGCAGAGCGAACAGAGGATCTGAGCATTCTCCCCTCACGGAGCAGCCCGAGCTCCCATTGGCTGGTTTTCCCGCTCAAATTCCCCTACCCCCAGCGATTGGCTGATTCAGCCGTCACTCCTCGTTCTCCCGCGCGCTGATTGGTCAGAGCGGGGCTGAGGGACGATCCCGGCCGTGAGGGAGCAGTGAGCCCGCAGTGCCCCGAGGGGTTGGGCTGAGGCTGCTGCTCCTCCTTACCTGACACAGCAGCCAAGGACACCGCCAGAGCCACAGCCAGGAGCAGGAGCAGAGTCAGCACAGCCAGGGTGAGCACGGGATGGGATCTGATCCACTCAACAGGAGCTGGAAAGAGCCGCAGGCCGTGAGCATGGAGCTGTCCTGAGCAGGAAGGAGCCCGCAGCCCATTTGCCCGTCACTCAGCTGGCAGCAGGAGAGATAAAGGACAGGGACACTGACCGGGGACAGGGGACAGCCCACAGCAGAACTGTCCTGGGCCAGGGGCACCCGGGGCTGTCCGTCCCAGCAGAGCACCAGGCCTCTTCCAGAGCCCTGGACACAGCCACACTCTGCCAGCCCTGTGTTCTGGGGTGACACAGTCCATTGTCCCCTCCCTAGAGGCCACAGCGCTGGCCCTGCACTCACCCAGATATCTTCTGAGGCTCTTTCTGTGTGTGACTCCCACTGCTGATCCATCCTGGCACTTCTCTCCAATGCCATCCCTGGGCTGGGATTCACTCTGCCACAACAGAGAAGCAGCTTCTCCCTGCCTGTGCCCAGCAGGGTCTGGCAGCTGAGGCAATCCTGTCCCTCTGGTTGCTGATCCTTTCTGGGCACCCAGGGCATCCTCGGGAATCTCAACAACAGCTTCATCCTTCCTTGGCCTTGTTTCAGACTGACAAATCGAATCTCTCCTGTTGTGCTCAGCAGGATGTGGCACCTGAGACAGCTCTGCGTGCTCAGTTCCTGACCTGTGCTCAGGATCTTGGAGATCCTTTGTACTCTCAGAGCTGGAGCCATATCCACTCTCTCTCCCTTTTCTACCTACAGACCCCGATCTGTCACTCTTCTGCTTCCAATAGCCAGGATCTTCCACCCGAAGGATGTTTGCACCCCCAGCAGCCTGTGCATCATTGGGGCACAATCCACTGGCCATATCTTGACTCACTGCCCACTTAGAAGAAAGATCTCGCTCCAGAGGCATCAGCAGCGGCGGCAAACGCACTCCGACTCCAAATTGCAGTATAGTCTCTCCGTACCTTCGATCTGAGAATTGTTGCGTCAGGAATGGTTCCTATAGCCCGTTCTGACCAATCAGCGCGCGAGAAGGATGAGTGACGAGCCGAATCAGCCAATGGGAGCGAGGGGCGGGCTCTGCACACGGCACAGAAGGTTTACTCGCTTACCTGTTCTCAGGTGATCGCAGTGCTATTCTTGGGCTGGGCTGAAGGTCAATAACTGCTGTGGGTGAGGTCAGGGTGCAGCAGATAGTCCCACCAGCCCCGTCAGCACTCCAGGGTGGAGCAGGAGCTACTGAGAGAAGCTCTGAGCCCACGGGAAGCTCCTGCAGAGCCATGGCAGTGACTGCTGGTGGCCCTTGTGGGCAATCACCACTGGAGCAGCCTGTTGCAGGGGTTGTGTCCCCTGGGAGAGACCCCAGGCTGGAGCAGGACAAGGATTCCTGTCCCTGAGGGGTGGCAGTGCCATGAGCTGGCTGTGACCCCAATCCCCTGTGTCCCTGGGTGGGGAGGAGGGAATTGGGAAAAAGAGAGAAGTATGGGGAAGTTGTTTAATTTAGGATTTGGTTCACTTCTCATTCTCCTGCTCTGCTTTGTTCGATAATAAATCCAATTATTTCATTGTTGTTCAATCTGTAGCATAGGCCAAGTCTGCTCTAAGCATTCAGATGGTCAAAAGAAAGAAAGTTTAAATTTAGGCCAGAAGTGCAATCCACAGAGGGTATAAACAGGCCAGCTGTGTGAGTGGATAAAGATGCAATAAAAGACGATTAAAGGCAATGCAATAACATCATTTAGAGACGAAGTCAGCATCATGGCAGGGGAAGGAGTTCAGTTCCTCAACCTCCATGAGGAAGATTGAGAACAAATCCAAGTGCACTTTGGAACAGGATGGACTTTGGGATCCTCGGTTTGATGCCATAAAAGCTGGCAAAGGTAAGAGGCAGACACATCAGTGTAGGGAAAAAAGGATATTCCCTTGGTTTAATAGGATCCCAGGTGCAACCTTGTCACAGGTGGAATCCCAGCGAGGAGCACACCGTGTACAACACGGATACAATTTATGGACTGCTCAAATTAGCAGATCTACCTAAAATCCCCCAATAGGAAACCTAACAAATGAACTAATTGTCCCCCTATTCTCATTATCCCCCCTAAATGAGGTAACAGCCTAATTTACAAAAACATGTTCCAGAGAGGAGGCTCTGTCTGAGGTTGGAGCCTCTAGTTCAGAGATAATTATAAATTATAAATGTTTTGTCTTCTTCAGACGACCCCAAATAGGGCTAAAATATCAGAGTACAAGGGTTGTAGACATGTAGGGCTGAGGTACAGGCAGTGAAAGGCACAAGGAATGGGAAAGGGTATAAAATGTATAAAAAGGGTATAAAAAAGGGTATAAAGAGAAAGGACAAAAAACCATCAGGCATCAAGGTGAAACCCAGGACTCCTCTGAGCTCTTTCTCCTGCAACAGCAGAGAAATTGTGAAGAAATCTGCCTCTGGGAAACAAAAAATTGGGATTTTTGGTAGGCACAGCAGGAGCTGTTTATTCCAAATGTAACACCCTGCAAGGGGAATTAAGTGGTGATTTTATCACAGCTGTCAGTGAAATGAGCTCCTTTTCTATCTAATTCAATTCAAACTGGGGTAATGATGGAGAACTCATGGATTTTTGCACTGCCCAGCTCTCCAGAACCATTCTTAGGAGGAAATAGGCTGGAAAATTGAAAAAGGAGATCAATTCTCATGAAGGGGAAATTCAGTGGAAAGCACTGAGTCTAATACGAGTCTAGTCCTGAGTGTAAATATGTCTCCTTCAATTCTCATGGTCAGGAAGGAACTACAGATCTAAACCTACTGCACAGTCAATACAGATTGCAGTAACAGCCAGTGTGGGGAAAGAGAGATTTCACAAAAATCAGAAAGAGCAGAACCTTCAGGAATGAAACTAAAACTAAAACAGGCACAGGTATTGAAAAATCCTCAAAAACTAGAAAGGTGAGAAGGTTTCTCACCTGTCACTAACAGGTTTTTAGGGTGTTTGTTCCTGGTGGAATGGGAAGCTCATTAAAATCCCCCAATTTCCTAGTCCCAAATCTAATGGCAAAGATGATCAATTAGCACAGGAGTTAATAGCAATTAACAAAATGTGGGAGCTAATCCATCCACACTCCTAACCAGACCAGGAGAGAATTTGGGAGGATTCCCTGTAGAGGTTTAAAGGACACATTTCCTGCACATCTCTGGCCATTCCAGCCAGGAGCTTTGCACATTGGAGTGGAAAATCCACAGCCAGGCCTGAGTCAGCAGGAGGATTTCAAATCAGCCCCACGATTTTGGGACTTTATTGGCAAAGGAACGAGAGGGAAATAAGAGTTTAAATCCCCAAGGGGTCTGATGATGTCCTGAGAGGCACTGAAGAACTGGGCTGAGACCGAAATCTTGGATTAGTAAACTCTTTAGCAATAAATGGTCACAGGGAACCAAGAGAAAAGCCCAAATGTGAAAATGAGAGTTCTGGGGTTGGAAATTCTCCAGATCAAAGGAAACTCAGCAGAGCCATAAACTGTTAGGTAATTTCACACCTTCCTTGGGATGGTCAGGGCATGGATCAGGATTTAATGATTTTGGTATTGACTTTGGAAATTAAACATGAAGATTTTATTGCTCAGTGCTGATCCTACTTCGGCTGTAGTACAAACTAAGAAATGAGAAAATAAAACTTAGGAACAAGAGAACAAACTAAGAAAACACTAATAAGGGAGTTCTGGCTTTGGGCTTTGCATGTCCCAGAGATCTTCTGAATTATTGACTTTTCTGAGCCAACATCTTTCCCAAGGAATTCAGGCACAATTCTAGAGGCTCAGGGATGAATCACTGCTGAACAGCCCAATGATTAGCCAAGGCTGACCCAGCAGCTCATGAGGAGTCACAGCCTTGGAGCTGCTGCTTCAGGATCCCAAAATTCCCTCTGGGCGAGAGCCTGAGCTCTGTGGGACACAGGGGGGACAGAAGGGTTTGGGACACCAGAGGAGCCACTGACTGAGCTCAGTCCTGTTGTACAGTGGGACAGGAAATTACCCTCAAAATTCAACATCCTGCTGTGCTTCTGACTCCAAAATCAGAAACACTCCAGGTGCTGAGTGACTAGGAACAACTGGAGAAGTTTATTTCAGACCAACTAGATTTAAAATCCAAGCCTGACAGAGAACCCAGATTGGAAATGGCACACAAAGAAATAACTTCTTTTTTTTTTCTTGCAACAGAAAATGCATCGCAGGATTTGCATTCCCCACCCTGAAGGAGGTGATTTAATCTAAGGCTCTGCCGTGAGTTGTCTGAGCACAGAAGGAATAAACAGCTCTAATGTGGACATGGAACTGTGGGAAAGAAAAATAAACATCTGGAGTGATTGTAAGTGTGGTTTGCCTTAGTGCCAAACTCTGAGCAGAGAGAGCTTTGTTATCAGCACAGTTCATGGTGATCTAAGACTACAAGAAGTGCAAAACCAGCTGAAGCTTCTGTTCTGCACTGCAGAGAGAGAGAACCAAACAGGACGAAAATAACGAAATTACTTGGCTCCCTGGGCCAAAAATAGCCGCAGAGAGAGGAACACGTTTTGGTTTCCTGATGAGAGCTCACTCTACCGACTATTCAACCTGAGCATGGTGAGAGAGTTTGTCAGTGAACTGAAGTGTGAAATTCTAGACAGGCTTTAAGACAGGAATTAACTCCAAAATGACTGAAATTATATTTTCAAGGTCCCAGAAGTGTGGCACACGTAGAAGAAATAACCCAATACTGTAAATAAACTATTGAGGCTCTAAAATCGAAACTCCCAACGAGGTTTTTGGTAAATTGACTTCACAGAATTTCCATGTAATGAGAGCTTTAAATGTCTTTTAATTGGTGCCATTTCCTGATGGCCTGAAGTGTTTCCCTCCAAAAGCAGTAGTGAAAATATTGCTAAATCAGATAATTCCACACTTTGGAGCTCCTCCAGGAATGTCCTCAGCCAGAGGGTCACAATTTATAGCAAGAACAGTGGGACAATCAGCAAGGCTTTGGGAACTCTGTGGGATTTACCCACTCCACATTGGCCACAGCAATGGAAAAAGGATGAATTCTATTTTTAATTTACAACTCAGTAAAATCTGTCAGGAAACCTCACTGGTTTGGGGAAAAGAGCTCCCAGTTTTTGTTGACAATAAAGATCCAACCCAGGGACAGAGGAATAACTAACGTCCTGTGAGCTGCTCTGTGGTCAACCCTCTCAAAGCTCACCCAGGCCAGAGATAAAGGTGAAGCAGAGATCAATGTTCCTCCTATTTTGGGTACAACATTTACCACTTGTGGCCATTTGTCCAGGCTGGACACAGCAGGGCAGGAATTCCACCAGGACTCAGGAGCATCTCAAGGCTCTGCCCTGACTGCTCTCCAGCCCGAGGGGAAAGGACTCTGCCAGCTGTTGTCACCCAGAGCCACACGGTGACACTGGGCAGCATTTCCTGGGGGGTTTATTCTGGAATTAAAAACAGTCCAGGTCCGCAGACAGCAGAATTATTGTCCCCAAAGCCAATGGGGTTGATGGAGAAAAAGGAATAGCATAGCAATAAAAGCTGTTCCATTGTAATTAAGATTAGATAAATTTGGTCTGGAACAGCCTCCTGTCTGTCCTGGGTGTGACATGATCCCACGGCAGAGTCTTTGTGACACTTTGTGCTGGGAACTGCAGTGCTGGCTAAAGAGAGACAGAATCTCCAGAAAGTGGAGATTTGATCAAGAACAGACTGATGCCTTAAAATCTGGTAAAAGTAAGAGGCAGACACAGCAGTGTAGGGAAAAAAGGATATTCCTTTGGTTTAATAGGATCTCAGGTGCACTTTTGTCACAGGTGGAATCCCAGCGAGGAGCACACCGTGTACAATGCAAATACAATTTAATGGGCCTCACAAATTAGCAGATCTACCTAAAATCCCCCAATAAGAAACCTAACAAATGAAGTAATTGTCCCTCTATTCTAATTATCCCCCCCTTAATGAGGCTACAGTCTAGTTTACAAAAACATGTTCCAGAGAGGAGGCTCTGTCCAAGGTTGGAGCCTCTAGTTCTGAGATAGTAGGGATGTTTCGTCTTCCCCAAAGAACCCCAAACTAGGCTAAATATCAGAGTACAAGGGTTATAGACATGTAGGGCTGAGGTACGGAGAGTGAAAGGTACAGGACAAGAGGTATAAAAATATATAAAAGGGTACAAAAAGGGTATAAAGAGCAAAGACAAAACCCATCAGGCATCATTTCCCCCCTTTTTAGACACTAACAAGACTTTACCTTGTCTAGTCTCCACACTACTAACTACAGCACCGGTTTACACAACCAGCTATAGCAAAGGTAATAACTACAATACAGGTATTATAAATGCTTCTTTTTCCCAGTCCCAGTTTGGTAACCATGAAATGAGAGTGTGGAAGATCTGATCGAATTTCAAGGTGTAAGTTTTGGAACCCACATCATGTAGAATTTTAATTTCCTTCCCAATTTCTTGCAAACCTTTTTAATTTTCGATGGCCAGTTATCACATCTCTATCTAGAGGTGGTAACTGGGTGCAGATCTAGCAATTGCTCATATCAAAAGCTCTGGATACATTTTGGATCACCATGTTGTGCAATTTTTGGCTAAGCCTTGAGTCATGGTTATGAGAAAGGAGTGGTCAAATAGAAAACCCCAATCTATTTGAGCTTTTGCCCCCTTCCACCACCATGGCGCCTGTCCAGGGCCAAAGGCTGAACCCTTAATTCAGATTCCAATTGTAGGTAACAGCTCTGGCCTGATGGCTTATCGGCTAAGCATGCATTTGAAACCAGCACAGAAACCGCTGAATCATCCCATGAAGGACTGTCACCTTGGAGGGGGCTTTGGGGGTCTCCAAAGACCACCAGGAGCATGCGTGGTGCACATGCTAATGATATTAATGACTTCCGAGAAATGATTTGTATAACCACTCCTATCCTGAAGAATGTAATGAATATTCATGATTTTACCTATAACACTGTGTCTTTGGGGTACTGAGGTGTGTTTGGTGGAAACAATTCCCACACATCCGGTGCACCGAATAAAGCAAATACCCACTGCTCTGAGTTGGTCTCTGAAGTGTCTCTGGGCTCGATTGGGGCGAATCAATCCTTACCCAAGTTTGCCTGTTTATACCCTCTGTGGATGAGAATTTAGGCCTAAATTTAAACTTTCTTTCTTTTGACAATCTGAATGCTTAGAGCAGACTTGGCCTATGCTGCAGATGGAACAACAGTGAAATAATTGGATTTATTATCGAACAAAGCAGAGCAGGAGAATGAGAAGTGAACTAAATCCTAAATGAAACATTTTCCAACTTTCTCTCCTTCCCAGTTCCCTCCTCCCCACCCAGGGGCACAGGGGATTGGGGTCACAGCCAGCTCATGGCACTGCCACCCCTCAGGGACAGGAATCCTTGTCCTGCTCCAGCCTGGGGTCTCTCCCAGGGGACACAACCCCTGCAACAGGCTGCTCCAGTGGTGATTGCCCACAAGGGCCACCAGCAGTCACTGCCATGGCTCTGCAGGAGCTTCCCGTGGGCTCAGAGCTTCTCTCAGTATCTCCTGCTTCAGCCTGGGGTCCTGACGGGGCTGGTGGGACTATCTGCTGCACCCCGGCCTCACCCACAGCAGCTCCTAGCCGAAAACCCAGCCTGCAAACGCACGGCACGACTCGAGCCAAGAATAAGAAGTTTTGTTCGGGCGATATCATGTGCCCTGCGTACAGACGCGCCCCTCGCTCCCATTGGCTGGTTTCTCCCGTCACTCATCCTTCTCACGCGCTGATTGGTCAGAACTGATAGAGAATTAAATCCCAACTCGTCTCGTCTCCACATCTGTTGAACAACACCGGGAGCAGAAAACCTGCCCTGCAGTTTGGACTCGGCGGGGTTTGCTGCTGCTGCTGCTGCTGTCTCCGGAGCGAGATCTGTCTGCTAAGTGGGCAGTGAGTCAAGATATGAAGAGAAGATTGAGCCGCAGTGGTGCACAGGCTACAGGGGGTGCAGACATCATTCTGGTGCAAGATCCTGGTTATCAGAGGCAGAACAATGACAGTTCTATGTCTGTAAGGAGTCAAGTCCAGGACAGTGCCTATTGCTCCATCTATGAACGTGGAGAAGTTCTCCAGGATCCTGGAAACAGGTCAGGAACTGAGCACACAGAGCTGCCTCAGGTGCCAGACCCTGCTGGGCACAGGCAGGGAGAAGCTGCTTTTCTCTTGGGGCAGAGTGAATCCCAGCCCAAGAATGGCATTGGAGAGAAGTGCCAGGATGGATCAGCAATGGCAGTCACACACAGCAAGAGCCTCAGAAGATATCTGGGTGAGTGCAGGGCCAGCGCTGTGGCCTCTAGGGAGGGGACAATGGGCAGTGTGAGCCCAGGAGCACAGGGCTGGCAGGGTGTGGCTGTGTCCAGGGCTCTACAAGAGGCCTGGTGCTCTGCTGGACTGACAGCCCTGGCCCTGGGCAGTTCTGCTGCCCTGGCTGTCCCCACACCTGTGTCCCTTGTCCCTGTTCGTGCTGCCAGCTCAGTGAGTGGCACACGGGCTGAGGGTCCCTGCTGTGCTCCCCGGGCGTTGGGTGGGGGATGTGAGGGCTGGGCCTGCTCAGGACAGCTCCATGCTCACGGCCTGCGGCTCTTTCCAGCTCCTGCTGAGTGGATCAGATCCCATCCCGTGCACACCCTGGCTGTGCTGACTCTGCTCCTGCTCCTGGCTGTGGCTCTGGCGGTGTCCTTGGCTGCTGTGTCAGGTAAGGAGGAGCAGCAGCCTCAGCCCAACTCGGGGCACTGCGGGCTCACTGCTCCCTCACGGCCGGGATCGTCCCTCAGCCCCGCTCTGACCAATCAGCGCGCGGGAGAGCGAGGAGTGACGGCTGAATCAGCCAATCGCTGGGGGTGGGGGAATTTGAGCGGGAAAACCAGCCAATGGGAGCTCGGGCTGCCCCGTGAGGGGAGAATGCTCAGACCTTCTGTTCGCTCTGCAGGGAGAAGACAAACTGACGCTCCGGTTACATCTGACACTCCTCTGCTGCTGGCCTGTCCCCATGGCTGGGTTGGGTACAACGGGATCTGCTACTTCCTCTCGAGGCATCGTCTCTCCTGGGATCAGGCTCAGGCTCGGTGCTCCAAGCTCGAGGCCTCCCTGGCTGTGCTGGAGGACTGGGAAATGGTGAGTGAGGGGTTTGGGGTGGCTGAGGGGAGCCTGGGGAGCTCCTGGGCCAGGGCTGCAGCTCCCATTAACTGCTCCTCTCTCCTTGCCAGGAGTTCCTGTTCCATTTCAGCAAGAACAACGATTACTGGCTCGGGCTGCACAGACAGGACCAGCGGCTGCAGTGGGTGGATGGCAGCAACTTCAGCTCCTCGTGAGTGCTGGGGAGCTGGGCAGGGGCTGGGGGGCACAGGGGCACAAGGTGTCCCCCTGAGGTTCCAGCACTGTCTCTGCTTTTTCCTGCAGGGTTCGTGTCATGGGCAATGCAGACTGTGTGTTCCTGGGTGAGAATTATCTCAGGAGACAGCTCTGCTCAAGTGACATGCAGTACATCTGCAGCAGAGCCCTGTCTCACCTGTAACGGGATGGAGAAAAGATCTCTGGCTGAGAACATCCTCAGGAGTGAGATCTGCTCGAGTGACATGAACTACGTGTGCAGCAGAGCCCAAAGTCACCTGTAACAGGACATGGGCAGAGCCTTCTGCACACTTGGCAGCTCCAGTTCTTCGCTTCTTCCTCCAGCACAGGGATGTCCTTCCTCAGCTGCAGCATCTGCCTTGTGCTGACTCTCAGGGTCACCTCAGTGCCTCATCTCTGGGTCACCTCAGTGCCTCATCTCAGGGTCACCTCAGTGCCACTTCAAAGGATTGCTGGAAAATGTGGCAGTTTAAATATTTTGTATAACTTTAGTCAAAGGGTTCTGTTTGTCTTTACCCCAAAAATAGGAATTTCAGGTTTCTCTCCAGGGCATTGTTCTGCCAGGTGAGGTCTGATAAACTCAGCATATCTACAGACATTCACCTCCAGCAGGGGTGAAGACATCTGGTCAGGAAAGCACTGAGAGGGAAATTGAAGAATGAAAAATCTGATTACCATCAGAGGTGAGGAGATTCAGATCCAATGGGAAACTGAATACTGAGGGTTTGCTCAGCTTTGGAGCAATGAACACTGAGCCAATGCTTTTCTATGTCTTTGTACTGTATAAAATGTTGAAATATTTAAAAAATCCATGTGTCATGGAATGATTCTCTCTGCCCAGCAGGGCTGTGTGTGGATGAGATGATTTCTGTGGTAATTCCTGACCAGAACTACATCCTGGCCAGATAACAAAGTAATGCCTTGACTCTCTGACATTTAAAATGTTGTTGGAGGGTTTTTGTTTTTCCTGCAGTTTCAGTGACATCAGGGAGGTACGAAATTGTCTCCAGAAGAAGGAAATGGGAATTTGGGGTTTGTTCCTGTGGGGAAAAGGAAAATGGGGATTTGGGGTTTGTTCCTGTGGGGAAAGGAAAATGGGGATTTGGGGTTTGTTCCTGTGGGGGAAAGGAAAATGGGGATTTGGGGTTTGTTCCTGTGGGGGAAAGGAAAATGGGGATTTGGGGTTTGTTCCTGTGGGGGAAAGGAAAATGGGGATTTGGGGTTTGTTCAGTGGGGGAAAGGAAAATGGGGATTTGGGGTTTGTTCCTGTGGGGGAAAGGACAGGGAGTTGTGGCAGGAGGTGCTGCCGGACAAAAGCCACCCTCGCTGCCCTAAAATGGTGAAAATGAAAGAGCAGGAGATGTCCGTGATCTCTGAGAGGTGGGAATTGATGAAATACCACAGAAGAAATAAAATGGGGAGAATTGAGTGATGAAAATCCAGAGGTAACTGAAAATAGACCCAAAATGTTCTGTGGAGCTGACTCAGTGCCCTGGGGCCTCACTTCTGCTACCCGCTAATTAGGAGCAATTTGTCAGGCTAATTAATGGTTAATTAATCGCTGTTTCGCCATCCCTGAGCCGCTTTGCTCCTCTGCCAGGCTCAATCCAGCTCAGCGCCTGCAGAGCTGCCTTGTGCTGGGTGAGCTCCGTGCATCGCTTTGGTTTCCCCAAAAAGCCAAAATCTCCCCAAACCCCTTGGGCTGAGCGGAGGAACGCACAGCGTTTGGGCAGAAAACTCCCAAATCGTTGTTCCCCAGGCTGGGAAGGACAAACCGAACCGATCCGGGAGCTCCGGCAGCTCCTCTCTGCCGGCCGCGATGGAACGGAGCAGGGGCAGCAGGCCAAGGGACGGGGCTGCAGGTGCCGAGGGGACACGAGGGACAGCGGGGAGGACGAAGAAGCAGTTAATGGCAAAGCAATAAAGCGATGAAGAGACAAAGCCGCACAATCCGCTCCGCATTTGGGATCCGCTCAGCCCTGCCATGGTTTCGCTCTCACCATGGCGCCGCCGGGGAAGGGGAGACAGGCGGCAGTGACGTCACCGCCCCTCGCTCCTCGGTGAGTTGCTGACAAGATGGCGGCGGCGGCGGAGGCAGCTTTGGGAGCGGGAGAGATTTGGGGATTCACGGTGAGTTTTGGGGTTTTGTGTGGAGAACTTGCGGGTTTTTGGGGTTTTGTGTGGAGAACTGGCGGGTTTTTGGGGTTTTGCGTGGAGAACTGCGGGTTTTTGGGGTTTTGTATGGAGAACTGCGGGTTTTTGGGATTTTGTGTGGAGAACTGAGAGGTTTTGGGGATTTGTGTGGAGAACTGCGGGTTTTTGGGGTTTTGTGTGGAGAACTGCACGTTTTTTGGGGTTTTGTGTGGAGAACTGCGGGTTTTTGGGGTTTTTGTGTGGAGAACTGCGGGTTTTTGGGTTTTTGTGTGGAGAACTGGCGGGTTTTTGGGGTTTTGTGTGGAGAACTGGTGGGTTTTTGGGGTTTTGTGTAGAGAAGATGCCGGTTTTTTGAGGTTTTGTGTGGAGAACTGCAGGTTTTTGGGGTTTTGTATGGAGAACTGCGGGTTTTTTGGGATTTTGGGTGGAGAACTGAGGGGTTTTGGGGATTTGTGTGGAGAACTGCGGGTTTTTGGGGTTTTGTGTGGAGAACTGCACGTTTTTTGGGGTTTTGCGTGGAGAACTGCGGCTTTTTGGGGTTTTGTGTGGAGAACTGCGGCTTTTTGGGGTTTTGTGTGGAGAACTGCGGCTTTTTGGGGTTTTGTGTGGAGAACTGCGGCTTTTTGGGGATTTGTGTGGAGAACTGCACGTTTTTTGGGGCCGCGGAGGGGTCTGGGGGGGCTATGGGGACATTGCCGACATATCCGAGAAACCCCGCTTCAACCTCCTAAAAATCCGTTTTATTTCCCAAAATTCCGTTTTGTTCCCAAAATTGCACTTCAACCCTCAAAAACCCACTTTTGTCTCGCAAAAAAGTTCCACTCCCGAACCGTTTCATTCCTCAAAATCCCATTCCATCCCCCAAAATCTTACTCTTTTTCCCAAAAATATTCCATTTTAATTCCTCAAGTCCCTTTTATTCCCTCTTTGGGTCTGAAATTAACAATTCCACAGAGCATTTAAGATGATTTATACCTGGATTTAATCTGATTTACACCTGGATTTAACAACTCGAGAGGAGTAACACCTTGCAGCATTTACTCAGATTCATAGGTGAATTACCAATTCCCCAGAGCAGTAACAGCTAACAGCATTTAACCTGATTTATATTTGAATTTAACCTGATTTATGCCCGAATGTGGCTATTCAAGAGGAGTCACAGCTAACAGCATTTAACCTGATTTACATTTGAATTCAACCTCGTTTATACCTGAATTTAACAATTCAAGAGCAGTAACACCTAACGGCATTTAACCTGATTTGTGCCTGAATTTAGCGATTCGAGAGGAGTATCGCCTAGCAGCATTTAATCAGATTCCATACGTGAATTACCAGTTCCACAGAGCAGTAACAGCGAGCAGCATTTACCATAATTCACCCTGGAAATGTAAAGCTGAGAAGAGAAATCAAACCCATTTCCGCCCCTTGCCCCGATCCGGACCCGTTCGCCGCTGCGCCTGCGCGGGGTGGGGATGGACTGTGCGGGGGGGCGGAGCGGCGGGCGGAGCGGGGCAGGCAGTGGGGCGGAGGCGGGCAGGCAGTGGGGCGGAGGCCGGGGCGGAGGCCGGGGCGGAGCGGCGGCGGCGATTGGACTGGAGGAGCGGCGGCGGGAATTGGAGGAGCGGAGCGAAGCGGGACGTGGGGTTCCGGCGGAGCTAGAACGTGGGGGGCGGCGGAGCTGGGAGAGCAGCGGCGGCAGTGAGAGCAGCAGAGCGCGGGGAGGCGGCGGAGCTCGGAGAGGCTGTCCCAGCGGAGGTGGGAGCCGCGCTGCCTTGTGCCGGGGCTCGGGGCTCGCTGCGGGCGGATGGAGGGGATGGAGGGGGCGGCAGGGGGGCTGTGGCGGCTTCCTTCTCCCGTCTCCCTCCCTCCCTCCCTCCCTCCCTCGCTGTGGCGCCGTGTTGCCGCTGGCCTGAGGCCGCTGAGGGAGCGGCTGCCCGCGGTCTCCTTGCCGCTGCTGCCTCGGCAGGAGGCGGTGCCGGAGCAGCGCTGGCTCGTCCCGCTTGCTGTGGGTAGCACAGAACAGAACAACGCAGCACAGAACAGAAGAGCGCAGAACAGATCAGCATATCACAGTCGCTTTCCCGGGTCTGTTCCCGGCCATGCGGCACCGGGCTGGGCGCCCCTGGTGCAGCGGGACCTGTCCGTGCCTGGGGCTGGCATGGGATGGAAGGAACTTGAGTGTGTCTGCCAAGGCAAGCGATCTGGAGGAGAAAAGAGAGCAGTTCGGGGTATTTGGCGGGCCGTTAGGCCTCCCGCCATGTTGGGTTGGTGGCCTAATGCAGTATCTGCGCGCCGCTATGTCCGCCCCGCCCTCCGCATTCTCATTTCCGCACTCCCTACCGGGCTCTGCCTCCTGTCAAAAGCAGGAACCAACCTGGCGCTGCAGCGCTCGCTGTCCCTGAGCTCCAACCCTCAGCGCAGGGCATGCAGGGGACAATGCTGAGCCCCTCAGGGCTGCTGGTTCTTTCCTTGCCCCCCGGCAGGCTGAGCCCGATCCGCAGCTGCCCTGTTCCCGCACTCGGCAGCTCCCGGGCTCTGTCCCTGCCTGTCCCTAACTGTCCCTGCCTGTCCCAGCCCGGAGCTGCACAGCCAGAGGGGTTGGGGCTGCAGGGCTGAGCTGGGCCCGGAGCTCTCTGACACTGTGTTTGTGTCCCCAGGTGCTGCCGGGGAGCAGAGACAGGGCAGGACTGAGCTGGCAGTGCCTTCCAGAGCCAGCACCAGCTGGGACCTCTCATCATGCACAAAGCTGCTGTTGAGATTCCCGAGGATGCCCTGGGTGCCCAGCAACCAGGGGCACCAAGCTGCCTCAGCTGCCAGACCCTGCTGGGCACAGGCAGGGAGAAGCTGCTTCTCTCTTGGGGCAGAGTGAATCCCAGCCCAGGGATGGCATTGGAGAGAAGTGCCAGGATGGATCAGCAATGGGAGTCACACACAGAAAGACCCGCAGAGGATATCTGGGTGAGTGCAGGGCCAGCGCTGTGGCCTCTAGGGAGGGGACAATGGGCAGTGTGAGCCCAGGAGCACAGGGCTGGCAGGGTGTGGCTGTGTCCAGGGCTCTGGAAGAGGCCTGGTGCTCTGCTGGACTGACAGCCCTGGCCCTGGGCAGTTCTGCTGCCCTGGCTGTCCCCACACCTGTGTCCCTTGTCCCTGTTCGTGCTGCCAGCTCAGTGAGTGGCACACGGGCTGAGGGTCCCTGCTGTGCTCCCCGGGCGTTGGGTGGGGGATGTGAGGGCTGGGCCTGCTCAGGACAGCTCCATGCTCACGGCCTGCGGCTCTTTCCAGCTCCTGCTGAGTGGATCAGATCCCATCCCGTACTCACCCTGGCTGTGCTGACTCTGCTTCTGCTCCTGGCTGTGGCTCTGGCGGTGTCCTTGGCTGCTGTGTCAGGTAAGGAGGAGCAGCAGCCTCAGCCCAACCCCTCGGGGCACTGCGGGCTCACTGCTCCCTCACGGCCGGGATCGTCCCTCAGTCCCGCTCTGGCCAATCAGCGCGCGGGAGAACAAGGAGTGACGGCTGAATCAGCCAATCGCTGGGGTGGGGGAATTTGAGCGGGAAAACCAGCCAATGGGAGCTCGGGCTGCTCCGTGAGGGGAGAATGCTCAGGCCTTCTGTTCGTGCTGCAGGGAGAATGCACAGAGACACTCCGGTTGCTGCAGTTACTGCAGTTAACCATGACACTCCTCTGCTGCTGGCCTGTCCCCATGTCTGGGTTGGGTACAACAGGACCTGCTACTTCTTCTCGAGGGATCGGCTCACCTGGGATCAGGCTCAGGCTCGATGCTCCCTGCTCAGAGCCTCCCTGGCTGTGCTGGAGGACTGGGAAATGGTGAGTGAGGGGTTTGGGGTGGCAGAGGGGATCCTGGGGAGCTCCTGGGCCAGGGCTGCAGCTCCCATTATCTGCTCCTCTCTCCTTGCCAGGAGTTCCTGTTCCATTTCAGCAAGAGCAACGATTACTGGCTCGGGCTGCACAGACAGGACCAGCGGCTGCAGTGGGTGGATGGCAGCAACTTCAGCTCCTCGTGAGTGCTGGGGGCACAGGCAGGGCCTGGGGGGCACAGGGGCACAAGGTGTCCCCCTGAGGTTCCAGCACTGTCTCTGCTTTTTCCTGCAGGGTCGAGGTCCGGGGCAATGCAGACTGTGTGTTCCTGGCTGAGAATTGTCTCAGGAGACAGCCCTGCTCAAATGAGATGCTGTATATCTGCAGCAGAGCCCAAAGTCGCCTGTGACAGAGGATAGAGGTAAGGTCTTCTCCATACTGGGCAGTCAAAGGGTCATTTCTTCCTTCCCAGCATGGGGATTTCCTTCCCCAGCTGCAGCATCTGCCTTGCACTGATCCTTGGGGTCAGCTCAGTGCTTGTTCTGCAGGAGATGAACCTGCAAGAGGAGGAAATGATGTGAAAGCTCTGAGTTTGTGGGCTGGGGGTTGCTTTCTATCTGTGGAGCCATTTTAGGGTTCCTGTTTCTCTTGCACTACATATTTCTCTAGAGCTCTTTTCTATACCTATGGATATAAGTGTGTGAGAAGATATTTGAAACACATTCTCCTAACACTGTATTTCTACACTAATCTTGCATATTTACATTGATCTACTGCTTTGCTTACAGACCATGAACAGGTGCTTCATATGAGAGTGACTTTCCTCGGTGTGAAGTACTAATAATGCCAAGGTGTGGATTTAACCCCACCTGGGCCATTGGCTGAAGGGCTGGACTGCATCCTTGCTGTCCCCTCCAACTCAGAACTTTCTGCCATGGCCTTGTGTGACCTCCATCAGTATTTATGGTGTCAATGCTGCTGTTGTTCTTATTTACAGTATTATTTTATTACTTTTTTAATAAAAGCTAATCAATTCAACGCTGTCCCTCGTGTCCCCTCAGCACCTGCAGCCCTGTCCCTTGCCCTGCTGCCCCTGCCCCGGGGGCTTCAGCCGAGCCAGAGCCTCTTCCCAGTGCTCCCAGTGCTCCCAGTCTGCCCGTGCAGCCTCCAGCAGCCAGCGAGGCCTTCAGCTGGGCCGGCAGAGAGGAGCTGCTGGAGCTCCCAAATCAGTTTGGTTCCGTTTGTCCTTCCCAGCCTGGGGAACAACGATTTTGGGAGTTTTCTGCCCAAACCCTGTCCGTTCCTCCGCTCAGCCCAAGGGTTTTGGGGAGATTTTGGCTTTTTTGGGGAGATTTTGGCTTTTTGGGGGAAATGAAAGCGATGTGGGGACAAGGCGGGATTGTCCCTCAGAGCCGCTCTGGCCAATCAGTGCGCGAGGATGAGGAGTGGCGGGAGATTCGGCCAATCAAAAGGCGCAGTGGGGTTTGGGCGGGAACATCAGCCAATGGGTGCGAAGGGCGGGCTTTGGGCGGGTTCTATAAAATGGTCTGTGAGGGGCACGAAGCTCCCTGGAGCCTCAAACTCAGACTCGGGATTGCCCTGGAACGTCCCGGGCTGGGCAGGAGGGCGAGGAACCGCTGTGGTGAGTCCGGGATGGAGCAGAGAGCTCCCTGCAGCCCCGGCAGGAGCCCAGGCCGGAGCAGAGATAGCTGAGAGACCCCGAGCCCGTGGGAAGCCCCTCAGAGCCATGGCAGTTGCTCCCGGCGGAACTCCCGGGGTGTTCTGAGGCACTCTGTGCCATGCCTCACAGGATTCCATCATTCCATTGTGCAATTCCACCCCTTGGCGGAGGCGCTGGGCATTCCCACCTGAATTTGAGCTAATTTAACGCGATTTGGGGACTTGGGGACATCGGCAGCGCTGGATGGAGGCAGAGGCGCGGGGAGCCTCGGGGAGCGGCGGCGGGCGAGGCCTTTGGAGACACGCTGAGGGGTTTGTGCTGCCCCGGGGCCAGGGAGGAGACGGGCGGGGTGGGAACGACAGGAAAGATAAAAAATAGAATAAACGGTAAGCAAAAGAGCAGCCCTAAGGTGCGTGTCCGCTCCCCCCTTGTCTCTGAAGGAGCCGCAGCGAGGGACGGGCGAGCTGCGAGTGCCGGAAGAGGTAAAGAATAAAATAAATAATCTAAAAGCTGCACTCGGCCGCCCCGTGTCCCTGAAGGAGCCGCACAACCCGCGGAGCACACAAACCCCAGGAAATCTCTCCCAGGCACTAAAAACCCTTTCCAGGAAGGTTTTATGCCGTGACTCTCCCGGCGAGCAGCGACAGCTCAGCCGCCGGGCGGGGATTGCAGCGGCGGGGGAAGTGCTGGAGGGGAATCTGGGGAGAGCAGAGCTTGGGGCTCTGCCGGAGCACATCGGAGCGATCAGAGTTCACCAGCACTGCCTGCGGGTTCTGTCAGCTGTTATGGGGAGGAGGATCAGCGTTTGCAGCTCTTTAACTTCAGGAGAGCACAGTTCTCGTTTGACTCTCCCGGGGCACTCAGACCTTTCCAACCCCTCACTGACCCCAGCAGGGTCAATGTCCTCCCATTTCCCTCCCAGGCTCTCTGGGACTTTTCTCCTGGAGAAAAACCTCACAGCAGCAGAAAAGCCCACAGGAGCTCTGGACCACGCTGATGGCAACAGCCGAGGAATCCCGAATGTGATGGCAATGTGCTGTTGGAGTAAATGTTGTACTTTTAGCCCAGTAAAATAACAGTAAATGTACTGTTCCAGCCCAGCTCCCACATCCCCCCTGAGCATCTCTCCAGCTCAGAGTTTGGTGGCTTCTCTCTGGCAGATCCACTGCAATTGCAGGTTGCAGTTCTGAGGGATGATTCTGCTGCCCCTCAACTCCCCACATTCTCCGTGTTTCTCCTCGAGGTCAAGCTGGAAGCTGCAGGGACAGGAGATAGCCTGGGTCACCCCTGGGGTCCCTCAGGGGACATTGGGGTGTTTGTGTCCCCTGACCCCCAGTGCTCACCGGTTTCTGTCCAGACTGGAGCCATTCACCCACGTCCAGCCCATCCCAGCCTCAGGCACCCAGAGCCCAGTCCAGAAGCTGCGTTTGAATTTCTTCAGGGCTTCACTGAGGAATTCCTGGGGCAAGGACAGACGGTGACCCTGATGGCCATGGACTGTCACCCCAAAATGGGCTCTGTGCTCAGCCCAGGACTGAGACCCATTGTGTCCCTCAGAGGCACCCGGGGGTGACACAGGGAAGGGCTGATCCTGGGATTTGGGGAACCTCCTCACCCTTCCTGGGGCACCACCAGCCCCCCAGTCCATCCCACATTCCCAACCCATCATTCCCTCACCAGCTGATCCCCATCCCAGGATTTTGGGAACCTCCAGCCCCCAGCAGCAGCCCCTTGTCCTTCCCCCATTCCCAACCCCAGCATTCCCTCACCAGCTCATCCTGATCCTGCAGCACCAGCAGCGTTGCCCCCCGACTCTTGCACTCCTCCCAGCTCTTGTTCCAAGGGTTCTGTTCAGTGGAATTCCAGTAGCACTTGGTCTTTTCCAGCGTCCAGCCCGGGGGGCAAATCCTGCATCCCTGAGCTCCTGGAAAACGGGATCAGAGCTGGTCAGGTCACCAAGTCCTCACCTCACCCCTGGCACACCCTGAGAGGTGTCAGTGTCTCATTCCCGTTTGTTTAGTTTGTTTTGTTTCATTTCTTTCATTCCCCTTCGGTTCATTTGTTTTGTTTCATCCTCCTTTGATTAATTTGTTTCATTCCTCTTTGCTTCATGTGTTTCATTCCCATTTTTTTTTCACTTGTTTCATTCCCCTTTGTTTCATTTGTTTCATTCCCGTACTTTTAATTTGTTTTTTTCATTCCCCTTTGATTATTTCATTCCCCTTTGTTTCATTTGTTTTATTCCCCTTTGTTTCATTTGTTTTGTTTCATTCCCGTTTTTTTTTCATTTGCTTCATTCCCCTTTGTTTCATTTGTCTCGTTCCCGTTTTTTTCACTTGTTTTGTTTCATTCCCCTTTTTTCATTTGTTTAATTCCCCTTTGTTAATTTGTTTCATTCCCCTTTGTTTCATTCGTTTTGTTTCATTCCCGTTTTTTTTTTCATTTGTTTCATTCTCCTTTGTTTCATTTGTTTCATTCCGGTTTTTTTAATTTGTTTTGTTTCATTTCCCTTTTTTCATTTGTTTAATTCCCGTTTGCTACACTTCTTTTGTTTCATTCCCCTTTGGTTCATTTGTTTTGTTTCATTCCCCTTTGGTTCATTCGTTTTGTTTCATTCCCGTTTTTGTCATTTGTTTCACTCCCGTTTGTTTCATTTGTTTTCTTTCATTTCCCTTTGTTTTATTTGTTTCATTCCCATCTGTTTCATTCCCGTTTGTTCCATCATTTTCTCCATTCCTGCTTGTTCTATCATTTTCTCCATTCCCATTTGTTCCAATTTCTCCATTCCCGTTTGTTCCATCATTTTCTCCATTCCCATTTGTTCCAATTTCTCCATTCCCATTTCTTCCATCATTTTCTCCATTCCTGCTTGTTCCAATTTCTCCATTCCCGTTTGTTCCATCATTCTCTCCATTCCCATTTCTTCCATCATTTTCTCCATTCCCGTTTGTTCCAATTTCTCCATTCCCGTCTGTTCCATCATTTTCTCCATTCCCGTTTGTTCCATCATTTTCTCCATTCCCGTACTCTCCCCAGCACACCCTAAGCTGCTCCCGGGGCTCCAATCCGGTTCTGCCAGGAGATTTTGGGGAAGCTTGAGGAGCAGAGAAGCCTCGGGGTTGTTCCCTGGCGGCTGGGAGGGGCAGAGGAATTCCCGCAGCTCAGAGAGGACATTTTCCAGGCTTCCCTTGGTGTCCCCAAAAGTCCCCATTTTGCTGCTTCCCGAATTCTGCGGCTGCTGGTGGAGAACTGCAGGGGAGGGGAGAGGGAGAGGAGAAAATCCCTTTTCATTCCCAAAAAACATCCATTTGATTCCCTCAGAAAACCATTCTATTCCACCAAAAACCCACTTTTATTTCCCAAAATCCCCTTCCATGAAAGAAACCTCGCTCTCATTCCCCCAAAAAACCCCACTTTAAACCCCTAGAAATCCGTTTCATCCCCAAATATCATTCCCCCAAATTTCCACTTTATTCCCAAAACATTCATCTTTATTCCCCTCAAATGCATTTTCCTTCGCCAAAAAAATCCACTTCTGTGCCTCAAAAATCAGCTTCTATCTCCCAAATTCTGCTTTTATTCCCTAAAACTCCATTCCCAATAATATCCTCTTTATTCCCCAAAAACTATTATTCCCCAAAACTCCCACTTTTATTCCCAAAATCCCACTATTTTTCCTCAAATCCTCTTCCATTCCCTAAAAAACCCTAAAACCCCATTTTATTTCCAAAATTCCATTTCACCCCTCAAAAATGAAATTTTATCTCGCAAAAAACCTTCCACTTCTAAACCATTTTATTCCTCAAAATCCTATCCCATCCTCAAAAATCCCGCTCTTTTTCCCAAAAGTACTGCATTTTAATTCTAAAATCCCTTTTATTCCTCTTTGTGTCTGAATTTACAATTTAATAGAGGAGTGACATTTAACAGCATTTAACCGGATTCATACCTGAATTTAACTTCATTTATAACAGAGTTTAGCAATTCAAGAGGAGTCACAGCTAACAGCATTTCACCTGATTTATATTCGAATTTCACTTCATTTATACCTGAACTGAACCTGAGTTATACCTGAATTTAGTGATTCAAGAGAAGTAACGCCTAACGGCATTTAACCGGATTTATACCTGAATGTGGTTTGTGTTTTTGTTTAACCTAATTTATGCCTGAATTTAACAATTCCACAGCACTGAAGCTGATTTATACCTGAATTTAAGATTTCAAGAGGAGTAACATAAGTGAGGACATTTAACCTGATTTATGGATGTTTGTGACAATCCACAGGTGTTAACCCAAAGGTGTAAAGGTGACTCACGATGGATGTTTGTGACAATCCACAGGTGTTAAACCAAAGGTGTAAAGGTGACTCACAATTGATAGCAAAACTGAGCAAGGAAATCCACCTCTCCCGACCCTTTCTCGCACTCCGCCGTTCTTCGTTCTCCGTAGTTTAAAGGCTGCAGCGTGCGCCGTTCAGCTCGAGTGTGGCACCCGCCAGCGAGCGGAGCGGAGCCCGGGGAGGGGCAGTGATCGGAGCGGAGCCCCGGGGAGGTAGTAGTGAGAGCGGCGGGGAGGCGGCGGAGCTCGGAGAGGCTGTCCCAGCGCAGGTGGGAGCCGCGCTGCCTTGTGCCGGGGCTCGGGGCTCGCTGCGGGCGGATGGAGGGGATGCAGGGGGCGGCAGGGGGGCTGTGGCGGCTTCCTTCTCCCGTCTCCCTCCCTCCCTCCCTCCCTGGCTGTGGCGCCGTGTTGCCGCTGGCCTGAGGCCGCTGAGGGAGCGGCTGCCCGCGGTCTCCTTGCTGCTGCTGCCGGAGCAGCGCTGGCTCGTCCTGCTTGCTGTGGGCAGCACAGAACAGAAGAGCGCAGAACAGGACTGCACAGCACAGCACAGCACACTCCCATTCCCGGGACTGTTCCCGGCCATGCGGCACAGGGCTGGGCGCCCCTGGTGCAGCGGAGATGTCCGTGCCCGGGGCTGGCAGGGGATGGGAGGAATTTGAGTGTCCCTGCCAAGCCAAGTGATCTGGAGGAGAAAGAGAGCAGCTTAGGGCATGTCGCGGATCCTCCCACCGTTCCTCCGGTTCCCAATTTCGTCATGCTACCCGTCATGCGACTCGTCATGCGCCCCGCCCTGCCGCGCTACCTGCGCCGGCGCTGTGTGCGCTCCGCTCTCCGCGCTCTCCCTTCCGCATTCCCTGCCAGGCTCTGCCTCTTGTCTCAAACACCCACCGACCTGGCTCTGCAGCGCTCGCTGTCCCTGAGCTCCAACCCTCAGCGCAGGGCATGCAGGGGACAATGCTGAGCCCCTCAGGGCTGCTGGTTCTTTTCTTGCCCCCCGGCAGGCTGAGCCCGATCCGCAGCTGCCCTGTTCCCACACTCGGCAGCTCCCGGGCGCTGTCCCTAACTGTCCCTGCCTGTCCCAGCCCGGAGCTGCACAGCCAGAGGGGTTGGGGCTGCAGGGCCGAGCTGGGCCCGGAGCTCTCTGACACTGTGTTTGTGTCCCCAGGTGCTGCCGGGGAGCAGAGACAGGGCAGGACTGAGCTGGCAGCGCCTTCCAGAGCCAACACCAGCCAGGACCTCTCATCATGAGCCCCCCAGTCGGCCAGGACTGTGGCTGTAAAAGCGCAATGGAAGATGGACTTGGTGTTTGTGTACCATCAGTGCTGATGTCTGGGGAGCAAGATGTCTCTTCCAAGTGTGCACTGAGTCAAGGTGTGAAGAGTGGATTGTGCCCCGGGGATGGAGAGGCTGCTGGGGACTTCCTTCAGGTGCCACATGCTCTTGGTGAGCAGCAGAGCCATGGCAGCTGTACGTCTGTAAGGAGCCAAGGGAAGGAGAGTGGCTCCAGCTATGGCTCCAGCTCTGGGAGGCCAGAGGAGCAGCAGAATGCTGAGCACAGGTCAGGAACTGAGCACACAGAGCTGCCTCGGGTGCCACATCCTGCTGAGCACAACCAGAGAGACTCGATTTGTCAGTCTGAAATGAGACCAAGGAAGGATGAAGCTACTGTTGAGATTCCCGAGGATGCCCTGGGTGCTCAGAATGGATCAGCAACCAGAGGGACAGGATTGCCTCAGCTGCCAGACCCTGCTGGGCACAGGCAGGGAGAAGCTGCTTCTCTCTTGGGGCAGAGTGAATCCCAGCCCAGGAATGGCATTGGAGAGAAGTGCCAGGATGGATCAGCAATGGGAGTCACACACACAAAGAGCCTCAGAAGATATCTGGGTGAGTGCAGGGCCAGCGCTGTGGCCTCTAGGGAGGGGACAATGGGCAGTGTGAGCCCAGGAGCACAGGGCTGGCAGGGTGTGGCTGTGTCCAGGGCTCTGCAAGAGGCCTGGTGCTCTGCTGGACTGACAGGCCTGGCCCTGGGCAGTTCTGCTGCCCTGGCTGTCCCCACACCTGTGTCCCTTGTCCCTGTTCGTGCTGCCAGCTCAGTGAGTGGCACACGGGCTGAGGGTCCCTGCTGTGCTCCCCGGGCGTTGGGTGGGGATGTGAGGGCTGGGCCTGCTCAGGACAGCTCCATGCTCACGGCCTGCGGCTCTTTCCAGCTCCTGCTGAGTGGATCAGATCCCATCCCGTGCTCACCCTGGCTGTGCTGACTCCGCTCCTGCTCCTGGCTGTGGCTCTGGTGTCCTTGGCTGCTGTGTCAGGTAAGGAGGAGCAGCAGCCTCAGCCCAAACCCTCGGGGCACTGCGGGCTCACTGCTCCCTCACGGCCGGGATCGTCCCTCAGCCCCGCGCTGACCAATCAGCGCGCGGGAGAACGAGGAGTGACGGCTGAATCAGCCAATCGCTGGGGGTGGGGGAATTTGAGCGGGAAAACCAGCCAATGGGAGCTCGGGCTGCTCCGTGAGGGGAGAATGCTCAGACCCTCTGTTCGCTCTGCAGTGAAAATGCACACTCAGTCGGCCTGTCCCGATGACTGGGTTGGGTACAACAGGACCTGCTACTTCCTCTCGAGGGATCGTCTCGCCTGGGATCAGGCTAAGGCTCGGTGCTCTGAGCTTGGGGCCTCCCTGGCTGTGCTCAGTGACAAGGAAATGGTGAGTGAGGGGTTAGGGGTGGCTGAGGGGAGCCTGGGGAGCTCCTGGGCCAGGGCTGCAGCTCTCACTACTGGCTTGTCTCTCTTTCCCAGGAGTTCTTCTTCCGCGTCTTCAAGAATGACGATTACTGGCTCGGGCTGCACAGACAGGACCAGCGGCTGCAGTGGGTGGATGGCAGCAACTTCAGCTCCTCGTGAGTGCTGGGGGCACAGGCAGGGCCTGGGGGGCACAGGGGCACAAGGTGTCCCCCTGAGGTTCCAGCACTGTCTCTGCTTTTTCCTGCAGGGTCGAGGTCCGGGGCAATGCAGACTGTGTGCACCTGGCTGAGAATTATCTCGGGAGACAGCCCTGCTCAAGTGACATGCAGTATATCTGCAGCAGACCCCAAACTCAGCTGTGATAGAGGATAGAGGAACGATCTTCTCTGTGCTGAGCAGTCAAAGGTTCATTTCTTACTCCCCATCATGGGGATTTCCTTCCTCAGCAGCAGCTTCTGCCTTGCACTGATGCTCAGGGTCATCGCACTGTTTTCATGATCATGTCAGTGCCTCTGCTCAGGGTCACCCCAGGTTGTGATCTCATGATCACCTCAGTGCCTCTGCTCAGGGTCACCTCCGGTTCTGATCTCATGATCACCTCAGTGCCTTATCTGCAGGAGATGAACCTGCAGGGGGAGGAGATGATGAGGAAGCTGATCTGTGGCTGCTTTGCCTGGGGCTGGGGGTTTGTTTCTCCTACTGCAACCATTCCAGAACTAATCCTGTTTCTCTTACCCTCCATTTCTCTACAGTGATCTTTTCTATATATATGGATATAATGGTGATTTCAAACACATTCTCCTGACACTCTATTTCTACACTAATCTTGCACATTTACATGGATCTACTGCTTTGCTTACAGACTTGTCCCGGGTTAATGATAAGACTCTCTCTCCTCCGAGAGCGAAGGGCCCCGACACCCCCTCCCCCACCCACAACAGAACCTCTCAGATGAAAGTGAAGAAAAAACTATTTATTTAACAAAACCACGCAGAGTGCCCTACAAGGCACAGGGGAAGGGGAAAAACAAGGTGAAAGGCAGTTATTCAACCTGATTAAAAAGTCCTTTTCTCAGACGCAGCCCCTCTCCTCCTCGCCCCCGACCCGGGGCCGGGTGGAGCTCCCTGGAGAGCTCTGCTGTCCTCTGGCCCTCCTGGGTCTCCGGGTGGCAAAGCAGATCGAAGAGAAGGGGTCCAAACGAGGAAAAAAGAAGAAGAATGGAAAAAACGGGAACAAAGCTCACTCCGACCCCTGTCCAGCACGCAGTCTCTGCCGAGCGACGAATCCTCCCCCGGAGCGAGGCTTGGGGAAAATGTTTTCAAAAAAACCCGCGTTTCTCTCTGCGGCTGGGTGC
The DNA here is from genome assembly GCF_008360975.1 of Lichenostomus cassidix. Classification (NCBI taxonomy): domain Eukaryota; kingdom Metazoa; phylum Chordata; class Aves; order Passeriformes; family Meliphagidae; genus Lichenostomus; species Lichenostomus cassidix. Next base: position 2,973,186 of record NW_028147632.1, on the reverse strand, counting down.
AGTTAAAGAGACAGGACCACATTTTTTTTTTTTTTTCTTTCTTGGGCATATAAGCCAACGATAGGGGATAAAGGATTATCATATCATCAATCCAAGACATTCCACCCCTTATTCCATAGCGTTGGCTTAAGGCCCACCTTAACATCTTCCAACTTCAAACACACATATATATATACACATATATACATATATACATATATACATATATACACATAACTATGTACAAATAATGTCACGAACGGTGAACGGTGGTATGTTGCGATCCCAACCTTACATGTGGCCTTCACCCAAAATTAAATTTCCCTGAGGGACACATTGTGTTTTTCCATCTTCCTGCATTATCCACCAAGTACACCCTGGTCCCTGAGCAAAGACAACCCCACGGATGGGTTTGTCTTTATGTGAGGCAGAATCAATCCAGACAGTTTTCCCTAACAAGCCTCTGGCATGTACTGCTGGGACCTTATCTCCATCCACTGTATGTAGAAGCTCAGATTGGGTAGGACCTGCTCGGTTGATGGAGCCTCGGGTATTGACTAACCAGGTGGCCTCTGCTAAATGTCGCTCCCAATTCTTATAAGTTCCCCCACCCAATGCCTTTAGGGTGGTTTTTAACAATCCATTATACCGTTCCACTTTGCCAGCGGCTGGTGCATGATAGGGAATGTGGTACACCCACTCAATGCCATGGTCTCTCCATACTTATATTTTGACCACCTTCCACCATACCACAGGGGTTTCACCCGCTTGGCTTGCTTGATGGCAGCACATGTTTCACAGTCATGGATAACTTGAGAGATGCAGTCCATGGTTAGATCCACCCCTCGGTCTCGTGCCCACTTATTGGTGGCATCTCTGCCCTGATGGCCTGAGGCATCATGGGCCCATCGAGCTAGGAATAAATCTCCTTTATGCTGCCAATCCAAGTCTACCTGGGACACCTTTATCTTTGCAGCCTGATCTACCTGTTCGTTGTTTCGGTGTTCCTCATTAGCTCGACTCTTGGGGACATGGGCGTCTACATGGCGGACCTTCACAGGTAGTCTCTCTGCCCGACTAGCGATGTCTTTCCACTCTTCAGCTGCCCAAATTGGTTTTCCCCTACGCTGCCAACCAGCCTTCTTCCACTTTTCCAGCCAACCCCACAGAGCATTGGCTACCATCCATGAATCAGTATAAAGGTAGAGCTTTGGCCATTTCTCTCTTTCAGCAATGTCCAGGGCTTACTGAACGGCTTTGAGCTCAGCGAATTGGCTCGATCCCCCCTCTTCTTCCCTAGCTTCTGCAACCCGTCGTGTGGGGCTCCACACAGCTGCTTTCCATTTTCTTTTTGTCCCTACAAGACGACAGGAACCATCAGTGAAAAGAGCGTAGCGTGTTTCATCTGCTGGCAGTTGGTTGTATGGTGGGGCTTCCTCTGCACGGGTCACCTGTTCCAGCTCCTCTTCCTCAGTCAGACTAAAATTTTCACTTTCAGGCCAATTTGTAATTATTTCCAAAATCCCAGGGCGATTCAGATTTCCCATACGGGCACGCTGTGTGATAAGGGCAATCCATTTGCTCCATGTGCCATTGGTGGCATGATGAGTAGAGGGAACCTCTGCTTTAAACATCCACCCCAGCACCGGTAGTCGAGGTGCCAGGAGGAGTTGTGCTTCTGTGCCAATTACCTCTGAGGCAGCTTGGACTCCTTCATATGCTGCTAGGATTTCTTTCTCTGTTGGTGTGTAGTTGGCTTCAGACCCTCTGTAACTTCGGCTCCAAAATCCCAGTGGTCGACCTCGGGTCTCACCAGGCACCTTCTGCCAAAGGCTCCAGGACAGGCCAAGGCTCCCAGCTGCAGAGTAAAGCACATTCTTTACTTCTGGCCCTGTCCTGACTGGGCCAAGGGCTACTGCATGAGCAATCTCCTGCTTGATCTGGGTGAAGTCTTGCTGCTGTTCAGGGCCCCAATGGAAATCGTTCTTCTTGCGGGTTATGAGGTAGAGAGGACTCACGATCTGGCTGTACTCAGGGATGTGCATTCTCCAAAAGCCTATGGCACCTAGGAAAGCTGGCGTCTCCTTCTTGTTGGTTGGGGGGGACATTGTGATGATTTTATTGATAACCTCAGTAGGAATCTGACGCCGTCCATCTTGCCACTTCACTCCTAGGAACTGGATCTCTTTGGCAGGCCCTTTGACTTTGCTCTTTTTTATAGCTAAACCGGCTTCCAGGAGAATCTGGATTACTTCCTTTCCTTTCTCAAATACTTCTTCTGCTGTGTCCCCCCACACAATGATGTCATCAATGTATTGCAAATGTTCTGGAGCCCCACCCTTTTCTAGTGCAGCCTGGATCAGTCCGTGGCAGATGGTGGGACTGTGTTTCCACCCCTGGGGCAATCGGTTCCAGGTGTACTGCACGCCCCTCCAGGTGAAAGCAAACTGAGGTCTGCACTCTGCTGCCAGAGGAATGGAGAAAAATGCATTTGCAATGTCAATAGTAGCATACCACTTTGCTGCCTTGGACTCTAGCTCATACTGGAGCTCCAGCATGTCTGGCATAGCAGCACTCAGAGGTGGAGTCACCTCATTCAAGGCACGATAGTCCACAGTCAATCTCCATTCTCCTTCAGATTTTCGCACAGGCCAGATGGGGCTGTTAAAGGAGGAATGGGTCCTGCTGACCACCCCTTGGCTCTCCAGCTCACGGATTAGTTTGTGAATGGGAATCACGGCATCACGAGTTGTCCGGTACTGTCGGCGGTGCACAATCGAGGTTGCAATTGGTACTTGTTGCTCTTCCCCTTTCAGGAGTCCTACTGCAGATGGGTTCTCTGTCAGTCCAGGCAAGGTGTTCAATTGTTTTATGCCCTCTGTCTCCACAGCAGCTATCCCAAATGCCCACTTGAGTCCCTTTGGGTCTTTGAAATATCCATTTCGGAGGAAGTCTATACCCAAAATACATGGAGCCTCTGGGCCAGTCACAATGGAATGTTCTTTCCACTCTCTTCCAGTCAGGCTCACCTCAGCTTTCACGAGGGTCAAGTCTTGTGATCCTCCTGTAACGCCGGAAATAGAAATAGGTTCTGTCCCCACATGTCTCGATGGGATTATCGTGCATTGTGCACCAGTGTCAACTAAAGCCTCGTATTTTTGTGGCTCTGATGTGCCAGGCCACCGAATCCACACTGTCCAAAAAATTCGGTTTTCCCTGGCCTCTACCTGGCTAGAGGCAGGGCCCCTCTAACCATGGTGGGTATTTGTGTTAGAGGTTCCTTCAACGGAATCAGACATATTGAGTAGAGCTACTTCCCTTCTGGTGGAGTTCCTTCTCTGAGTCTTGCCCTCCTTCAATTCACGCACTCGTCGTGCCAGGACAGCAGTGGGTTGTCCATCCCACCTGTTCATGTTTTCTCCACTGTCACACAGGAAATACCACAACTCATGTCGAGGGATATATCCAGTTCTCATAGCTGAGGAGCGTCTGCGTGGGGAAGCAGAACCTCTGGTCTGTACTGCTGAGATTTGGAGAAGGCTGTCTTTAATCTCTTTACTGAGTTTCTCATGATTCTTCTCTATCTTATTTTCTAGTTTCTGCAGATTTGTTTCCACAGCTGAGATTCTTGCATTCATTGGGCTATGCACAACATCTGCATACGCTCGGAGTTTCCTTGTCATATCACGCACAGTCTCATGCCCATCATCTTGCTTCATAATGGCTAAAGCAGAAGCATACCCTGATGGCCCAAGCTTTAGGAGTTTCCGCCACATCACAGGTGTACATTCTATCCTCTCTGGGTCTATAATCGGATCTGGGTTTGCTATGTCCTCTGGGAAGACAATTTCTACCACTGCCATTTCTCTCAAGCGTTGAATCCCTTGTTCTATGGTTCTCCACTGGGTTTGTTGCGAATAGAGATCGTCGGGATGTAGGTATCTGTCCCTCGCAGCTCTGATAGCTCGTCTCCAGAGGCTGCTGCAGTCAGGCCCATCTCGTATAGTTTGGTTGATATCTGGGTCACGTGACACAGTCCCTAAATGCCTTGCCTCAGTAGCATCTAGAAGTGTAACATCGCCTGCAGCATCCCAAAGACGGACTAACCAACTAATCACAGATTCATCATCTCGTTGGACATAATCTTTTCTTAGGCTGTGAAGGTCTCTCTCATTCATGGATTCAACAATGACCTCTGACTCAGTTGCTGGCCTTGAGGGTCCCTCCCCACTGTCATCTGGGCGATCAGTCTTAAATTGGGCTTTCCTGCTCCTTGTAATAGGAGCAACTGCCATTGGCTTAGGCTCCCTTACTTCCTGTTCTATAATATCTGACAGTGTACGATAAGCATATGCCAGGGCCCAACATATTGCACTGCAGTTGTCTCTGCACTTCTCTTTCAGATACTTCCCCACCTCAGCTGGTCTTGGGATTTGTCCAGGGGGAAATTCCCAGTCTATTGGATCAGAGAATTTCTTTAAAGTTTTACCTATGTCCTCCCATACTCCACACCATTCAAATTTCCTCACATCTGGATTAGGTGCCTGCTCCTGCTCAGCCCCTCTGGACTTCTCAGCCCTCATTCTGGTAACACTGAACATCATATACACGGAAACTCCTAGGTAAAGCACCTGTACTACCAAGTTAATGGTCTCTTTAACATCCAAGGGAAACTGAATATTCTCAAAAGCTGATATACCAGATTTAAAGGGAAAGAGATGGGTGAGGAGCCAGGAAGCTTCACCCTCTACTTCTCTAACAGGTTGGGTAATATTACTAACAAAACTCCAAAACAGGTTACTAAAACTAGAGGAGGAAACTAACAGAGCATGTACATCTTTGACTGTTTCCCATACCTTCTTACAGATCGTCAGTATCACACACATTACTATAACAAGCCGGAGTCGTGTCCCTGATTGGTGGAAATTATACATTAGGGACAGGATTGCCCCTACCTGTTGGTAGGGAAACAAACCTATGTGCCAAACAGACAGTATTACATCAAACAACCTCCCATCAAACAGCATAGTGACTACTGATGGTGGTAATTCAATACCAAGCGATTAAAACCAGAATGCAATTATTAGGGTTTTTTCTTCACTTTCTCTAACCCCACAAAAGGTGTAGAACAAGTAATCAAGGCCCCACGTTGGGCGCCAAATATGTCCCGGGTTAATGATAAGACTCTCTCTCCTCCGAGAGCGAAGGGCCCCGACACCCCCTCCCCCACCCACAACAGAACCTCTCAGATGAAAGTGAAGAAAAAACTATTTATTTAACAAAACCACGCAGAGTGCCCTACAAGGCACAGGGGAAGGGGAAAAACAAGGTGAAAGGCAGTTATTCAACCTGATTAAAAAAGTCCTTTTCTCAGACGCAGTCCCTCTCCTCCTCGCCCCCCACCCGGGGCCGGGTGGAGCTCCCTGGAGAGCTCTGCTGTCCTCTGGCCCTCCTAGGTCTCCGGGTGGCAAAGCAGATCGAAGAGAAGGGGTCCAAACGAGGAAAAAAGAAGAAGAATGGAAAAACGGGAACAGAGCTCACTCCGACCCCCGTCCAGCACGCAGTCTCTGCCGAGCGACGAATCCTCCCCCGGAGCGAGGCTTGGGGAAAATGTTTTCAAAAAAACCCGCGTTTCTCTCTGCGGCTGGGTGCAGTTAAAGAGACAGGACCACACATTTTTTTTCTTTCTTGGGCATATAAGCCAACGATAGGGGATAAAGGATTATCATATCATCAATCCAAGACAGACTATAAAGAGGTGCTTCATATGAGTGTGACCTTCTTGGGTGTGAAGTACTAATGCCAAGGTGTGGATTTAACCCCACCTGGGCCATTTCCTTAAGGGCTTGAATCAATCCTTGCAGGTCCCTTCCAACTCAGAGCATGGTTTGACATGTCCCTGTGTGACCTCCATCAGTATTTATGGTCCCAGTGTTCCTGTTGGTATTTCCTGCCTTATGTTATTACTTTTTAAATAAATGCTAATCAAGTCCACAGTGTCCCCCATGTCCCCTCAGCACCTGCAGCCCTGTCCCTTGCCCTGCTGCCCCTGCCCCGGGGGCTTCAGCCGAGCCAGAGCCTCTTCCCAGTGCTCCCAGTGCTCCCAGTCTGCCCGTGCAGCCTCCAGCAGCCAGCGAGGCCTTCAGCTGGGCCGGCAGAGAGGAGCTGCTGGAGCTCCCAAATCAGTTGGGTTCCGTTTGTCCTTCCCAGCCTGGGGAACAACGATTTGGGAGTTTTCTGCCCAAACGCTGTCCGTTCCTCCGCTCAGCCCAAGGGGTTTGGGGAGATTTTGGCTTTTAGGGGAAACCAAAGCGATGTGGGGACAAGGCGGGATTGTCCCTCAGTCGCGTTCTGACCAATCAGAGTGCGAGAACGAGGAGTGGCGGGAGATTCAGCCAATCAAAAGGAGCAGTGGTGTTCGGGCGGGAACATGAGCCAATGGGAGCAAGGGGCGGGCTTAGGCACATCCGTGAGGGGCTCGAATCTCCCTGGTCCGTTCATCAAAATGGTGGGGCAGGAACGACAGCCTGGAATGTCCCGGGCTGGGCAGGAGGGCGAGGAACCGCTGTGGTGAGTCCGGGCTGGAGCAGAGAGCTCCCTGCAGCCCCGGCAGGAGCCCAGGCCAGAGCAGAGATAGCTGAGAGAGACCCCGAGCCCGTGGGAAGCCCCTCATAGCCATGGCAGTTGCTCCCGGCGGGACTCCCGGGGTGTTCCTGAGGGACTCTGTGCGATGCCTCACAGGATTCCATCATTCCATTGTGCAATTCCACCCCTTGGAGGAGGCACTGGGCATTCCCACCTGAATTTGAGCTAATTTAACCCGGTTTGGGGACTTGGGGACATCGGCAGCGCTGGATGGAGGCAGAGGCGCGGGGAGCCTCGGGGAGCGGCGGCGGGCGAGGCCTTTGGAGACACGCTGAGGGGTTTGTGCTGCCCCGGGGCCAGGGAGGAGACGGGCGGGGTGGGAACGACAGGAAAGATAAAAAATAGAATAAACGGTAAGCAAAAGAGCAGCCCTAAGGTGCGTGTCCGCTCCCCCCTTGTCACTGAAGGAGCCGCAGCGAGGGACGGGCGAGCTGCGAGTGCAACAAGAGGTAAAGAATAAAATAAAATAAATAATCTAAAAGCTGCACTCGGCTGCCCCGTGTCCCTGAAGGAGCCGCACAACCCGCAGAGCACACAAACCCCGGGAAATCTCTCCCAGGCACTAAAAACCCTTTCCAGGAAGGTTTTATGCCGTGACTCTCCCGGCGAGCAGCGACAGCTCAGCCGCCGGGCGGGGATTGCAGCGGCGGGGGAAGTGCTGGAGGGGAATTTGGGGAGAGCAGAGCTTGGGGCTCTGCCGGAGCAGATCGGAGCGATCAGAGTTCACCAGCAGCACTGCCTGCGGGTTCTGTCAGCTGTTATGGGGAGGAGGATCAGCGTTTGCAGCTCTTTAACTTCAGGAGAGCACAGTTCTCCTTTGACTCTCCCGGGGCACTCAGACCTTTCCAACCCCTCACTGACCCCAGCAGGGTCAATGTCCTCCCATTTCCCTCCCAGGCTCTCTCGGACTTTTCTCCTGGAGAAAAACCTCACAGCAGCAGAAAAGCCCACAGCAGCTCTGGACCACGCTGATGGCAACAGCCGAGGAATCCCGAATGTGATGGCAATGTGCTGTTGGAGTAAACGTTGTACTTTTAGCCCAGTAAAATAACAGTAAATGTACTGTTCCAGCCCAGCTCCCACATCCCCCCTGAGCATCTCTCCAGCTCAGAGTTTGGTGGCTTCTCTCTGGCAGATCCACTGCAATTGCAGGTTGCAGTTCTGAGGGATGATTCTGCTGCCCCTCAACTCCCCACATTCTCCGTGCTTCTCCTCGAGGTCAAGCTGGAAGCTGCAGGGACAGGAGATAGCCTGGGTCACCCCTGGGGTCCCTCAGGGGACATTGGGGTGTTTGTGTCCCCTGACCCCCAGTGCTCACCGGTTTCTGTGCAGACTGGAGCCATTCACCCACGTCCAGCCCATCCCAGCCTCAGGCACCCAGAGCCCAGTCCAGGAGCTGCGTTTGAATTTCTTCAGGGATTCACTGAGGAATTCCTGGGGGAAGGACAGACGGTGACCCTGATGGCCATGGATTGTCACCCCAAAATGGGCTCTGTGCTCAGCCCAGGACTGAGACCCATTGTGTCCCTCAGAGGCACCCGGGGGTGACACAGGGAAGGGCTGATCCTGGGATTTGGGGAACCTCCTCACCCTTCCTGGGGCACCACCAGCCCCCAGTCCATCCCACATTCCCAACCCCATCATTCCCTCACCAGCTCCTCCTGATCCTGCAGCACCAGCAGCGTTGCCCCCCGACTCTCGCACTCCTCCCAGCTCTTGTTCCAAGGGTTCTGTTCAGTGGAATTCCAGTAGCACTTGGTCTTTTCCAGCGTCCAGCCCGGGGGGCAAATCCTGCATCCCTGAGCTCCTGGAAAACGGGATCAGAGCTGGTCAGGTCACCAAGTCCTCCCCTCACCCCTGGCACACCCTGAGAGGTGTCAGTGTCTCATTCCCGTTTGTTTAGTTTGTTTTGTTTCATTTCTTTCATTCCCCTTCGGTTCATTTGTTTTGTTTCATTCTCCTTTGATTAATTTGTTTCATTCCTCTTTGCTTCATGTGTTTCATTCCCATTTTTTTTTCACTTGTTTCATTCCCCTTTGTTTCATTTGTTTCATTCCCGTACTTTTAATTTGTTTTTTTTCATTCCCCTTTGATTAATTTATTTCATTCCCCTTTGTTTCATTTGTTTTATTCCCCTTTGTTTCATTTGTTTTGTTTCATTCCCGTTTTTTTTCATTTGTTTCATTCCCCTTTGTTTCATTTGTTTCGTTCCCGTTTTTTTCATTTGTTTTGTTTCATTCCCCTTTGATTAATTTGTTTCGTTCCCCTTTGTTAATTTGTTTCATTCCCCTTTGTTTCATTCGTTTTTTCATTCCTGTTTTTTTTCATTTGTTTCATTCTCCTTTGATTCATTTGTTTCATTCCCGTTTTTTTAATTTGTTTTGTTTCATTTCCCTTTTTTCATTTGTTTAATTCCCGTTTGCTACACTTCTTTTGTTTCATTCCCCTTTGGTTCATTCGTTTTGTTTCATTACTGTTTGGTTCATTCGTTTTGTTTCATTCCCGTTTTTGTCATTTGTTTCACTCCCGTTTGTTTAATTTGTTTTGTTTCATTTCCCTTTGTTTTATTTGTTTAATTCCCATCTGTTTCATTCCCGTTTGTTCCATCATTTTCTCCATTCCTGCTTGTTCTATCATTTTCTCCATTCCCATTTGTTCCAATTTCTCCATTCCCGTTTGTTCCATCATTTTCTCCATTCCCATTTGTTCCAATTTCTCCATTCCCATTTCTTCCATCATTTTCTCCATTCCTGCTTGTTCCAATTTCTCCATTCCCGTTTGTTCCATCATTCTCTCCATTCCCATTTCTTCCATCATTTTCTCCATTCCCGTTTGTTCCAATTTCTCCATTCCTGCTTGTTCCATCATTTTCTCCATTCCCATTTCTTCCACCATTTTCTCCATTCCCGTTCTCTCCCCAGCACACCCTAAGCTGCTCCCGGGGCTCCAATCCGGTTTTTCCAGGAGATTTTGGGGAAGCTTGAGGAGCAGAGAAGCCTCGGGGTTGTTACCTGGCGGCTATGAGGGGCAGAGGAATTCCTGCAGCTCAGAGAGGACATTTTCCAGGCTTCCCTTGGTGTCCCCAAAATCCCCCATTTTGCTGCTTCCCGAATTCTGCGGCTGCTGGTGGAGAACTGCAGGAGAGGGAGAGGGAGAGGAGAAAATCCCTTTTCATTCCCAAAAAACATCCATTTGATTCCCTCAGAAAACCATTCTATTCCACCAAAAACCCACTTTTATTTCCCAAAATCCCCTTCCATGAAAGAAACCTCGCTCTCATTCCCCCAAAAAACCCCACTTTAAACCCCTAGAAATCCGTTTCATCCCCAAATATCATTCCCCCAAATTTCCACTTTATTCCCAAAACATTCATCTTTATTCCCCTCAAATCCATTTTCCTTCGCCAAAAAAATCCACTTCTGTGCCTCAAAAATCAGCTTCTATCTCCCAAATTCTGCTTTTATTCCCTAAAACTCCATTCCCAATAATATCCTCTTTATTCCCCAAAAACTATTATTCCCCAAAACTCCCACTTTTATTCCCAAAATCCCACTATTTTTCCTCAAATCCTCTTCCATTCCCTAAAAAACCCTAAAACCCCATTTTATTTCCAAAATTCCATTTCACCCCTCAAAAATGAAATTTTATCTCGCAAAAAACCTTCCACTTCTAAACCATTTTATTCCTCAAAATCCTATCCCATCCTCAAAAATCCCGCTCTTTTTCCCAAAAGTACTGCATTTTAATTCTAAAATCCCTTTTATTCCCTGTGTGTCTGAATCTAACAATTTAATAGAGGAGTGACATTCAACAGCATTTAACCGGATTCATACCTGAATTTAACCTCATTTATAACAGAGTTTAGCAATTCAAGAGGAGTCACAGCTAACAGCATTTCACCTGATTTATATTCGAATTTCACTTCATTTATACCTGAACTGAACCTGAGTTATACCTGAATTTAGTGATTCAAGAGAAGTAACGCCTAACGGCATTTAAGCTGATTTATACCTGAATTTAACCTAATTTATGCCTGAATTTAACAATTCCACAGCATTGAAGCTGATTTGTACCTGAATTTAAGATTTCCAGAGGAGTAACATAAGTGAGGACATTTAACCTGATTTATGGATGTTTGTGACAATCCCCAGGTGTTAACCCGCAGGTGTAAAGGTGACTCACGATGGATGTTTGTGACAATCCACAGGTGTTAACCCAAAGGTGTAAAGGTGACTCACGATGGATGTTTGTGACAATCCACAGGTGTTAAACCAAAGGTGTACAGGTGACTCATAATTGATAGCAAAACTGAGCAAGGAAATCCACCTCTCTCCCGACCCTTTCTCGCACTGCGCCGTTCTTCGTTCTCCGTAGTTTAAAGGCTGCAGCGTGCGCCGTTCAGCTCGAGTGTGGCACCCGGCAGCGAGCGGAGCGGAGCCCGGGGAGGCGACCATGATCGGAGCGGAGCCCCGGGGAGGTAGTAGTGAGAGCGGCGGGGAGGCGGCGGAGCTCGGAGAGGCTGTCCCAGCGCAGGTGGGAGCCGCGCTGCCTTGTGCCGGGGCTCGGGGCTCGCTGCGGGCGGATGGAGGGGATGCAGGGGGCGGCAGGGGGGCTGTGGCGGCTTCCTTCTCCCGTCTCCCTCCCTCCCTCCCTGGCTGTGGCGCCGTGTTGCCGCTGGCCTGAGGCCGCTGAGGGAGCGGCTGCCCGCGGTCTCCTTGCCGCTGCTGCCGGAGCAGCGCTGGCTCGTCCCGGTGCTGTGGGTAGCACAGAGGTGGCTGTCCCGTTCCCGGGACTGTTCCCGGCCATGCGGCACCGGGCTGGGCGCCCCTGGTGCAGCGGGACATGTCCGTGCCTGGGGCTGTGAAGGGGCGGAAGGAACTTGAGCGTCCGTCAAAACCCAAAACACTCTGGGACAGAAAGAATAACGTGTTCAGTGGAGGCGGGGAAGCCTCGTCCCGCCCTATTGCCTCGGGGGCAGAACCATTAAACTTTGGCGTTCCCCTTCCCTGCCAGACTAAACCTTCCCCGCCAGGCTCCGCCTTTCCCGCCAAGCCCCTCCACCTGTGCAGTCGCGGGCACAAAAGGGCTCTGCAGCGCTCGCTGTCCCTGAGCTCCAACCCTCAGCGCAGGGCATGCAGAGGACAATGCTGAGCCCCTCAGGGCTGCTGGTTCTTCCCCCCGGCAGTCTGAGCCCGATCCGCAGCTGCCCTGTTCCCGCACTCGGCAGTTTCCAGGCGCTGTCCCTGCCTGTCCCTGCCTGTCCCTAACTGTCCCAGCCCGGAGCTGCACAGCCAGAGGGGTTGGGGCTGCAGGGCCGAGCTGGGCCCGGAGCTCTCTGACACTGTGTTTGTGTCCCCAGGTGCTGCCGGGGAGCAGAGACAGGGCAGGGCTGAGCTGGCAGCGCCTTCCAGAGCCAGCACCAGCCGGGACCTCTCATCATGAGCCCCCCAGTTCATTTGCCAGTGTGGTCAAAAGAGTGTAGGGGTTCAGTACAGTTGGATGTATGTCCTCTGTGATCTTGTTAATTGCCCTTCAATCCTGCACTCATCTAGAACATTTGTCATCAGCCTTGTTTATAGGCAGGATGGGTGTGTCGTATTTGGATTCACATTCCACCAACAGCCCCAATTTAAGGAACTTTTCAATCACAGCTGCTAGTCCCTCACGGCTTTCTGGTTTTCAAGGGTGCTGCTTTTGTCTCACCCGGATTGCTCCTGGTTTCAGTGCAACACTCACTGGTTCTGCTCGTTGGGATCTTCCCAGAACATCCCTGACCTACACTGTTGGACTGACAGCATTTTCAATCTCAGTGGGGATTTCACCACACTTCTGCTGTATAAAAAGCACAGCAACTTCGACAAATTTAGACTCAGGAATCATGACTTGTACGCCCCGTCCTTTTTTAAATTTAATTTCAGCCTCTAATTTCTCCAGTAAATCCCTCCCGAGCAACGGTTTAGGGGAGTTATGCATATAGATAAATTGATGAGTTACCCAGTGCTTCCCCAGCTTGAATTTCAAAGGTTTGAAGAAAGGCTGTGTTTCAGTTACTCCTGCAGCTCCAATAACCTATACAGTATCTTGACTCAATTTCCCTTCTAAAGTATTTAGCACAGAACACACTGCCCTGGAATCTACCAAAAATTAACATCGTCTTTCCCCGGCTTAGCTCTAACCAAAGGCTCTGCTGGGAGAGAGCCCTTCGGTCCCCTTCATTCCATCACCACCCGCTCGGGCGTTGCCAATGGGGCGGTGCAGCCAGCGGTACCTGCCCCGAGCCGCTCTGCCCACTGCCGGTACAACCTCGGCGAACGGCCGTGAGCCCCGGAGCCGGGAAACACCGGAGGAGGGGATGGAGGGCAGGGCGGCAGCGGGGCCAAAGCGAGCTCGGTACGTGTCACTTCACCGCAGTCCCGCCTGCCCCGCAGGGCTAGCGGGCGCTCAGGTATCTCTCTGCTCCTCTACCTGCGGCGCCGAGGCTCCGCCCCGGATCGTAGCGGCCCTCGGATTGGCCGCGGGGCAGCCAGGTGAGCAGGTGCTTCAGCCATACCCTCAGCTCCCGCGCCGTTCTACCGGCACTCGCTGTCTCGCACTCACGGCAGCTGCATCGGCTGTGGCACCGGCAGCGGCGGCAGTGAGAGCAGCAGAGCCCGGGGAGGCGGCGGAGCTCAGAGAGGCTGTCCCAGCGCAGGTGGGAGCCGCGCTGCCTTGTGCCGGGGCTCGGGGCTCGCTGCGGGCGGATGGAGGGGATGCAGGGGGCGGCAGGGGGGCTGTGGCGGCTTCCTTCTCCCGTCTCCCTCCCTCCCTCCCTCCCTGGCTGTGGCGCCGTGTTGCCGCTGGCCTGAGGCCGCTGAGGGAGCGGCTGCCCGCGGTCTCCTTGCTGCTGCTGCCGGAGCAGCGCTGGCTCGTCCTGCTTGCTGTGGGCAGCACAGAACAGAAGAGCGCAGAACAGGACTGCACAGCACAGCACAGCACACTCCCATTCCCGGGTCTGTTCCCGGCCATGCGGCACAGGGCTGGGCGCCCCTGGTGCAGCGGGAGATGTCCGTGCCCGGGGCTGGCAGGGGATGGGAGGAATTTGAGTGTCCCTGCCAAGCCAAGTGATCTGGAGGAGAAAGAGAGCAGCTTAGGGCATGTCGCGGATCCTCCCACCGTTCCTCCGGTTCCCAATTTCGTCATGCTACCCGTCATGCGACTCGTCATGCGCCCCGCCCTGCCGCGCTACCTGCGCCGGCGCTGTGTGCGCTCCGCTCTCCGCCCTCCGCATTCCCCGCCAGCCTCTGCCTCTTGTCTCAAACACCCACCGACCTGGCTCTGCAGCGCTCGCTGTCCCTGAGCTCCAACCCTCAGCGCAGGGCATGCAGGGGACAATGCTGAGCCCCTCAGGGCTGCTGGTTCTTTTCTTGCCCCCCGGCAGGCTGAGCCCGATCCGCAGCTGCCCTGTTCCCTCACTCGGCAGCTCCCGGGCGCTGTCCCTGCCTGTCCCTGCCTGTCCCAGCCCGGAGCTGCACAGCCAGAGGGGTTGGGGCTGCAGGGCCGAGCTGGGCCCGGAGCTCTCTGACACTGTGTTTGTGTCCCCAGGTGCTGCCGGGGAGCAGAGACAGGGCAGGGCTGAGCTGGCAGCGCCTTCCAGAGCCAGCACCAGCCAGGACCTCTCATCATGAGCCCCCCAGTCGGCCAGGACTGTGGCTGTAAAAGCGCAATGGATGATGGACTCGGTGTTTGTGTACCATCAGTGCTGATGTCTCGGGAGCAAGATGTCTCTTCCAAGTGTGCACTGAGTCAAGGTGTGAAGAGTAGATTCTGCCCCGGGGATGGAGAGGCTGCTGGGGACTTCCTTCAGGTGCCACATGCTCTTGGTGAGCAGCAGAGCCACGACAGCTGTACGTCTGTAAGGAGCCAAGGGAAGGAGAATGGCTCCAGCTATGGCTCCAGCTCTGGGAGCCCAGAGGAGCAGCAGAATGCTGAGCACGGGTCAGGAACTGAGCACACAGAGCTGCCTCGGGTGCCACATCCTGCTGAGCACAACCAGAGAGATTGGATTTGTCAGTCTGAAATGAGACCAAGGAGGGATGAAGCTACTGTTGAGATTCCCGAGGATGCCCTGGGTGCCCAGGATGGATCAGCAACCAGAGGGACAGAGCTGCCTCAGCTGCCAGACCCTGCTGGGCACAGGCAGGGAGAAGCTGCTTCTCTGTTGGAGCAGAGTGAATCCCATCCCAGGAATGGCATTGGAGAGAAGTGCCAGGATGGATCAGCAATGGGAGTCACACACAGCAAGAGCCTCAGAAGATATCTGGGTGAGTGCAGGGCCAGCGCTGTGGCCTCTAGGGAGGGGACAATGGGCAGGGTGAGCCCAGGAGCACAGGGCTAGCAGGGTGTGGCTGTGTCCAGGGCTCTGCAAGAGACCTGGTGCTCTGCTGGACTGACAGCCCTGGCCCTGGGCAGTTCTGCTGCCCTGGCTGTCCCCACACCTGTGTCCCTTGTCCCTGTTCGTGCTGCCAGCTCAGTGAGTGGCACACGGGCTGAGGGTCCCTGCTGTGCTCCCCGGGCGTTGGGTGGGGATGTGAGGGCTGGGCCTGCTCAGGACAGCTCCATGCTCACGGCCTGCGGCTCTTTCCAGCTCCTGCTGAGTGGATCAGATCCCATCCCGTGCACACCCTGGCTGTGCTGACTCTGCTCCTGCTCCTGGCTGTGGCTCTGGCGGTGTCCTTGGCTGCTGTGTCAGGTAAGGAGGAGCAGCAGCCTCAGCCCAACTCGGGGCACTGCGGGCTCACTGCTCCCTCACGGCCGGGATCGTCCCTCAGCCCCGCTCTGACCAATCAGCGCGCGGGAGAGCGAGGAGTGACGGCTGAATCAGCCAATCGCTGGGGGTGGGGGAATTTGAGCGGGAAAACCAGCCAATGGGAGCTCGGGCTGCTCCGTGAGGGGAGAATGCTCAGACCTCCTGTTCGCTCTGCAGGGAGAAGACAAACTGACGCTCCGGTTACATCTGACACTCCTCTGCTGCTGGCCTGTCCCCATGGCTGGGTTGGGTACAACGGGATCTGCTACTTCCTCTCGAGGCATCGTCTCTCCTGGGATCAGGCTCAGGCTCGGTGCTCCAAGCTCGAGGCCTCCCTGGCTGTGCTGGAGGACTGGGAAATGGTGAGTGAGGGGTTTGGGGTGGCTGAGGGGAGCCTGGGGAGCTCCTGGGCCAGGGCTGCAGCTCCCATTAACTGCTCCTCTCTCCTTGCCAGGAGTTCCTGTTCCATTTCAGCAAGAACAACGATTACTGGCTCGGGCTGCACAGACAGGACCAGCGGCTGCAGTGGGTGGATGGCAGCAACTTCAGCTCCTCGTGAGTGCTGGGGAGCTGGGCAGGGGCTGGGGGGCACAGGGGCACAAGGTGTCCCCCTGAGGTTCCAGCACTGTCTCTGCTTTTTCCTGCAGGGTTCGTGTCATGGGCAATGCAGACTGTGTGTTCCTGGGTGAGAATTATCTCAGGAGACAGCTCTGCTCAAGTGACATGCAGTACATCTGCAGCAGAGCCCTGTCTCACCTGTAACGGGATGGAGAAAAGATCTCTGGCTGAGAACATCCTCAGCAGTGAGATCTGCTCGAGTGACATGAACTACGTGTGCAGCAGAGCCCAAAGTCACCTGTAACAGGACATGGGCAGAGCCTTCTGCACACTTGGCAGCTCCAGTTCTTCGCTTCTTCCTCCAGCACAGGGATGTCCTTCCTCAGCTGCAGCATCTGCCTTGTGCTGACTCTCAGGAGCACCTCAGTGCCTCATCTCTGGGTCACCTCAGTGCCTCATCTCTGGGTCACCTCAGTGCCTCATCTCAGGGTCACCTCAGTGCCACTTTATAATGTCACCTCAGTGCCTGATGTCACAAACACCTCAGTGCCTCATCTCAGGGTCACCTCAGTGCCACTTCAATGGATTGCTGGAAAATGTGGCAGTTTAAATATTTTGTATAACTTTAGTCAAAGGGTTCTGTTTGTCTTTACCCCAAAAATAGGAATTTCAGGTTTCTCTTCAGGGCATTGTTCTGCCAGGTGAGGTCTGATAAACTCAGCATATCTACAAACATTCACCTCCAGCAGGGGTGAAGACATCTGGTCAGGAAAGCACTGACAGGGAAATTGAAGAATGAAAAATCTGATTACCATCAGAGGTGAGGAGATTCAGATCCAATGGGAAACTGAATACTGAGGGTTTGCTCAGCTTTGGAGCAATGAACACTGAGCCAATGCTTTTCTATGTCTTTGTACTGTATAAAATGTTGAAATATTTAAAAAATCCATGTGTCATGGAATGATTCTCTCTGCCCAGCAGGGCTGTGTGTGGATGAGATGATTTCTGTGGTAATTCCTGACCAGAACTACATCCTGGCCAGATAACAAAGTAATGCCTTGACTCTCTGACATTAAAAATGTTGTTGGAGGGTTTTTGTTTTTCCTGCAGTTTCAGTGACATCAGGGAGGTACGAAATTGTCTCCAGGAGAAGGAAATGGGAATTTGGGGTTTGTTCCTGTGGGGAAAAGGAAAATGGGGATTTGGGGTTTGTTCCTGTGGGGAAAGGAAAATGGGGATTTGGGGTTTGTTCCTGTAGGGGAAAGGAAAATGGGGATTTGGGGTTTGTTCCTGTGGGGGAAAGGAAAATGGGGATTTGGGGTTTGTTCCTGTGGGGGAAAGGAAAATGGGGATTTGGGGTTTGTTCCTGTGGGGGAAAGGAAAATGGGGATTTGGGGTTTGTTCAGTGGGGGAAAGGAAAATGGGGATTTGGGGTTTGTTCCTGTGGGGGAAAGGACAGGGAGTTGTGGCAGGAGGTGCTGCCGGACAAAAGCCACCCTCGCTGCCCTAAAATGGTGAAAATGAAAGAGCAGGAGATCTCTGTGATCTCTGAGAGGTGGGAATTGATGAAATACCACAGAAGAAATAAAATGGGGAGAATTGAGTGATGAAAATCCAGAGGTAACTGAAAATAGACCCAAAATGTTCTGTGGAGCTGACTCAGTGCCCTGGGGCCTCACTTCTGCTACCCGCTAATTAGGAGCAATTTGTCAGGCTAATTAATGGTTAATTAATCGCTGTTTCGCCATCCCTGAGCCGCTTTGCTCCTCTGCCAGGCTCAATCCAGCTCAGCGCCTGCAGAGCTGCCCTGTGCTGGGTGAGCTCCGTGCATCGCTTTGGTTTCCCCAAAAAGCCAAAATCTCCCCAAACCCCTTGGGCTGAGCGGAGGAACGCACAGCGTTTGGGCAGAAAACTCCCAAATCGTTGTTCCCCAGGCTGGGAAGGACAAACGGAACCGATCCGGGAGCTCCGGCAGCTCCTCTCTGCCGGCCGCGATGGAACGGAGCAGGGGCAGCAGGGCAAGGGACGGGGCTGCAGGTGCCGAGGGGACACGAGGGACAGCGGGGAGGACGAAGAAGCAGTTAATGGCAAAGCAATAAAGCGATGAAGAGACAAAGCCGCACAATCCGCTCCGCATTTGGGATCCGCTCAGCCCTGCCATGGTTTCGCTCTCACCATGGCGCCGCCGGGGAAGGGGAGACAGGCGGCAGTGACGTCACCGCCCCTCGCTCCTCGGTGAGTTGCTGACAAGATGGCGGCGGCGGCGGAGGCAGCTTTGGGAGCGGGAGAGATTTGGGGATTCACGGTGAGTTTTGGGGTTTTGTGTGGAGAACTTGCGGGTTTTTGGGGTTTTGTGTGGAGAACTGCGGGTTTTTTGGGGTTTTGTGTGGAGAGCTGCGGGTTTTTGTGTGGAGAACTGGCGGCTTTTTGGGGTTTTGTGTGGAGAACTGGTGGGTTTTTGGGGTTTTGTGTGGAGAAGATGCCGGTTTTTTGGGGTTTTGCGTGGAGAACTGCAGGTTTTTGGGGTTTTGTATGGAGAACTGCGGGTTTTTGGGATTTTGTGTGGAGAACTGCGGGTTTTTGGGGTTTTGTGTGGAGAACTGCACGTTTTTTGGGGTTTTGTGTGGAGAACTGCGGGTTTTTGGGGTTTTGTGTGGAGAACTGCGGGTTTTTGGGTTTTTGTGTGGAGAACTGGCGGGTTTTTGGGGTTTTGTGTGGAGAACTGGTGGGTTTTTGGGGTTTTGTGTAGAGAAGATGCCGGTTTTTTGGGGTTTTGTGTGGAGAACTGCAGGTTTTTGGGGTTTTGTATGGAGAACTGCGGGTTTTTTGGGATTTTGGGTGGAGAACTGAGGGGTTTTGGGGATTTGTGTGGAGAACTGCGGGTTTTTGGGGTTTTGTGTGGAGAACTGCACGTTTTTTGGGGTTTTGCGTGGAGAACTGCGGCTTTTTGGGGTTTTGTGTGGAGAACTGCGGCTTTTTGGGGTTTTGTGTGGAGAACTGCGGCTTTTTGGGGTTTTGTGTGGAGAACTGCGGCTTTTTGGGGATTTGTGTGGAGAACTGCACGTTTTTTGGGGCCGCGGAGGGGTCTGGGGGGGCTATGGGGACATTGCCGACATATCCGAGAAACCCCGCTTCAACCTCCTAAAAATCCGTTTTATTTCCCAAAATTCCGTTTTGTTCCCAAAATTGCACTTCAACCCTCAAAAACCCACTTTTGTCTCGCAAAAAAGTTCCACTCCCGAACCGTTTCATTCCTCAAAATCCCATTCCATCCCCCAAAATCTTACTCTTTTTCCCAAAAATATTCCATTTTAATTCCTCAAGTCCCTTTTATTCCCTCTTTGGGTCTGAAATTAACAATTCCACAGAGCATTTAAGATGATTTATACCTGGATTTAATCTGATTTACACCTGGATTTAACAACTCGAGAGGAGTAACACCTTGCAGCATTTACTCAGATTCATAGGTGAATTACCAATTCCCCAGAGCAGTAACAGCTAACAGCATTTAACCTGATTTATATTTGAATTTAACCTGATTTATGCCCGAATGTGGCTATTCAAGAGGAGTCACAGCTAACAGCATTTAACCTGATTTACATTTGAATTCAACCTCGTTTATACCTGAATTTAACAATTCAAGAGCAGTAACACCTAACGGCATTTAACCTGATTTGTGCCTGAATTTAGCGATTCGAGAGGAGTATCGCCTAGCAGCATTTAATCAGATTCCACACGTGAATTACCAGTTCCACAGAGCAGTAACAGCGAGCAGCATTTACCATAATTCACCCTGGAAATGTAAAGCTGAGAAGAGAAATCAAACCCATTTCCGCCCCTTGCCCCGATCCGGACCCGTTCGCCGCTGCGCCTGCGCGGGGTGGGGATGGACTGTGCGGGGGGGCGGAATGGCGGGCGGAGCGGGGCAGGCAGTGGGGCGGAGGCGGGCAGGCTGTGAGGCGGAGGCCGGGGCGGAGGCCGGGGCGGAGCGGCGGCGGCGATTGGACTGGAGGAGCGGCGGCGGGAATTGGAGGAGCGGAGCGAAGCGGGACGTGGGGTTCCGGCGGAGCTAGAACGTGGGGGGCGGCGGAGCTGGGAGAGCAGCGGCGGCAGTGAGAGCAGCAGAGCGCGGGGAGGCGGCGGAGCTCGGAGAGGCTGTCCCAGCGGAGGTGGGAGCCGCGCTGCCTTGTGCCGGGGCTCGGGGCTCGCTGCGGGCGGATGGAGGGGATGGAGGGGGCGGCAGGGGGGCTGTGGCGGCTTCCTTCTCCCGTCTCCCTCCCTCCCTCCCTCCCTCCCTCGCTGTGGCGCCGTGTTGCCGCTGGCCTGAGGCCGCTGAGGGAGCGGCTGCCCGCGGTCTCCTTGCCGCTGCTGCCTCGGCAGGAGGCGGTGCCGGAGCAGCGCTGGCTCGTCCCGCTTGCTGTGGGTAGCACAGAACAGAACAACGCAGCACAGAACAGAAGAGCGCAGAACAGATCAGCATATCACAGTCGCTTTCCCGGGTCTGTTCCCGGCCATGCGGCACCGGGCTGGGCGCCCCTGGTGCAGCGGGACCTGTCCGTGCCTGGGGCTGGCATGGGATGGAAGGAACTTGAGTGTGTCTGCCAAGGCAAGCGATCTGGAGGAGAAAAGAGAGCAGTTCGGGGTATTTGGCGGGCCGTTAGGCCTCCCGCCATGTTGGGTTGGTGGCCTAATGCAGTATCTGCGCGCCGCTATGTCCGCCCCGCCCTCCGCATTCTCATTTCCGCACTCCCTACCGGGCTCTGCCTCCTGTCAAAAGCAGGAACCAACCTGGCGCTGCAGCGCTCGCTGTCCCTGAGCTCCAACCCTCAGCGCAGGGCATGCAGGGGACAATGCTGAGCCCCTCAGGGCTGCTGGTTCTTTCCTTGCCCCCCGGCAGGCTGAGCCCGATCCGCAGCTGCCCTGTTCCCGCACTCGGCAGCTCCCGGGCGCTGTCCCTAACTGTCCCTGCCTGTCCCAGCCCGGCGCTGCACAGCCAGAGGGGTTGGGGCTGCAGGGCCGAGCTGGGCCCGGAGCTCTCTGACACTGTGTTTGTGTCCCCAGGTGCTGCCGGGGAGCAGAGACAGGGCAAGGCTGAGCTGGCAGTGCCTTCCAGAGCCAGCACCAGCTGGGACCTCTCATCATGCACAAAGCTGCTGTTGAGATTCCCGAGGATGCCCTGGGTGCCCAGGATGGATCAGCGACCAGGGGGACAGAGCTGCCTCAGCTGCCAGACCCTGCTGGGCACAGGCAGGGAGAAGCTGCTTCTCTGTTGGGGCAGAGTGAATCCCAGCCCAGGGATGGCATTGGAGAGAAGTGCCAGGATGGATCAGCAATGGCAGTCACACACAGAAAGACCCGCAGAGGATATCTGGGTGAGTGCAGGGCCAGCGCTGTGGCCTCTAGGGAGGGGACAATGGGCAGTGTGAGCCCAGGAGCACAGGGCTGGCAGGGTGTGGCTGTGTCCAGGGCTCTGCAAGAGGCCTGGTGCTCTGCTGGACTGACAGCCCTGGCCCTGGGCAGTTCTGCTGCCCTGGCTGTCCCCACACCTGTGTCCCTTGTCCCTGTTCGTGCTGCCAGCTCAGTGAGTGGCACACGGGCTGAGGGTCCCTGCTGTGCTCCCCGGGCGTTGGGTGGGGGATGTGTGGGCTGGGCCTGCTCAGGACAGCTCCATGCTCAAAGCCTATGCCTCTTTCCAGCTCCTGCTGAGTGGATCAGATCCCATCCCGTACTCACCGCGGTGCTGACTCTGCTTCTGCTCCTGGCTGTGGCTCTGGCGGTGTCCTTGGCTGCTGTGTCAGGTAAGGAGGAGCAGCAGCCTCAGCCCAACCCCTCGGGGCACTGCGGGCTCACTGCTCCCTCACGGCCGGGATCGTCCCTCAGCCCCGCTCTGACCAATCAGCGCGCGGGAGAACGAGGAGTGACGGCTGAATCAGCCAATCGCTGGGGGTGGAGGAATTTGAGCGGGAAAACCAGCCAATGGGAGCTCGGGCTGCTCCGTGAGGGGAGAATGCTCAGATCCTCTGTTTGCTCTGCAGGGAGAATGCACAGAGACACTCCGGTTACTGCAGTTACTCCGGTTACATCTGACACTCCATGGCTGCTGGCCTGTCCCCATGGCTGGGTTGGGTACAACAGGACCTGCTACTTCCTCTCGAGGGATCGGCTCACCTGGGAACAGGCTCAGGCTCGATGCTCTGAGCTCAGAGCCTCCCTGGCTGTGCTGGAGGACTGGGAAATGGTGAGTGAGGGGTTTGGGGTGGCTGAGGGGATCCTGGGGAGCTCCTGGGCCAGGGCTGCAGCTCCCATTATCTGCTCCTCTCTCCTTGCCAGGAGTTCCTGTTCCATTTCAGCAAGAGCAACGATTACTGGCTCGGGCTGCACAGACAGGGCCAGCGGCTGCAGTGGGTGGATGGCAGCAACTTCAACTCCTCGTGAGTGCTGGGGGCACAGGCAGGGCCTGGGGGGCACAGGGGCACAAGGTGTCCCCCTGAGGTTCCAGCACTGTCTCTGCTTTTTCCTGCAGGGTCGAGGTCCGGGGCAATGCAGCCTGTGTGTTCCTGGCTGAGAATTGTCTCAGGAGACAGCCCTGCTCAAGTGACATGCAGTATATCTGCAGCAGAGCCCAAACTCGCCTGTGACAGAGGATAGAGGAAAGGTCTTCTCCATACTGGGCAGTCAAAGGGTCATTTCTTCCTCCCCAGCATGGGGATTTCCTTCCCCAGCTGCAGCATCTGCCTTGCACTGATCCTTGGGGTCAGCTCAGTGCTTGTTCTGCAGGAGATGAACCTGCAAGAGGAGGAAATGATGTGAAAGCTCTGAGTTTGTGGGCTGGGGGTTGCTTTCTATCTGTGGAGCCATTTTAGGGTTCCTATTTCTCTTGCACTACATATTTCTCTAGAGCTCTTTTCTATACCTATGGATATAAGTGTGTGAGAAGATATTTGAAACACATTCTCCTAACACTGTATTTCTACACTAATCTTGCACATTTACATTGATCTACTGCTTTGCTTACAGACCATGAACAGGTGCTTCATATGAGAGTGACTTTCCTCGGTGTGAAGTACTAATAATGCCAAGGTGTGGATTTAACCCCACCTGGGCCATTCGCTGAAGGGCTGGACTGCATCCTTGCTGTCCCTTCCAACTCAGAACTTTCTACCATGGCCTTGTGTGACCTCCATCAGTATTTATGGTGTCAATGCTGCTGTTGTTCTTATTTACAGTATTATTTTATTACTTTTTTAATAAAAGCTAATCAATTCAACGCTGTCCCTCGTGTCCCCTCAGCACCTGCAGCCCTGTCCCTTGCCCTGCTGCCCCTGCCCCGGGGGCTTCAGCCGAGCCAGAGCCTCTTCCCAGTGCTCCCAGTGCTCCCAGTCTGCCCGTGCAGCCTCCAGCAGCCAGCGAGGCCTTCAGCTGGGCCGGCAGAGAGGAGCTGCTGGAGCTCCCAAATCAGTTTGGTTCCGTTTGTCCTTCCCAGCCTGGGGAACAACGATTTTGGGAGTTTTCTGCCCAAACGCTGTCCGTTCCTCCGCTCAGCCCAAGGGTTTTGGGGAGATTTTGGCTTTTTTGGGGAGATTTTGGCTTTTTGGGGGAAATGAAAGCGATGTGGGGACAAGGCGGGATTGTCCCTCAGAGCCGCTCTGGCCAATCAGTGCGCGAGGATGAGGAGTGGCGGGAGATTCGGCCAATCAAAAGGCGCAGTGGGGTTTGGGCGGGAACATCAGCCAATGGGTGCGAAGGGCGGGCTTTGGGCGGGTTCTATAAAATGGTCTGTGAGGGGCACGAAGCTCCCTGGAGCCTCAAACTCAGACTCGGGATTGCCCTGGAACGTCCCGGGCTGGGCAGGAGGGCGAGGAACCGCTGTGGTGAGTCCGGGATGGAGCAGAGAGCTCCCTGCAGCCCCGGCAGGAGCCCAGGCCGGAGCAGAGATAGCTGAGAGACCCCGAGCCTGTGGGAAGCCCCTCAGAGCCATGGCAGTTGCTCCCGGCGGAACTCCCGGGGTGTTCTGAGGCACTCTGTGCCATGCCTCACAGGATTCCATCATTCCATTGTGCAATTCCACCCCTTGGCGGAGGCGCTGGGCATTCCCACCTGAATTTGAGCTAATTTAACGCGATTTGGGGACTTGGGGACATCGGCAGCGCTGGATGGAGCCAGAGGCTCGGGGAGCCTCGGGGAGCGGCGGCGGGCGAGGCCTTTGGAGACACGCTGAGGGGTTTGTGCTGCCCCGGGGCCAGGGAGGAGACGGGCGGGGTGGGAACGACAGGAAAGATAAAAAATAGAATAAACGGTAAGCAAAAGAGCAGCCCTAAGGTGCGTGTCCGCTCCCCCCTTGTCACTGAAGGAGCCGCAGCGAGGGACGGGCGAGCTGCGAGTGCCGGAAGAGGTAAAGAATAAAATAAATAATCTAAAAGCTGCACTCGGCCGCCCCGTGTCCCTGAAGGAGCCGCACAACCCGCGGAGCTCACAAACCCCAGGAAATCTCTCCCAGGCACTAAAAACCCTTTCCAGGAAGGTTTTATGCCGTGACTCTCCCCGCGAGCAGCGACAGCTCAGCCGCCGGGCGGGGATTGCAGCGGCGGGGGAAGTGCTGGAGGGGAATTTGGGGAGAGCAGAGCTTGGGGCTCTGCCGGAGCAGATCGGAGCGATCAGAGTTCACCAGCAGCACTGCCTGCGGGTTCTGTCAGCTGTTATGGGGAGGAGGATCAGCGTTTGCAGCTCTTTAACTTCAGGAGAGCACAGTTCTCGTTTGACTCTCCCGGGGCACTCAGACCTTTCCAACCCCTCACTGACCCCAGCAGGGTCAATGTCCTCCCATTTCCCTCCCAGGGTCCCTCGGACTTTTCTCCTGGAGAAAAACCTCACAGCAGCAGAAAAGCCCACAGCAGCTCTGGACCACGCTGATAGCAACAGCCGAGGAATCCCAAATGTGATGGCAATGTGCTGTTGGAGTAAATGTTGTACTTTCAGCCCAGTAAAATAACAGTAAATGTACTGTTCCAGCCCAGCTCCCACTTTCCCCCTGAGCATCTCTCCAGCTCAGAGTTTGGTGGCTTCTCTCTGGCAGATCCACTGCAATTGAAAGTTGCAGTTCTGAGGGATGATTCTGCTGCCCCTCAACTCCCCACATTCTCCGTGTTTCTCCTCGAGGTCAAGCTGGAAGCTGCAGGGACAGGAGATAGCCTGGGTCACCCCTGGGGTCCCTCAGGGGACATTGGGGTGTTTGTGTCCCCTGACCCCCAGTGCTCACCGGTTTCTGTCCAGGCTGGAGCCATTCACCCACGTCCAGCCCATCCCAGCCTCAGGCACCCAGAGCCCAGTGCAGAAGCTGCGTTTGAATTTCTTCAGGGATTCACTGAGGAATTCCTGGTGGAAGGACAGACGGTGACCCTGATGGCCATGGATTGTCACCCCAAAATGGGCTCTGTGCTCAGCCCAGGACTGAGACCCATTGTGTCCCTCAGAGGCACCCGGGGGTGACACAGGGAAGGGCTGATCCTGGGATTTGGGGAACCTCCTCACCCTTCCCAGGGTGCCTCCAGCCCCCCAGTCCATCCCACATTCCCAACCCATCATTCCCTCACCAGCTGATCCCCATCCCAGGATTTTGGGAACCTCCAGCCCCAGCAGCAGCCCCTGG
Source organism: Lichenostomus cassidix (assembly GCF_008360975.1). Lineage (NCBI taxonomy): Eukaryota > Metazoa > Chordata > Aves > Passeriformes > Meliphagidae > Lichenostomus > Lichenostomus cassidix. The sequence goes on along the minus strand of NW_028147632.1, from coordinate 2,947,573 downwards.
TCCTTCCCACATTCCCAACCCAGCATTCCCTCACCAGCTCCTCCTGATCCTGCAGCACCAGCAGCGTTGCCCCCCGACTCTTGCACTCCTCCCAGCTCTTGTTCCAAGGGTTCTGTTCAGTGGAATTCCAGTAGCACTTGGTCTTTTCCAGCGTCCAGCCCGGGGGGCAAATCCTGCATCCCTGAGCTCCTGGAAAACGGGATCAGAGCTGGTCAGGTCACCAAGTCCTCACCTCACCCCTGGCACACCCTGAGAGGTGTCAGTGTCTCATTGCCGTTTGTTTCATTTGTTTCATTCCCGTTTGTTTAGTTTGTTTTGTTTCATTCCCTTTGTTTTATTTGTTTCATTCCCATCTGTTTCATTCCCGTTTGTTCCATCATTTTCTCCATTCCTGCTTGTTCCATTATTTTCTCCATTCCCATTTGTTCCAATTTCTCCATTCCCATTTCTTCCATCATTTTCTCCATTCCCATTCTCTCCCCAGCACACCCATAGCTGCTCCTGGGGCTCCAATCCGGTTTTTCCAGGAGATTTTGGGGAAGCTTGAGGAGCAGAGAAGCCTCGGGGTTGTTCCCTGGCGGCTGTGAGGGGCAGAGGAATTCCCGCAGCTCAGAGAGGACATTTTCCAGGCTTCCCTTGGTGTCCCGGTGGAGAACTGCAGGGGAAGGGAGAGGGAAAGGAAAGGAGGAAGGAGAGGAAGGCAGGAAGGAAGGAAGTTTAGCAAGAACAGCACCTTGCCAGCCCCAAACTCTGCAGCCCTGAGCTCCCCCTGCTCAGAGCTGTCCCTACCCACGGTGGCTTCGTGCCGGTGGCAGGATGTGGCCCCTCGAGGTGTCACCGCGGCTCTGGTGCCACCTCAGAGAGCCGCAGAGCCTCTGTCCCCCTCAAGGCTCTGCGGCCAGGCTGAGGAGCTGCTCAGCACCCCCTGCCCCACACGGGCACAGCTGGCAGCCCTGGGTTTGGGGGGGTTTCCCCCAGCCCTGCCCCTCTGGGGGTCTCCCCGACATCCAGCAGCCATCGGGGTCTCCCTGCCGCCTGCCCGGGGGGGTTTGGGGGTGCTGGGGGTGACAACAGCCATGTCCCACCAGCTGAACACGGGGCTGCTGGAATGGTGGCTCTGGGTGAGCCCGAGTTCAGCCCGGGGCTGTCCGACCCACCCGAGACATTTTCCCCATGGCCACACAACCCCCCGGGTCACCTCCTCACTGTCAGGCTGTCCCCATGTCCCCCCGTGTCCCCCCTGTCCCCTCCCCACACTCACCCGAGCAGCCCAGAGCCACCACGGCCACTCCCAGCAGGACATTCCCGGTCCAGCCAGCCCCGAGCGCCACGCGGTGCCACCGAGGACAGCCTGGAGCTGCAGGGGACAGAGGGGACAGCAGATCGCATGGTGTCACCAAAAAGGTTTGGGTTGTTTTGTCCCCAAGAACAGCTCAGAGCCCGGCAGCCCCCAGGGTTCAAACCTCGATGGGTTTTCCCTGCAGAGTTACTCGCAGCAGGAATTAAATCTTTTAATTAATGTTTGGATTTTGTGATCTTCGAGGTCTTTCCCAACCCAATCAGTTTTGATTCTCCTGCTGGTTTTTCTCCTCAGGGAAACCCAAACTGGAGTCAGCAGGAAAAAGCACAAGGAGCAGATGAAGGAAACAAAGCAGGAACCCCCAGAACTCAGGGAAGATGGACAAGGAGCATCAGGAGCTGGATGAGGATTTCCAAAAGCATCAGCAGCCCTTCAGCATGGCAGGGCTGCAGAACTGGGGCAGATTTGGGGCTTTTGTTCCAATCAGTGACCCCCAGGAAGAACCAAACCCTGGAACAGCGATTGGTGTGGAGTTCAGTTAGCCCAGCTCAGCCTCTCCACGCAGAGATGAAGCTCAGACAGGAGCCTGGGGCAGTCAGGGCTTAGAAATCATCCCACAAACCCAGCTTTGAGCCCAAGAGGAGGAGGATGAGGAGGAGGTAAAGTGATCCCTGAGCACCAAAGCCATTCCACCCCAAAAGCAGCCCCAGCATCCCCCAATTCCTGTCCCCCACCCACCTGGGGGTCCCCAGAGGGGCTGAACCCCTTTACCTGCACCCTGCAGGGCTGAGGATCTCCCTGCAGCCCCCCGCTTGCTCCGTTGGTCCAACGCCATGTAGCCTTCTTCATCCTCCATGTCCCTGCAGAGCTTGGGGACAGCCTGGGGACAGCCTGGGGACACTGCACTGGTGGCTCAGAGGAGGGGACAGGAAGCCAAAGCATCTCTGACCGCTGGACTGGAGCTTCCTGCCCTCGTCACAGCCCTGACAGCCCGGGGAGGGGCTGGGAGGGGTGGGATTTTGTCTCCAGGGGAAGGGAAATGGGGGTTTGGGGTTTGTCCCCATGGAGAAAAGGAGAGGGAGTCGTGGCAGGAGGTGCTGCCATAAAAACCTCTCCTGGCTGCACTAAAATGGTGAAAATAGAAGAGCAGGAGGTTGGCCCTGATCTCTGAGAGGTGGGAGTTGGTAAAATGTCATTGAAGGAGAAATGAAACATTGGAGAATTGATCAATGAAATGCTAGAGGTATCTGAATATAGACACAAAGTGCTTTGTCGAGCCACCAGCTTTGCTTTCCCAGCCCTGAGGGTGGTGGTGCTGACTCAGCGCCTGGGGCCTCACTTCTGCTACCCGCTAATTAGGAGCAATTTGTCAGGTTAATTAATGGTTAATTAATCCCTGTTTTGCCATCCTTGAGCCACTTTGCTCCTCTGCCAGGCTCAATCCAGCTCAGCACCTGCAGAGCTGCCCTGTGCTGGGTGAGCTCCGTGCATCGCTTTGGTTTCCCCAAAAAGCCAAAATCTCCCCAAACCCCTTGGGCTGAGCGGAGGAACGCACAGCGTTTGGGCACAAAACTCCCAAATCGTTGTTCCCCAGGCTGGGAAGGACAAACGGAACCCAACTGATTTGGGAGCTCCAGCAGCTCCTCTCTGCCGGCCCAGCTGAAGGCCTCGCTGGCTGCTGGAGGCTGCACGGGCAGACTGGGAGCACTGGGAGCACTGGGAAGAGGCTCTGGCTCGGCTGAAGCCCCCGGGGCAGGGGGAGCAGGGCAAGGGACAGGGCTGCAGGTGCTGAGGGGACACGAGGTGTCACCGAATCTGCAGGAAAAAAATATAAAACTCTCTAACAACATTTTTAATGTCAGAGAGTCAAGGCATTACTTTATTATCTGGCCAGGATGTTGTTCTGGTCAGGATGTACCACAGAAATCATCTCATCCACACACAGCCTGGCTGTGCAGGGAGAATCATTCCACGATACACGCTTTTACCCGAATCTTCAGATATTTTATACAGTAAAAATACATAGGAAAGCATTGGCTCAGTGTTCATTGGTCTAAAGTTGAGCAAACCCCCAGTATTCAGTTTCCTATTGGATTCGAATCTCTTCACCTCTGATGCTAATTAGATTCTTCATTCTTCAGTTTTTCTCATCAGTCTTTTTTCCGGGCCAGGATGTCTTCAGCCCTGCTGGAGGTGGTCTGGGGTAGCTGTTTGTGATATCCACCATGTCCTGCTGATAACCACAAGGTCCCGGCGAATGTTCTGTTCATAGTCTTTATCTCTCTGGTTATCTCCGGGGTCACTCCCAATCTGTTGAAATGCTGAGTCCACCAGACCTCGTCCGGTAGAACAATGTCCTGAAAGAAACCTAAAATTCCTTTTTCCGGGGTTAAGATAAGCAGAACTTTTTGACTAAAGTTATACAAAAGTTTTAACCTGATCCGTTTTCCAACAGAGGGACAGCGGGGAGGATCAACAAGTATTTAATGCCAAAGAAATAAAACAACGAAGGCCCCGCGAGATCACGTGACTCTCACCGCGGCCCCGCCGGGGGGAGGTGGAGCAGCGGAAGTGACGTCACAGCCACCGTTACCGCTCTCCTCGGTCAGGCGCTGGACGACATGATGGCGGCGGCGAAAGCAGCTTTGGGAGCGGGAGAGATGTGGGGATTGCTGGTGAGTTTTGGGGGTTTTGTGTGGAGAACTGCGGGTTTTTTGGGGCCGCGGAGGGGTCTGGGGGGGCTATGGGGACATTGCCGATATATCCGAGAAACCCCGCTTCAACCTCCTAAAAATGCGTTTTGTTCCCAAAATTGCACTTCACCCCTCAAAAACCCACTTTTGTCTCGCAAAAAAGTTCCACTTCCGAACCATTTCATTCCTCAAAATCCCACTCCATCCCCCAAAATCTTGCTCTTTTCCCCAAAAATACCCCATTTTAATTTCTAAAGTCCCTTTCATTCCCTCTGTGTGTCTGAGTTTAACGATTTAATAGAGGAGTAACGTTTAACAGCGTTTAACCTGATTTATACCTGAATTTAACCTGATTTACTCCTGAATTTAGCAATTCGAGAGGAGTATCGCCTAGCAGCATTTAATCAGATTCCACACGTGAATTACCAGTTCCACAGAGCAGTAACATCGAGCAACATTTCCCATAATTCACCCTGCAACTGTAAAGCTGAGAAGAGAAATCAAACCCATTTCCGCCCCTTGCCCCGATCCGGACCCGTTCGCCGCTGCGACTGCGCGGGGTGGGGATGGACTGTGCGGGGGGGCGGAGCGGCGGGCGGAGCGGGGCAGGATGTGGGGCGGAGCGGAGCGGGGCAGGCTGTGGGGGAACCCGGGGCGGAGCGGCGGCGGGCGTAGCGGAGGCGGGGACTGGAGGAGCGGCGGCGGGGATTGGACTGGAGGAGCGGCGGCGGGGCGTGGGGTCCGGCGGAGCTAGAACGTGGGGGGCGGCGGAGCTGGGAGAGCAGCGGCGGCAGTGAGAGGAGCGGAGCCCGGGAAGGGGCGGTGGCGGAGCTCGGAGAGGCTGTCCCAGCGCAGGTGGGAGCCGCGCTGCCTTGTGCCGGGGCTCGGGGCTCGCTGCGGGCGGATGGAGGGGGCGGCAGGGGGGCTGTGGCGGCTTCCTTCTCCCGTCTCCCTCCCTCCCTCCCTCCCTGGCTGTGGCGCCGTGTTGCCGCTGGCCTGAGGCCGCTGAGGGAGCGGCTGCCCGCGGTCTCCTTGCCGCTGCTGCCGGAGCAGCGCTGGCTCGTCCCGCTTGCTGTCGGTAGGATAGAACAGAAAAGCGCAGCACAGAACAGAAGAGCACAGAACAGCACAGCACACTCCCATTCCCGGGACTGTTCCCGGCCATGCGGCACCGGGCTGGGCGCCCCTGGTGCAGCGGGACCTGTCCGTGCCCGGGGCTGGCAGGCGATGGAAGGAACTTGAGTGTGTCTGCCAAGCCAAGCGATCTGGAGGAGAAAAGAGAGCAGTTCGGGGTATTTGGCGGGCCGCCAGAGCTCCCGCCATATTGGGTTGGTGGCCTACTGCGCTACCTGCGCGCCGCTATGTCCGCGCCGTCTTCCGCACTCTCACTTCCGCACTCCCTACCGGGTTCCGCCTCCTGGCAACAGCAAGAACCAACCGGTCGCTGCAGCGCTCGCTGTCCCTGAGCTCCAACCCTCAGCGCAGGGCATGCAGGGAGCAATGCTGAGCCACTCAGGGCTGCTGGTTCTTCCCACCCGGCAGGCTGAGCCCGATCCGCAGCTGCCCTGTTCCCGCCCTCGGCAGCTCCCGGGCGCTGTGCCTAACTGTCCCTGCCTGTCCCTAACTGTCCCTGCCTGTCCCTGGCTGTCCCAGGCCGGAGCTGCACAGCCAGAGGGGTTGGGGCTGCAGGGCCGAGCTGGGCCCGGAGCTCTCTGACACTGTGTTTGTGTCCCCAGGTGCTGCCGGGGAGCAGAGACAGGTATTATGATCCAAATATTAAGGTTCTTTAGAAATACCTCTGCCCGAATTAAGGTACAAACGAGACCATATGCCAATCAATAGTATGGGTTTTATTTGATAGAAAATATGAGAGAGAGAGAGAGAGAAGAAAAGAGAGAAAAAGAGAAGTAAGAAAAGAGGTGGGGGGGACAGAAAGAGGGAAAGAGAAAATATCACCATCCGTGGATCCCAACGATGTTGCGTTGATCCTCTCCAGCTGGTCTTCTTGGTGGTGATGTTCCTCCCAAAAGCACAGAGTGCCAAGGGTTAATATACGCTCAGGCCAGAGGCAATGTCCAGCATGTCCCCCCGGGGCAGGGGCAGCCTCTAGCAGCAGACTCTGCTTGCATCACCTGCACTCCTGTGGCATTTGGGGGTCTGTGATGGGTTGTGACTCCCCTCAGCTCCTCTCACGTGAAAGTCCCGTGGATGAGGCCTGTGGGGTTGGGGGTTCCACAGCTGGGCAGTTTGTGTCAGCCTGGCTTCTGTGAGCTGTGCTCTGCCCCCACCGCAAACTCAGCCAGGGATGATTCTCAGTGCACCCGGTGGCTTTGGCCTTTGTGTGTGCACACCTTTCCCTCAGCCTGAAATGATTGAACAATAGGGTTTCCCTTTATGGAATCTCAGCAGTTTGACTCTCAGTCCAAAGTCCCAGTCAGGTATCTTCAGGGAGGTTTCTTTGATTGTAGCTTCTTTATACGGTTTTGGTATAATGAGCAAAACTTTGTATCAATGTTTGAGGCATTAACTATTTCAGTCTCTGACAACAGGGCAGGGCTGAGCTGGCAGCACCTTCCAGAGCCAGCACCAGCCGGGGCCTCTCATCGTGTGCCCTCCAGTTCATTTGTCAGTGTGGTCAAAAGAGTGTAGGGGTTCAGTACAGTTGGATGTATGTCCTCTGTGATCTTGTTAATTGCCCTTCAATCCTGCACTCATCTAGAACTTTTGTCATCAGCCTTCTTGACCGGCAGGATGGGTGTGTCGTAGTTGGATTCACATTCCACCAACAGCCCCAATTTAAGGAACTTTTCAATCACAGCTGCTAGTCCCTCACGGCTTTCTGGTTTTCAAGGGTGTTGCTTTTGTCTCACCCGCATTGCTCCTGGTTTCAGTGCAACACTCACTGGTTCTGCTCGTTTGGATCTTCCCAGAACATCCCTGACCCACACTGTTGGACTGACAGCATTTTCAATCTCAGTGGGGATTTCACCACACTTCTGCTGTATAAAAAGCACAGCAACTTCGACAAATTTAGACTCAGGAATCATGATTTGTATGCCCTGTCCTTTTTTAAATTTAATTTCAGCCTCTAATTTCTCCAGTAAATCCCTCCCGAGCAATGGTTTAGGGGAGTTGGGCATATAGAGAAATTGATGAGTTACCCAGTGCTTCCCCAGTTTGAATTTCAAAGGTTTGAAGAAAGGCTGTGTTTCAGTTACTCCTGCAGGTCCAATAACCTTTGCAGTATTGAAGCACGGAATTGACTCCACAACTCAGATAGTTATGGAGTAGGTATGTGTTTATTCCAGCTGGGGTGCATGGCGGGTAGCCCCTCCAAAGGCATGCACACCTCAGCGGCACTTCACTAGGTTTATATTAGGTTACAGATTACATATGCATGAAGTTAGACAAAGCCCCTATACATATTCATTACCTATCCCCGCTTCGTATTATAATGAGTTCAAAGTTCATTTAAATATGCTCGCGCAAGCGCAGTGTCTCAAATTAATTGTGGGCAAGGGTCCCGATGATTAATTATGACAGATTCCATCCTCTTCATCACGATGAACTGTTCACCCTGTTCCCTTGCGCATGCTCCCTTGGTCCTTGGTCCTAGTCCAAGCCTGAGAACCAACTTGTACCAGTCCTGGGGTCCAAGGGCAGGATGCTCGGTTACACTTGGTGGTTTCTCTCAATTATTTGGCTCTCTTCTCTCCATCCTCCCCGATACCAGGTAGGCACAAATTCATTAAGGGAATAATAAATGGATCACAGCTGGCATATCTTAGTAAATCATTATACAATCTCTGGCTCTCTAAATCAGTTTAAAAATATTATTATTACTATTATTATTATTACTATTAATTATTATTACTATTATCCAGCTTCTAGCTCTTTTACATTAGTAATTTCTATTTTACCCTAAATCAGTCCCCCCTTTTCTATAAGATTAGTAAATTCTTTTACTAGTAAATGGAGTCTTCTTCTTGCAAGCTTCTGCGATAAGTATCTCTCAATGCCTTACCGTGTACATTTGATAAGGTAGTTAAAATGGATAGCCTCTTTAACATCCTACAATTTCAGACAAATAGCAGAACAGATAACACAAGACTAATACCTACCAAAATTAGTAAAACAATTGTGGTCTGACATAATGTATTAAGGATACCAGTTGCAGTAGGTGACTATCCAAAAAGCACATCGCACTAGTGGTGATCTGCATCCTGTCTGGCTCTTTGCAAGACTCTGCTTATTTCCTCTGTATCATGGCGAATGGTTATTAAAATTTTCTTTCCACTTTTTTGAATTCCTTTTAGCATGTTAATTAAGTCTTGGTGCTCTACCAATTGTCTTACCAGCGTAAGGTTCATCCCAATAGGTGTTGCTGATAAGTCATGATACATTGTGTAATTGGATTTTATCAACTGATGAGATACAACTGGTGCCAAATACAAAAAGTCACACCCAATGATCTTCACAAAATTACAAATACAAAAATTAGAATGATTCCTAACATATGGGGTGTGAAGCTCCCAGTCTATGCCCAAATGATGGCTAACTTGTTGTACCACCTTTGAGATGAAATGTGGTCTTCTATCTGAGGACATTGTGGCTGGAACTCCAAAGCGTGGTATTGTTTCTTGTAACAATACCTTGGTTACCTCCCAGGCTTTGACAGTTCTAGTGGGAAAGGCTTCTGGCCATCCTGAAAAGGTATGTGTTAATACCAACAAGTACCGATACCCCACTTTTCTTGGGAGTTCCAAAAAATCAATTTGCCACTGCTGTCCAGGCCCATTCCCTTTCCCAGTTTGGCCCAATTTTGGTTTGGGGATATTTTTAGGGCTAGTTTGGAGGCAAAGGTCGCACTGTCGGGTTACTTGTGCGATGGTAGCATATAAATTTCTGGCAATAATTCTTTCAATTAAATATTTGTGTAGGGCATCTATTCCCCAGTGTGTCTTTTGGTGTTCTGTTCTTACTAGTGCCCACACTAAATGAGAGGGAATGACCAACCTCCCCTGTGCAGTAATTAATAGCCCAACCCTCTTCATTGTCCTCTTTGTTAAAGGTTAGCTTACCTTCTAGGGAGATTTGGCCGTCTGGAATTAAAGTCCCTTCAGTTGTCACCTCACCTTTCGCTGCTTCTTTTGCCTCTCTGTCCGCCAGATCATTTCCTTCCTCCAATTCTGAGCTCACTTTCTGGTGTGCCTTAATGTGCGTGATTGCTACTTTCTCAGGTAGCTGGACTGCTTCCAACAGCTGGGTTATCTCTTGTGCATGTTTAATGTTTTTCCTTGTGAGTTCAACAGTCCCCTTTCCTTCCAAATGGCTCCATGTGCATGTACAACTCCAAATGCATACTTTGAGTCTGTATAAATGTTTATCTTTTTCCCTTTGGCTATTTCCAAAGCACGGGTTAAAGCAATTATTTCAGCTTTCTGGGCAGAAGTGTTTATTGGTAGGGGTCCAGATTCTATTACCTCTTTGCTGGTGGTGACTGCATACCCTGCATGTCGCTTTCCACTGATGACGTAGCTGCTCCCATCGGTAAACCAGGTCTCTGTATCATCCAAAGGTGTATCCTTCAGATCTGGACGGCTGGAGTATGTGGCTTCAATAGTTTCCAGGCAGTCGTGGTGCACCTGCTCCCCGTTGTTTCTGCTGAGGAAGAAGCTGGGTTGACAATGTTAGTGACCACTATTTCCACATCGTCCTGCTCCACCATGATGAGTTGGTATTTCAGGAACCTCCGTGGGGAAAGCCAGTGTCTGCCTTTCACTTCCAGCACTGCAGACACTGTATGGGACACTAACACAGTCATTTTCTGGCCCAAGATAAAGTTGCGTGCCTCTTGGATGTTTAGCACGACTGCTGCAACAGCCCTGAGGCACCCCAGCCATCCTTTGGCTGCTGCATCTAGTTGCTTAGACAGATAAGCAACTGCCCGTCGATATGGGCCCAGGTCTTGTGCTAGTATTCCCAGGGCAATCCCCTGCTTCTCATGAGAAAAGAGAAAAAATAGTTTACTCACATCTGGAAGTCCCAAAGCTGGAGCTGACATCAGGGCATTCTTAGTTGTTTGAAGGCCCTCGTGGCCTCTTTTGTCCACTGAAGATCTCTGCTTTCCTTTTTGATGAGCTCATACAAGGGTTTCACAAGGACCCCATAACGAAGGATCCAAAGCCTGCACCATCCCGTCATCCCCAGGAAAGTCCGTAGCTCCTTTACAGTTCGGGGTTTGGCAAATGGCCTCTTTCCGGTCTTGTCCCAAAGTTCACTGCCCAGCACTGATTTCATAGCCCAAATAAAGTACTTTTGGTTTTACTACTTGAGCCTTTTTCTTGGACACCCTGTACCCTTGGAGCCCCAGGAAATTTAGTAAACTTACTATCCAGAGTACACAGACGTCTTCTGTCCAGGTAGCTATTAAGATGTCATCGATGTATTGCAATAGCTTCCCTTCCTCAGAGGGGGCTTCCCAGGATTCCAGGTCATTTGATAGTTGATCCCTGAATAGGGTGGGACTGTTCTTAAATCCTTGAGGCAACACCGTCCAAGTGAGCTGAGTTTTGCGTCCACTTTTGGGATTTTCCCAGTCGAACGCGATTTTTTTTCTGGCTGGCCTCGTGGAGAGGGAGGCAAAAGAAGGCATCTTTCAAATCTAAAACAGTAAACCAGGTTAGTTCAGGTGTTAGCTCAGTTAGTGGCGTGTAGGGATTTGACACCACAGGATAGAGGTTTTCAGTTATTTTGTTTACTGCTCTTAAATCTTGTACCACCCGATATGACCCATCAGGTTTGCGGACTGGTAAAATGGGGGTGTTGAAATCAGATTTGCACTCTCTCAATAGTCCTAGCTGTAAAAAGTTTTCAATCACTGGGCTAATTCCTTCCTTGTCTTCTTTCTTAAGGGGGTATTGTTTAACCCTGACTGGTTGTTTCCCTTCCTTCAACTTAATTTGTATCGGAGGTGCATTTTTAGCTCTTCCAGGTATGTTTGTTGCCCATACCCCAGGGAATACTTGATTCATAATTTCCTCACTAATTTCTCCCTCAGCCTCTGTGGTTGTGAGCATTAAACTTAGTATTGCAACATATTGTTGATCATTTACCTCCAGAGTAATTTCCTCATCTTTAAATGAAATGGTTACTTGTAACTGTTCCAATAGGTCTCTGCCCAAAAGGGCTTTTGGAGATCTGGGCATGTACAAAAACTTGTGAATACCCCGTTGCTTTCCCAGTTTATACTTTAAAGGTTTGCAAAAATATGCTTTTTCAGATTGGCCAGTTGCCCCTTGAACCATGATATAATCATCCTCCACCGGCATTAAAGTTTTATTGAAAACCGAGTATGTTGCCCCCATGTCCACCAAAAATTCTATTTCTTTTTCTTTTTCCCCTAGCTTCATTATAACCAGTGGATCTGCTAGGGTGGAGTCCTCCGGCCTTCTTCAGTCTTCTTTCATGTGTGCAATGACTCCTCCTCGGCCTCATCTTCTTTGCTGGTTGTTCTATTTTCCTTCTTTTTTTTTTTTTTAAAAAAACGACATTAATTATAATAGTGTGTTATATTCTAAAAACCCATGTGGAGGCCATCTAATTCTGTCATTTAGCCTGTACAAAGGCCACTACTAAGTTAAAATTTAATAAGAGTTCTTTTATCTTTTATACTTCTGCTCCCTGTAATTTTCTTCCAATGTGCTAAAACACAGCCAAGTGGAGTTGTTTTAGGAACCTCTTTGCTTTGCCCAGTTCCCATCTTATCTATTTCCTTCTCTTGGTTCAATCTCTTTTCTAGGCAAACCTCTTTTCACACTGACTTACTGGATTTTTTTGTTTTTGTTTTTTCTGCTTTTTTCTGGATTTTTTTTTCCCCTATTATTCCTCTTGCACTAACCAGGTTTCAGAAACTAAATGACTCTTTCCACACACTAAAGCAATAACAGCTGCTTCTGACCACTCAGTCACAATAGTAACAGTGTCTCTTTCGTTAAGATCTCCGCTTTTTATTTCAGCTATCTTATATCGAGCCTGAATTTCAGAATCCTCACACGCTGGACACCACTTTGATCTCAAACGGAACACACAATACCACTTTCTGTGGCGTGCAGCACACTCACACAATGCCCAAACCTTACAGTGATTATTTTTGCACTCAAAACAGAAAGGTATTTTCGGCATCAGACAAGCATCTCATTTATTTCACTCAAAACCAAGCTGGTATGAGAGAGGAAGAAAAATAAATCAAGATTAATTACTGAGAGGGAGGAAGGGGAAAGAAAAGGAAAAGAAATGAAGGCAACCACTCTTTGTATAGTCCTATGTTCACTAAGTAAATTAACTCAAGAGTCTACAATTCCGCTGCTAAAAAGAGCTTGGTAATTTTGTCCACACAAAACTTTTATAATGCACCAACTTATTCTCTTTACAACCTGCACCGTTACTCTCTGACAGGTCAATAACAGATAGTATCTCTTAACTCTGCAAGCTTGCAAACCCACTAATCAAACTATGGCACAGCTATGTTCCTTTGATGTAGTCACCGAAAAAAAAAGGCCCCAACTGGCCACGGTAAAAAGTTTCCCTTTATTCAATTACCACCACAATTTCAAACAACTGCATACACTCACTCACCCTAACACAACAATAAACACATAATATAACACAATAAGCGCTTTTACGACCACAACAGCAAAATACAGCAAAAATTCCAAAAACCCACACTCATACACCAAAGCTAATAATTCACAACCATACCCAAATATTCACTTCTATTAGACCACTCCTCAAACTTAATCAAGCAATTCCTCATTTGCTCGTGCAGACTAATCTGCACCCACACACATACACAACACCGGTGTTAACAATACTTCAAACTAGTTCTCTTTCAAACTAGTTTCCTTAGGGATCCACTCGACCCACCACCAGGATCGCTCGCGGCCACTCTATCGGACAGCGAATCCCCCCCTGCCAGCTAAGGACGATGAATTACTTTGCCGATTTCCCCTAGCCAGCCCTAACCAGTTGCTTGCAAGCTCACCACTCAGGGACAACGCTGCGCACAGGACGTCTCTCTGTGTCTTACCAGCAGCCCTAGCCATGCGTATACGACTTACAGGCTTCCCTATACCCAAAACACATACCGTTTCTCCGCTGTAGCAGGTGGTCATTGTTTGCCCCCACAGTGAGCGGCCGAGGAGCGGAGGTCCTCCAGGAAAATCCCGGGGTGCGCCTAGGATGTCAGCCCCTCAGTCGATCCTGCAGCCAGGCAAATCTTGTCCCATCTGGGGTGCCAAATGAAGCACCGAATTGACTCCACAACTCAGATAGTTATGAAGTAGGTATGTGTTTATTCCAGCTGGGGTGCATGGCGGGTAGCCCCTCCAATGGCATGCACACCCTCAGCAGCACTTCACTAGGTTTATATTAGGTTACAGGTTACATATGCATGAAGTTAGACAAAGCCCCTATACATATTCATTACCTATCCCTGCTTCGTATTATAATGAGTTCAAAGTTCATTTAAATATGCTCGCGCAAGCGCAGTGTCTTCAAATTAATTGTGGGCAATGGTCCCGATGATTAATTATGACAGATTCCATCCTCTTCATCACGATGAACTGTTCACCCTGTTCCCTTGCGCATGCTCCCTTGGTCCTTGGTCCTAGTCCAAGCCTAAGAACCAACTTGTACCGGTTCAGGGTCCAAGGGTGGGATGCTCAGTTACACTTGGTGGTTTCTCTCAATTACTTGGCTCTTCTCTCCATCCTCCCCGATACCAGGTAGGCACAAATTCATTAAGAAAATAATAAATGGATCGCAGCTGGCATATCTTAGTAAATCATTATACAATCTCTGGCTCTCTAAATCAGTTTAAAAATATTATTATTACTATTATCCAGCTTCTAGCTCTTTTACATTAGTAATTTCTATTTTACCCTAAATCAGTATCTTGACTTAATTTCCCTTCTAAAGTATTTAGCAGAGAACACACTGCCCTGGAATCTACCAAAAATTCAACATCGTCTTTCCCCGGCTTAGCTCTAACCAAAGGCTCTGCTGGGGGAGAGCCCTTCGGTCCCCTTCATTCCAGATCTGATCCTGATCCCGAATCTGATGTGATCCCGATCCCAATCCCGAATTGGATCCCAATCCCGATCCCAAATCTGATCCCAGTCCTGATCCCGGTTCCACAGCTAGTTGGGGGACTGAGGATTTCTTCTTCAACTTGGGACAGTCCTTCTTCCAATGTCCCTTTTCTTTACAAAAGGCACATTGATCTTTGTCTGGAGAAGGAGAGCTGCCCTTGGATGATTTCTCCTGGCTACTTTTCTGACTAGGTTGTCTAACTTTGCCACTAGGACCACTAGGACCTCTATCTCCATATACTTTCCCAGCTACCTTTAACAACCTGCTCAGGTCATGTTCCCTGCCTAGCTCCTGCAGTTTTCTCCTTATATCACTGCTAGCTTTGCCCAGAAGTAGAGGACTTAGATGTGCTCTTCTATCACTCGAATCAGGATCTAGGTTTGTGTATTTGAGTGCAGCTTCTCTTAGCCTATTTAGGAATTCAGTGGGAGATTCATCTAGATCTTGTCTTATCTCATACAGCTTTGACAAATTTCAAGCCTTTGGGACACCGTGTCGTAAGCCATACAGATGAGACTCTGGAATTGTTTAGCCTAGCCATGTGGTCTGGAACATTTGGGTTCCAGCGTGGATCTTCTGTTGGGAACATTTTGGCAGTGGTGCCCTGGAGCATTCCACTGCTATCTGTGCATCTCTAGGAGCTTTGATAGCCTTATCAACCATCTCTCTTTCAACAGGATCGAGCAGCGTTTCCATCATTGCTCTCAAGTCTCTCCAGTCAGGGTTCTGTGTGGAAATTGCCCTCTGCACTAAGTTAGCGACTCTTTCTGGATTTTCTTTATGCTTCCCAACGGTGCTTTCCCACTGTTCTAATTCTACAAGAGAGTGTGGGACCTTGATCTATCCGGGTTCCTGGTTTCCAGCAGCCTGTCTCAGGGGGGCTTGTACAACCGGCTCCTCTTTCCTTCTAGCTCTCATCCTCTTGGCTATGGGGCTACGTTCTCCCGTGGCCTTTTTTGCTGTTTCTGAACCCCTCTTTCGTCTCGTTGCTGTTTCCTGATCTCCTTCTTCAGGGTTTATGTGAACTAGCGCTACTGTCCGTTTCTGTCGAATCTGTCATTTGAGAGGCGGCAGGGCGAGTGCTGCGGGCTCAGGCTGGCCGGGCAGCCCCAGCCCTGCCAGCTCTGCTCGCTCGGCTGTCACCGGTCGCGACGTCATCTCCCGAGCCCGTTCCGAAGCGAACGGTGTCATCACGGAGAGTGCGCCAGGAGCTGGCGCCTGCGAGAGTGACAGGGAGTCCGCTCCCGGTCTGCTCCACCACCAGCGGGACGGTCGACGGCAGGACCTGTTCCCAGCCGCTGGTTGTGGGTGGTGGGGTGTTGGTGGCCCCATTCCCGGTAGCGGTGCAGTCGGCAGGACCTGTTCCCAGCCGCTCGGGGGATTCGGGTGATGGAGCGAGCAGCAGGACCTGTTCCCAGCCGCTCGGCCCCATTCACGGTAGCAGTGCAGTAGGCGGCACCCGTTCCCAGCCGCTCGGCCCATTGCCGGTACAATCTCGGGGAACGGGGCCGTAGGTCGTGAGCCAGGTCCGCCATCGCCCCGGTCTCGGGAAAAACTGGAGGAGGGGAGGGCGGGAGCGGGGGCCAAAGCGAGCTGCCGTCAACGGATGGCACCGCAACGTCACCTGAGTCGCCGTCGGCCCTCAGGGCATGACGGGTGCCCGGGGATTATCGCTCATCCCCTCCACCAGCGGCGAGGCTCCTCCCCTCTCGTAGCGTCCTCTGTGCTTGACCGCGCCGCATGGCAAGGCCTAGCTTCAGCATCAGCTCCGCTCTACCAGTACAAGGTTTCTCGGACTTGCGGGATCGGCAGCGCGGGGTGCGCATCCCGTGTGGTACCCGGGAGAGGCGGCAGTGATCGGAGCAGAGCGCGGGGAGGCGGCAGAGCTCAGAGAGGCTGTCCCAGCGCAGGTGGGAGCCGCGCTGCCTTGTGCCGGGGCTCGGGGCTCGCTGCGGGCGGATGGAGGGGATGCAGGGGGCGGCAGGGGGGCTGTGGCGGCTTCCTTCTCCCGTCTCCCTCCCTCCCTCCCTCCCTCCCTGGCTGTGGCGCCGTGTTGCCGCTGGCCTGAGGCCGCTGAGGGAGTGGCTGCCCGCGGTCTCCTTGCCGCTGCTGCCGGAGCAGCGCTGGCTCGTCCCGGGTGCTGTGGGTAGCACAGAGGTGGCTGTCCCGTTCCCGGGACTGTTCCCGGCCATGCGGCACCGGGCTGGGCGCCCCTGGTGCAGCGGGAGATATCCGTGCCTGGGGCTGGCAGGGGATGGAAGGAACTTGAGTGTGTCTGCCAAGGGAGCAAGGGCGCGCGAGGAGAGGCGACTGTGACGTCACACGGATCCTGCCACCTGCTGGCCGCCCGCTCGCACTCGCCATCACATTACGCTTTCCTGGCAGGCTCCGCGTCCCGTATCCGACGGGGAAATAAAGGGCGCTGCTTCCGCTCGCTGTCCCTGACCTCCAACCCTCAGCGCAGGGCATGCAGGGGACAATGCTGAGCTCCTCAGAGCTGCTGTTTTTTCTTTTTTTTGTCCCGCCGGCAGGCTGAGCCCGATCCGCAGCTGCCCTGTTCCCGCACTCGGCAGCTCCCGGGCGCTGTCCCTAACTGTCCCTGCCTGTCCCTAACTGTCCCTGCCTGTCCCTAACTGTCCCTGCCTGTCCCAGCCCGGAGCTGCACAGCCAGAGGGGTTGGGGCTGCAGGGCCGAGCTGGGCCCGGAGCTCTGTGACACTGTGTTTGTGTCCCCAGGTGCTGCCGGGGAGCAGAGACAGGGCAGGGCTGAGCTGGCAGCGCCTTCCAGAGCCAGCACCAGCAGGGACCTCTCATCATGAGTCCCCCAGTTGGCCAGGACAGCGTCTGTAAAAGTGCACTGGAAGCTCAATTCGGTGCTCCTGGACCATCAGGGCTGATGTCTCTGGGGCAAGATCAGTGCTCTAAGTTTGCAGTGAGCCAAGATGTGAAGAGTGGATTCCGCCCTGGGGATGGAGAGGCTGCTTGGGACTTCCATCAGATGCCAAATCCTCTTGGTGAGGAGCAGAGCCACGACAGCTGTACGTCTGTTGGGAGCCAAGGGAAGGAGAGTGGCTCCAGCTATGGCTCCAGCTCTGGGAGGCCAGAGGAGCAGCAGAATGCTGAGCACAGGTCAGGAACTGAGCAGACAGAGCTGCCTCGGGTGCCACATCCTGCTGAGCACAACCAGAGAGATTCGATTTGTGAGTCTGAAATGGGGCCAAGGAAGGATGAAGCTGCTGTTGATATTCCCGAGGATGCCCTGGGTGCCCAGAATGGATCAGCAACCAGAGGGACAGGATTGCCTCAGCTGCCAGACCCTGCTGGGCACAGGCAGGGAGAAGCTGCTTCTCTGTTGGGGCAGAGTGAATCCCATCCCAGGAATGGCATTGGAGAGAAGTGCCAGGATGGATCAGCAATGGGAGTCACACACAGCAAGAGCCTCAGAAGATATCTGGGTGAGTGCAGGGGCAGCGCTGTGGCCTCTAGGGAGGGGACAATGGACAGTGTGAGCCCAGGAGCACAGGGCTGGCAGGGTGTGGCTGTGTCCAGGGCTCTGCAAGAGGCCTGGTGCTCTGCTGGACTGACAGCCCTGGCCCTGGGCAGTTCTGCTGCCCTGGCTATCCCCACACCTGTGTCCCTTGTCCCTGTTCGTGCTGCCAGCTCAGTGAGTGGCACACGGGCTGAGGGTCCCTGCTGTGCTCCCCGGGTGTTGGGTGGGGATGTGAGGGCTGGGCCTGCTCAGGACAGCTCCATGCTCACGGCCTGCGGCTCTTTCCAGCTCCTGGTGAGTGGATCAGATCCCATCCCGTGCTCACCCTGGCTGTGCTGACTCTGCTCCTGCTCCTGGCTGTGGCTCTGGCGGTGTCCTTGGCTGCTGTGTCAGGTAAGGAGGAGCAGCAGCCTCAGCCCAACCCCTCGGGGCACTGCGGGCTCACTGCTCCCTCACGGCCGGGATCGTCCCTCAGCCCCGCTCTGACCAATCAGCGCGCGGGAGAACGAGGAGTGACGGCTGAATCAGCCAATCGCTGGGGGTGGGGGAATTTGAGCGGGAAAATCAGCCAATGGGAGCTCGGGCTGCTCCGTGAGGGGAGAATGCTCAGCCCTTGTGCTGTTTGCTCTGCAGGGAGAATGCACAGAGACACTCCAGTTACTGCAGTTACTCCGGTTACATCTGACACTCCATGGCTGCTGGCCTGTCCCCATGACTGGGTTGAGTACCGAGGGATCTGCTACTTCCTCTCAAGGGATCGTCTCACCTGGGACCAGGCTCAGACTCAATGCTCCCTGCTCAGGGCCTCCCTGGCTGTGCTCAGTGACTGGGAAATGGTGAGTGAGGGGTTTGGGGGGCAGTGGGATGTCTGAGGGGAGCCTGGGGAGCTCCTGGGCCAGGGATGCAGCTCCCATTATCTGCTCCTCTCTCCTTGCCAGGAGTTCCTGTTCCATTTCAGCAAGAACGACGATTACTGGCTCGGGCTGCACAGACAGGGCCAGCGGCTGCAGTGGGTGGATGGCAGCAACTTCAGCTCCTCGTGAGTGCTGGGGGCACAGGCAGGGCCTGGGGGGCACAGGGGCACAAGGTGTCTCCCTGAGGTTCCAGCACTGTCTCTGCTTTTCCTGCAGGGTCAAGCTCCAGGGCAATGCCGACTGTGTGCACCTGGCTGAGAATTATCTCAGGAGACAGCCCTGCTCAAGTGAGATGCAGTATATCTGCAGCAGACCCCAAACTCAGCTGTGACAGAGGATAGAGGAACAATCTTCTCCATGCTGAGCAGTCAAAGGATCATTTCTTCCTCCCTAGCAAAGGGAGTTCTTTCCTCAGCCACAGTGTCTGCCTTGCACTGATGCTCAGAGTCATCTCAGTGTTTGTTCTCTTGATCACCTCAGTGCCTCTGCTCAGGGTCACCTCAGGTTCTGATCTCATGATCACCTCAGTGCCTGATCTGCAGGAGATGAACCTGCAGGAGGAGGAGATGATGAGGAAGCTGATCTGTGGCTGCTTTGCCTGGGGCTGGGGGTTTGTTTCTCCTTCTGCAACCATTCCAGAACTCCTCCTGTTTCTCTTACCCTCAATTTTTCTACAGTGATCTTTTCAATATATATGGATATAATGGTGATTTCTAACACGTTCTCCTGACAGTATATTTCTACACTAATCTTGCACATTTACATTGATCTACTGCTTTGCTTACAGACTATAAAGAGGTGCTTCATATAAGTGTGACCTTCCTTAGTGTGAAGTACAATAATGCCAAGGTATAGATTTAACCCCACCTGGGCCACTTGCTTAAGGGCTTGAATCAATCCTTGGAGGTCCCTTCCAACTCAGAGCATTCTTTGAGATGTCCCTGTGTGACCTCCATCAGTATTTATGGTGCCAATGCTGCTGTTGTTCTTATTTACTGTATTATTTTATTACTTTTTAAATAAATGCTAATCAAGTCCACAGTGTCCCCCATGTCCCCTCAGCACCTGCAGCCCTGTCCCTTGCCCTGCTGCCCCTGCCCCGGGGGCTTCAGCCGAGCCAGAGCCTCTTCCCAGTGCTCCCAGTGCTCCCAGTCTGCCTGTGCAGCCTCCAGCAGCCAGCGAGGCCTTCAGCTGGGCCGGCAGAGAGGAGCTGCTGGAGCTCCCAAATCAGTTGGGTTCCGTTTCTCCTTCCCAGCCTGGGGAACAACGATTTGGGAGTTTTCTGCCCAAACGCTGTCCGTTCCTCCGCTCAGCCCAAGGGGTTTGGGGAGATTTTGGATTTTTGGGGGAAATGAAAGCGATGTGGGGACAAGGCGGGATTGTCCCTCAGTCGCGTTCTGACCAATCAGAGTTCGAGAACGAGGAGTGGCGGGAGATTCGGCCAATCAAAAGGAGCAGTGGTGTTTGGGCGGGAACATCAGCCAATGGGTGCGAGGGGCGGGCTTTGGGCGGGTTCTATAAAAAGGTCTGTGAGGGGCTCGAAGCTCCGCGGAGCCTCAAAGTCAGACTCGGGATTGCCCTGGAATGTCCCGGGCTGGGCAGGAGGGCAAGGAACCGCTGTGGTGAGTCCGGGATGGAGCAGAGACCTCCTGCAGCCCCGGCAGGAGCCCAGGCCGGAGCAGAGATAGCTGAGAGAGACCCCGAGCCCGTGGGAAGCCCCTCAGAGCCATGGCAGTTGCTCCCGGCGGGACTCCCGGGGTGTTCCTGAGGGACTGTGTGCGATGCCTCACAGGATTCCATCATTCCATTGTGCAATTCCACGCCTTGGCGGAGGCGCTGGGCATTCCCACCTGAATTTGAGCTAATTTAACCCGGCTTGGGGACTTGGGGACATCGGCAGCGCTGGATGGAGGCAGAGGCGCGGGGAGCCTCGGGGAGCGGCGGCGGGCGAGGCCTTTGGAGACACGCTGAGGGGTTTGTGCTGCCCCGGGGCCAGGGAGGAGACGGGCGGGGTGGGAACGACAGGAAAGATAAAAAATAGAATAAACGGTAAGCAAAAGAGCAGCCCTAAGGTGCGTGTCCGCTCCCCCCTTGTCACTGAAGGAGCCGCAGCGAGGGACGGGCGAGCTGCGAGTGCCGGAAGAGGTAAAGAATAAAATAAATAATCTAAAAGCTGCACTCGGCCGCCCCGTGTCCCTGAAGGAGCCGCACAACCCGCGGAGCTCACAAACCCCAGGAAATCTCTCCCAGGCACTAAAAACCCTTTCCAGGAAGGTTTTATGCCGTGACTCTCCCCGCGAGCAGCGACAGCTCAGCCGCCGGGCGGGGATTGCAGCGGCGGGGGAAGTGCTGGAGGGGAATTTGGGGAGAGCAGAGCTTGGGGCTCTGCCGGAGCAGATCGGAGCGATCAGAGTTCACCAGCAGCACTGCCTGCGGGTTCTGTCAGCTGTTATGGGGAGGAGGATCAGCGTTTGCAGCTCTTTAACTTCAGGAGAGCACAGTTCTCGTTTGACTCTCCCGGGGCACTCAGACCTTTCCAACCCCTCACTGACCCCAGCAGGGTCAATGTCCTCCCATTTCCCTCCCAGGGTCCCTCGGACTTTTCTCCTGGAGAAAAACCTCACAGCAGCAGAAAAGCCCACAGCAGCTCTGGACCACGCTGATAGCAACAGCCGAGGAATCCCAAATGTGATGGCAATGTGCTGTTGGAGTAAATGTTGTACTTTCAGCCCAGTAAAATAACAGTAAATGTACTGTTCCAGCCCAGCTCCCACTTTCCCCCTGAGCATCTCTCCAGCTCAGAGTTTGGTGGCTTCTCTCTGGCAGATCCACTGCAATTGAAAGTTGCAGTTCTGAGGGATGATTCTGCTGCCCCTCAACTCCCCACATTCTCCGTGTTTCTCCTCGAGGTCAAGCTGGAAGCTGCAGGGACAGGAGATAGCCTGGGTCACCCCTGGGGTCCCTCAGGGGACATTGGGGTGTTTGTGTCCCCTGACCCCCAGTGCTCACCGGTTTCTGTCCAGGCTGGAGCCATTCACCCACGTCCAGCCCATCCCAGCCTCAGGCACCCAGAGCCCAGTGCAGAAGCTGCGTTTGAATTTCTTCAGGGATTCACTGAGGAATTCCTGGTGGAAGGACAGACGGTGACCCTGATGGCCATGGATTGTCACCCCAAAATGGGCTCTGTGCTCAGCCCAGGACTGAGACCCATTGTGTCCCTCAGAGGCACCCGGGGGTGACACAGGGAAGGGCTGATCCTGGGATTTGGGGAACCTCCTCACCCTTCCCAGGGTGCCTCCAGCCCCCCAGTCCATCCCACATTCCCAACCCATCATTCCCTCACCAGCTGATCCCCATCCCAGGATTTTGGGAACCTCCAGCCCCAGCAGCAGCCCCTGGTCCTTCCCACATTCCCAACCCAGCATTCCCTCACCAGCTCCTCCTGATCCTGCAGCACCAGCAGCGTTGCCCCCCGACTCTTGCACTCCTCCCAGCTCTTGTTCCAAGGGTTCTGTTCAGTGGAATTCCAGTAGCACTTGGTCTTTTCCAGCGTCCAGCCCGGGGGGCAAATCCTGCATCCCTGAGCTCCTGGAAAACGGGATCAGAGCTGGTCAGGTCACCAAGTCCTCACCTCACCCCTGGCACACCCTGAGAGGTGTCAGTGTCTCATTGCCGTTTGTTTCATTTGTTTCATTCCCGTTTGTTTAGTTTGTTTTGTTTCATTCCCTTTGTTTTATTTGTTTCATTCCCATCTGTTTCATTCCCGTTTGTTCCATCATTTTCTCCATTCCTGCTTGTTCCATTATTTTCTCCATTCCCATTTGTTCCAATTTCTCCATTCCCATTTCTTCCATCATTTTCTCCATTCCCATTCTCTCCCCAGCACACCCATAGCTGCTCCTGGGGCTCCAATCCGGTTTTTCCAGGAGATTTTGGGGAAGCTTGAGGAGCAGAGAAGCCTCGGGGTTGTTCCCTGGCGGCTGTGAGGGGCAGAGGAATTCCCGCAGCTCAGAGAGGACATTTTCCAGGCTTCCCTTGGTGTCCCAGAACTGCAGGGGAAGGGAGAGGGAAAGGAAAGGAGGAAGGAGAGGAAGGCAGGAAGGAAGGAAGTTTAGCAAGAACAGCACCTTGCCAGCCCCAAACTCTGCAGCCCTGAGCTCCCCCTGCTCAGAGCTGTCCCTACCCACGGTGGCTTCGTGCCGGTGGCAGGATGTGGCCCCTCGAGGTGTCACCGCGGCTCTGGTGCCACCTCAGAGAGCCGCAGAGCCTCTGTCCCCCTCAAGGCTCTGCGGCCAGGCTGAGGAGCTGCTCAGCACCCCCTGCCCCACACGGGCACAGCTGGCAGCCCTGGGTTTGGGGGGGTTTCCCCCAGCCCTGCCCCTCTGGGGGTCTCCCCGACATCCAGCAGCCATCGGGGTCTCCCTGCCGCCTGCCCGGGGGGGTTTGGGGGTGCTGGGGGTGACAACAGCCATGTCCCACCAGCTGAACACGGGGCTGCTGGAATGGTGGCTCTGGGTGAGCCCGAGTTCAGCCCGGGGCTGTCCGACCCACCCGAGACATTTTCCCCATGGCCACACAACCCCCCGGGTCACCTCCTCACTGTCAGGCTGTCCCCATGTCCCCCCGTGTCCCCCCTGTCCCCTCCCCACACTCACCCGAGCAGCCCAGAGCCACCACGGCCACTCCCAGCAGGACATTCCCGGTCCAGCCAGCCCCGAGCGCCACGCGGTGCCACCGAGGACAGCCTGGAGCTGCAGGGGACAGAGGGGACAGCAGATCGCATGGTGTCACCAAAAAGGTTTGGGTTGTTTTGTCCCCAAGAACAGCTCAGAGCCCGGCAGCCCCCAGGGTTCAAACCTCGATGGGTTTTCCCTGCAGAGTTACTCGCAGCAGGAATTAAATCTTTTAATTAATGGTTGGATTTTGTGATCTTCGAGGTCTTTCCCAACCCAATCAGTTTTGATTCTCCTGCTGGTTTTTCTCCTCAGGGAAACCCAAACTGGAGTCAGCAGGAAAAAGCACAAGGAGCAGATGAAGGAAACAAAGCAGGAACCCCCAGAACTCAGGGAAGATGGACAAGGAGCATCAGGAGCTGGATGAGGATTTCCAAAAGCATCAGCAGCCCTTCAGCATGGCAGGGCTGCAGAACTGGGGCAGATTTGGGGCTTTTGTTCCAATCAGTGACCCCCAGGAAGAACCAAACCCTGGAACAGCGATTGGTGTGGAGTTCAGTTAGCCCAGCTCAGCCTCTCCACGCAGAGATGAAGCTCAGACAGGAGCCTGGGGCAGTCAGGGCTTAGAAATCATCCCACAAACCCAGCTTTGAGCCCAAGAGGAGGAGGATGAGGAGGAGGTAAAGTGATCCCTGAGCACCAAAGCCATTCCACCCCAAAAGCAGCCCCAGCATCCCCCAATTCCTGTCCCCCACCCACCTGGGGGTCCCCAGAGGGGCTGAACCCCTTTACCTGCACCCTGCAGGGCTGAGGATCTCCCTGCAGCCCCCCGCTTGCTCCGTTGGTCCAACGCCATGTAGCCTTCTTCATCCTCCATGTCCCTGCAGAGCTTGGGGACAGCCTGGGGACAGCCTGGGGACACTGCACTGGTGGCTCAGAGGAGGGGACAGGAAGCCAAAGCATCTCTGACCGCTGGACTGGAGCTTCCTGCCCTCGTCACAGCCCTGACAGCCCGGGGAGGGGCTGGGAGGGGTGGGATTTTGTCTCCAGGGGAAGGGAAATGGGGGTTTGGGGTTTGTCCCCATGGAGAAAAGGAGAGGGAGTCGTGGCAGGAGGTGCTGCCATAAAAACCTCTCCTGGCTGCACTAAAATGGTGAAAATAGAAGAGCAGGAGGTTGGCCCTGATCTCTGAGAGGTGGGAGTTGGTAAAATGTCATTGAAGGAGAAATGAAACATTGGAGAATTGATCAATGAAATGCTAGAGGTATCTGAATATAGACACAAAGTGCTTTGTCGAGCCACCAGCTTTGCTTTCCCAGCCCTGAGGGTGGTGGTGCTGACTCAGCGCCTGGGGCCTCACTTCTGCTACCCGCTAATTAGGAGCAATTTGTCAGGTTAATTAATGGTTAATTAATCCCTGTTTTGCCATCCTTGAGCCACTTTGCTCCTCTGCCAGGCTCAATCCAGCTCAGCACCTGCAGAGCTGCCCTGTGCTGGGTGAGCTCCGTGCATCGCTTTGGTTTCCCCAAAAAGCCAAAATCTCCCCAAACCCCTTGGGCTGAGCGGAGGAACGCACAGCGTTTGGGCACAAAACTCCCAAATCGTTGTTCCCCAGGCTGGGAAGGACAAACGGAACCCAACTGATTTGGGAGCTCCAGCAGCTCCTCTCTGCCGGCCCAGCTGAAGGCCTCGCTGGCTGCTGGAGGCTGCACGGGCAGACTGGGAGCACTGGGAGCACTGGGAAGAGGCTCTGGCTCGGCTGAAGCCCCCGGGGCAGGGGGAGCAGGGCAAGGGACAGGGCTGCAGGTGCTGAGGGGACACGAGGGACAGCGGGGAGGACGAACAAGGATTTATTGCCAAAGAAATAAAGTAATGAAGGAGACAAAGCTGCACCATCCGCTCCGCAGTTGGGTCACGCCCAGCGAGATCACGTGACTCTCACCGGGGCCCCGCCGGGGAAGGAGGAGGAGCCGGAAGAAGTGACTTCTCCGCGAGCAGCGCGGCGCCATTTTGGTTCGGCTCTGGGCAGGATGGCAACTCGGACGGAGGCAGCTTTGGGAGCGGGAGAGACGTGGGGATTCCTGGTAAGTTTTGGGGTTTGTCTGTGGAGAACTGCGGGTTTTTTGGCGCCGCGGAGGGGTCTGGGGGGGGCTATGGGGACATTGCCGACATATCCGAGATACCCCACCTCAACCTCCTGAAAATGCGTTTTGTTCCCAAAATTCCACTTCACCCCTCAAAAACCCACTTCTGTCTCGCAAAAGAGTTCCACTCCCAAACCATTTTATTCCTCAAAATCCTATTCCATCCCCCAAAATCCTACTCTTTCTCCCAAAAACACTCCATTTTAATTTCCAAAATCCCTTTTATTCCCTCTTTGTGTCTGAAATTAACAATTCCACAGAGCATTTAAGCTGATTTATACCTGAATTTAAGCTGATTAATGCCTGAATGTAGCTATTCAAGAGCAGTAACAGCTAACAGCATTTCCCCTGATTCACACTGGATTTATAAAGTTGAGAAGAGAAATCCAACCCCATTCTGCCCCTTTCCGCCCTTTTCCCGATCCGGACCCGTTCGCCGCTGCTGCCGGCTGTGACTGCGCGGGGTGCGGGTGGAATGTGCGGCCGGGAAGGGGCGGCTGGCGGAGCAGAGCCCGGGGAGCGGCGGTGGAGAGCCGGGGAGGGGCGGAGCCGCCTGTAAGCGGCGGGCGGAGTAGAGCTGCGGAGGGGTAGGCGGAGCCGGGGAGGTGCGATCGGGCTGAGCTCGGGGAGGGGCGGCGGAGCTCGGAGAGGCTGTCCCAGCGCAGGTGGGAGCCGCGCTGCCTTGTGCCAGGGCTCGGGGCTCGCTGCGGGCGGATGGAGGGGATGCAGGGGGCGGCAGGGGGGCTGTGGCGGCTTCCTTCTCCCGTCTCTCTCCCTCCCTCCCTCGCTGGCTGTGGCGCCGTGTTGCCGCTGGCCTGAGGCCGCTGAGGGAGCGGCTGCCCGCGGTCTCCTTGCCGCTGCTGCCGGAGCAGCGCTGGCTCGTCCCGGTGCTGCGGATCGCACGCAGGTGGCTGTCCCGTTCCCGGGTCACTGCGCTGCGCTCCCCGCCGAGCTCCGCCGCCTCACCGCTCCGGCCGCTGTCGCTCCCGAGCCCTCACTGACCCTCCGCCAATGGCGGCGCCGGGGCGGTGCTTGTCCCGGTCTGACCAATCCCCGCGCGAGAATTCGGAGTGACGGCATAGCCAGCCAATGGCAGCGAGGCGCGGGCTCTGCACACGGCACATACTCGCCCCGGTCGCTCCAGGCACAATCCCGGGGTTGTGGCCGAAATTCGCTTTTTGGCTCCTCAGCCCTGCAGTGTCCCAGCCCGGGCAGGAGTACAAAGAATCGCTGCTGCCCTCAGCCGCCGGGAGCTCGGTGTGAGCTGTGGGTGAGGCCGGGATGGAGCAGGGACTCCCCTGCAGCCCCGGCAGGAGCCCAGGCCGGAGCAGGGGATGCCTGAGAGAGACCCTGAGCCATGGGAAGCTCCTGCAGAGCCATGGAAGTGGCTGCTGGCGGGACTTGTGGGGGATCCCTGCTGGAGCAGCCTGTTCCTGAGGGATTGTGTGCTGTCGAGGGACACCAGGGTGAGGAGGACAGTGTCACAGCGGTTTTCACCTCCCGCCAGTTCAGAGCAGCAGCGGTTCCTTGGCGTCCAGCACGGCCCGGGACATTCCAGGCCTTTTTCTCCTCCGACATTTTAAAAACCTCTGCGGAGGTCCCTGAGCCCTTTATATACCCTGCGGACATCCCGCCCTCCACTCCCATTGGCTCATTCTCCCGCCACTCCTCGTTCTCGAACTCTGATTGGTCAGAACGCCGCTGAGGGACAATCCCGCCTTGTCCCCACATCGCTTTCATTTCCCCCAAAAAGCCAAAATCTCCCCAAACCCCTCGGGCTGAGCGGAGGAACGGACAGGGTTTGGGCACAAAACTCCCAAATCGTTGTTCCTCAGGTTGGGAAGGACAAACGGAACCCAACTGATTTGGGAGCTCCAGCAGCTCCTCTCTGCCGGCCCAGCTGAAGGCCTCGCTGGCTGCTGGAGGCTGCACGGGCAGACTGGGAGCACTGGGAGCACTGGGAAGAGGCTCTGGCTCGGCTGAAGCCCCCGGGGCAGGGGCAGCAGGGCAAGGGACAGGGCTGCAGGTGCTGAGGGGACACGAGGTGTCACCGAATCTGCGGGAAAAAAATATAAAACTCTCTAACAACATTTTTAATGTCAGAGAGTCAAGGCATTACTTTATTATCTGGCCAGGATGTTGTTCTGGTCAGGATGTACCACAGAAATCATCTCATCCACACACAGCCTGGCTGTGCAGGGAGAATCATTCCACGATACACGCTTTTACCCGAATCTTCAGATATTTTATACAGTAAAAATACATAGGAAAGCATTGGCTCAGTGTTCATTGGTCTAAAGTTGAGCAAACCCCCAGTATTCAGTTTCCTATTGGATTCGAATCTCTTCACCTCTGATGCTGATTAGATTCTTCATTCTTCAGTTTTTCTCATCAGTCTTTTTTCCAGGCCAGGATGTCTTCAGCCCTGCTGGAGGTGGTGTGGGGTAGCTGTTTGTGATATCCACCATGTCCTGCTGATAACCACAAGGTCCCGGCGAATGTTCTGTTCATAGTCTTTATCTCTCTGGTTATCTCCGGGTCACTCCCAATCCCTCTGTGTGTCTGAGTTTAACGATTTAATAGAGGAGTAACGTTTAACAGCGTTT
The DNA here is from genome assembly GCF_008360975.1 of Lichenostomus cassidix. Lineage (NCBI taxonomy): Eukaryota > Metazoa > Chordata > Aves > Passeriformes > Meliphagidae > Lichenostomus > Lichenostomus cassidix. Next base: position 2,919,602 of record NW_028147632.1, on the reverse strand, counting down.
AACCTGATTTATACCTGAATTTAACCTGATTTACTCCTGAATTTAGCAATTCGAGAGGAGTATCGCCTAGCAGCATTTAATCAGATTCCACACGTGAATTACCAGTTCCACAGAGCAGTAACAGCTAGCAGCATTTACCATGAGTCACCCTGGAACTGTAAAGCTGAGAGAAATCAAACCCATTTCCGCCCCTTGCCCCGATCCGGACCTGTTCGCCGCTGCGACTGCGCGGGGTGGGGATGGACTGTGCGGGGGGGCGGAGGGGGGCAGGCTGTGGGGCGGAGGCGGGCAGGCAGTGGGGCGGAGCCGGGCAGGCAGTGGGGCGGAGCCGGGCAGGCAGTGGGCGACGCCGGGGCGGAGCGGCGGGCGGAGCGGAGGCGGGGACTGGAGGAGCGGCGGCGGGGATTGGACTGGAGGAGCGGAGGCGGGGATTGGACTGGAGGAGCGGAGGCGGGGATTGGAGGAGCGGAGCGCAGCGGGACTTGGGGTCCGGCGGAGCTAGAACGCGGGGGGCGGCGGAGCTGGGAGAGCAGCGGCGGCAGCGATCGGAGCAGAGCTCGGGGAGGCGGCGGAGCTCGGAGAGGCTGTCCCAGCGCAGGTGGGAGCCGCGCTGCCTTGTGCCGGGGCTCGGGGCTCGCTGCGGGCGGATGGAGGGGATGCAGGGGGGCTGGGGCGGCTTCTTTCTCCCGTCTCCCTCCCTCCCTGGCTATGGCGCCGTGTTGCCGCTGGCCTGAGGCCGCTGAGGGAGCGGCTGCCCGCTGGCTCGTCCCGCTTGCTGTCGGTAGCACAGAACAGAACAGCACAGCACACTCTCTTTGCCGGGACTGTTCCCGGCCGTGCGGCACCGGGCTGGGCGCCCCTGGTGCAGCGGGACCTGTCCGTGCCCGGGGCTGGCAGGCGATGGAAGGAACTTGAGTGTGTCTGCCAAGCCAAGCGATCTGGAGGAGAAAAGAGAGCAGTTCGGGGTATTTGGCGGGCCGCCAGGGCTCCCGCCATATTGGGTTGGTGGCCTACCGCGATACCTGCGCGCCGCTATGTCCGCGCCGTCTTCCGCACTCTCACTTCCGCACTCCCTACCGGGTTCCGCCTCCTGGCAACAGCAAGAACCAACCGGGCGTTGCAGCGCTCGCTGTCCCTGAGCTCCAACCCTCAGCGCAGGGCATGCAGGGAGCAATGCTGAGCCACTCAGGGCTGCTGGTTCCTCCCACCCAGCAGGCTGAGCCCGATCCGCAGCTGCCCTGTTCCCGCCCTCGGCAGCTCCCGGGCGCTGTGCCTAACTGTCCCTGCCTGTCCCTAACTGTTCCTGCCTGTCCCAGCCCGGAGCTGCACAGCCAGAGGGGTTGGGGCTGCAGGGCTAAGCTGGGCCCGGAGCTCTCTGACACTGTGTTTGTGTCCCCAGGTGCTGCCGGGGAGCAGAGACAGGTATTATGATCCAAATATTAAGGTTCTTTAGAAATACCTCTGCCCGAATTAAGGTACAAACGAGACCATATGCCAATCAATAGTATGGGTTTTATTTGATAGAAAATATGAGAGAGAGAGAGAAGAAAAGAGAGAAAAAGAGAAGTAAGAAAAGAGGTGGGGGGGACAGAAAGAGGGAAAGAGAAAATATCACCATCCGTGGATCCCAGTAATGTTGTGTTGATCCTCTCCAGCTGCTCTTCTTGGTGGTGATGGTCCCCCCAAAAAGCACAGAGTGCCAAGGGTTAATATACACTCAGGCCAGGGGCAATGTCCAGCATGTCCCCCCGGGGCAGGGGCAGCCTCTAGCAGCAGACTCTGCTTGCATCACCTGCACTCCTGGAGCATTTGGGGGATCTGTGATGGATTGTGACTCCCCTCAGCTCCTCTCACGTGAAAGTCCCGTGGATGAGGCCTGTGGGGTTGGGGGTTCCACAGCTGGGCAGTTTGTGTCAACCTGGCTTCTGTGAGCTGTGCTCTGCCCCCACCCCAAACTCAGCCAGGGATGATTCTCAGAGCACCTGGTGCCTTTGGCCTTTGTATGTGCACACCTTTCCCTCAGCCTGAAATGATTGAACAATAGGTTTCCCTTTATGGAATCTCAGCAGTTTGACTCAGTCCAAAGTCCCAGTCAGGTATCTTCAGGGAGCTTTCTTTGATTGTAGCATCTTTATACGGTTTTTGTTACAATGAGCAAAACTTTGTATCAATGTTTGAGGCATGAACTATTTCAGTCTCTGACAACAGGGCAGGGCTGAGCTGGCAGTGCCTTCCAGAGCCAGCACCAGCCGGGGCCTCTCATCGTGTGCCCTCCAGTTCATTTGTCAGTGTGGTCAAAAGAGTGTAGGGGTTCAGTACAGTTGGATGTATGTCCTCTGTGATCTTGTTAATTGCCCTGAAATCCTGCACTCATCTAGAACTTTTGTCATCAGCCTTCTTGACCGGCAGGATGGGCGTGTCGTAGTTGGATTCACATTCCACCAACAGCCCCAATTTAAGGAACTTTTCAATCACAGCTGCTAGTCCCTCACGGCTTTCTGGTTTTCAAGGGTGTTGCTTTTGTCTCACCCGGATTGCTCCTGGTTTCAGTGCAACACTCACTGGTTCTGCTCGTTTGGATCTTCCCAGAACATCCCTGGCCCACACTGTTGGACTGACAGTATTTTCAATCTCTGCGGGGATTTCACCACACTTCTGCTGTATAAAAAGCACAGCAACTTCGACAAATTTAGACTCAGGAATTATGACTTGTAGGCCCTGTCCCTTTTTAAATTTAATTTCAGCCTCTAATTTCTCCAGTAAATCCCTCCCGAGCAACGGTTTTGGGGAGTTGGGCATATAGAGAAATTGATGAGTTACCCAGTGCTTCCCCAGTTTGAATTTCAAAGGTTTGAAGAAAGGCTGTGTTTCAGTTACTCCTGCAGGTCCAATAACCTTTGCAGTATTGAAGCACGGAATTGACTCCACAACTCAGATAGTTATGAAGTAGGTCTGTGTTTATTCCAGCTGGGGTGCATGGCGGGTAGCCCCTCCAAAGGCATGCACACCTCACCAGCACTTCACTAGGTTTATATTAGGTTACAGATTACATATGCATGAAGTTAGACAAAGCCCCTATACATATTCATTACCTATCCCCGCTTCGTATTATAATGAGTTCAAAGTTCATTTAAATATGCTCGCGCAAGCGCAGTGTCTCAAATTAATTGTGGGCAATGGTCCCGATGATTAATTATGACAGATTCCATCCTCTTCATCACGATGAACTGTTCACCCTGTTCCCTTGCGCATGCTCCCTTGGTCCTTGGTCCTAGTCCAAGCCTAAGAACCAACTTGTACCAGTTCAGGGTCCAAGGGCAGGATGCTCAGTTACACTTGGTGGTTTCTCTCAATTACTTGGCCTCTTCTCTCCATCCTCCCCGATACCAGGTAGGCACAAATTCATTAAGAAAATAATAAATGGATCGCAGCTGGCATATCTTAGTAAATCATTATACAATCTCTGGCTCTCTAAATCAGTTTAAAAATATTATTATTACTATTATCCAGCTTCTAGCTCTTTTACATTAGTAATTTCTATTTTACCCTAAATCAGTATCTTGACTTAATTTCCCTTCTAAAGTATTTAGCAGAGAACACACTGCCCTGGAATCTACCAAAAATTCAACATCGTCTTTCCCCGGCTTAGCTCTAACCAAAGGCTCTGCTGGGGGAGAGCCCTTCGGTCCCCTTCATTCCAGATCTGATCCTGATCCCGAATCTGATGTGATCCCGATCCCAATCCCGAATTGGATCCCAATCCCGAATTGGGTCCCAATCCCGATCCCAAATCTGATCCCAGTCCTGATCCCGGTTCCACAGCTAGTTGGGGGACTGAGGATTTCTTCTTCAACTTGGGACAGTCCTTCTTCCAATGTCCCTTTTCTTTACAAAAGGCACATTGATCTTTGTCTGGAGAAGGAGAGCTGCCCTTGGATGATTTCTCCTGGCTACTTTTCTGACTAGGTTGTCTAACTTTGCCACTAGGACCACTAGGACCTCTATCTCCATATACTTTCCCAGCTACCTTTAACAACCTGTTCAGGTCATGTTCCCTGCCTAGCTCCTGCAGTTTTCTCCTTATATCACTGCTAGCTTTGCCCAGAAGTAGAGGACTTAGATGTGCTCTTCCATCACTCGAATCAGGATCTAGGTTTGTGTGTTTGAGTGCAGCTTCTCTTAGCCTATTTAGGAATTCAGTGGGAGATTCATCTAGATCTTGTCTTATCTCATACAGCTTTGACAAATTTCAAGCCTTTGGGACACCGTGTCGTAACCCATACAGATGAGACTCTGGAATTGTTTAGCCTAGCCATGTGGTCTGGAACATTTGGGTTCCAGCATGGATCTTCTGTTGGGAACATTTTGGCAGTGGTGCCCTGGAGCATTCCACTGTTATCTGTGCATCTCCAGGAGCTTTGATAGCCTTATCAACCATCTCTCTTTCAACAGGATCGAGCAGCGTTTCCATCATTGCTCTCAAGTCTCTCCAGTCAGGGTTCTGTGTGGAAATTGCCCTCTGCACTAAGTTAGCGACTCTTTCTGGATTTTCTTTATGCTTCCCAACGGTGCTTTCCCACTGTTCTAATTCTACAAGAGAGTGTGGGACCTTGATCTATCCGGGTTCCTGGTTTCCAGCAGCCTGTCTCAGGGGGGCTTGTACAACCGGCTCCTCTTTCCTTCTAGCTCTCATCCTCTTGGCTATGGGGCTACGTTCTCCCGTGGCCTTTTTTGCTGTTTCTGAACCCCTCTTTCGTCTCGTTGCTGTTTCCTGATCTCCTTCTTCAGGGTTTATGTGAACTAGCGCTACTGTCCGTTTCTGTCGAATCTGTCATTTGAGAGGCGGCAGGGCGAGTGCTGCGGGCTCAGGCTGGCCGGGCAGCCCCAGCCCTGCCAGCTCTGCTCGCTCGGCTGTCACCGGTCGCGACGTCATCTCCCGAGCCCGTTCCGAAGCGAACGGTGTCATCACGGAGAGTGCGCCAGGAGCTGGCGCCTGCGAGAGTGACAGGGAGTCCGCTCCCGGTCTGCTCCACCACCAGCGGGACGGTCGACGGCAGGACCTGTTCCCAGCCGCTTGGCCCCATTCCCGGTAGCGGTGCAGTCGGCAGGACCTGTTCCCAGCCGCTCAGGGGGATTCGGGTGATGGAGCGAGCAGCAGGACCTGTTCCCAGCCGCTCGGCCCCATTCACGGTAGCAGTGCAGTAGGCGGCACCCGTTCCCAGCCGCTCGGCCCATTGCCGGTACAATCTCGGGGAACAGGACCGTAGGTCGTGAGCCAGGTCCGCCATCGCCCCGGTCTCGGGAAAAACTGGAGGAGGGGAGGGCGGGAGCGGGGGCCAAAGCGAGCTGCCGTCAACGGACAGCACCGCAACGTCACCGGAGTCGCCGTCGGCCCTCAGGGCGTTACGGGTGCCCGGGATTATCGCTCATCCCCTCCACCAGCGGCGAGGCTCCTCCCCTCTCGTAGCGTCCTCTGTGATTGACCGCGCCGCATGGCAAGGCCTAGCTTAAGCATCAGCTCCGCTCTACCAGTACAAGGTTTCTCGGACTTGCGGGATCGGCAGCGTGGGGTGCGCATCCCGTGTGGTACCCGGGAGCGGCGGCAGTGATCGGAGCAGAGCGCGGGGAGGCGGCAGAGCTCGGAGAGGCTGTCCCAGCGCAGGTGGGAGCCGCGCTGCCTTGTGCCGGGGCTCGGGGCTCGCTGCGGGTGGATGGAGGGGGCGGCAGGGGGGCTGTGGCGGCTTCCTTCTCCCGTCTCCCTCCCTCGCTGGCTGTGGCGCCGTGTTGCCGCTGGCCTGAGGCCGCTGAGGGAGCGGCTGCCCGCGGTCTCCTTGCCGCTGCTGCCAGAGCAGCGCTGGCTCGTCCCGAGTGCTGTGGGTAGCACAGAGGTGGCTGTCCCGTTCCCGGGACTGTTCCCGGCCATGCGGCACCGGGCTGGGCGCCCCTGGTGCAGCGGGAGATATCCGTGCCTGGGGCTGGCAGGGGATGGAAGGAACTTGAGTGTGTCTGCCAAGGGAGCAAGGGCGCGCGAGGAGAGGCGACTGTGACGTCACGCGGATCCTGCCACCTGCTGGCCGCCCGCTCGCACTCGCCATCACATTACGCTTTCCTGGCAGGCTCCGCGTCCCGTATCCGACGGGGAAATAAAGGGCGCTGCTTCCGCTCGCTGTCCCTGACCTCCAACCCTCAGCGCAGGGCATGCAGGGGACAATGCTGAGCCCCTCAGGGCTGCTGTTTTTTCTTTTTTTTGTCCCGCCGGCAGGCTGAGCCCGATCCGCAGCTGCCCTGTTCCCGCACTCGGCAGCTCCCGGGCGCTGTCCCTGCCTGTCCCTAACTGTCCCTGCCTGTCCCTAACTGTCCCTGCCTGTCCCAGCCCGGAGCTGCACAGCCAGAGGGGTTGGGGCTGCAGGGCCAAGCTGGGCCCGGAGCTCTCTGACACTGTGTTTGTGTCCCCAGGTGCTGCCGGGGAGCAGAGACAGGGCAGGGCTGAGCTGGCAGCGCCTTCCAGAGCCAGCACCAGCCGGGGCCTCTCATCGTGTGCCCCCCAGGCGGCCAGGACAGCGTCTGTAAAAGTGCACTGGAAGCTCAAATCGGTGCTCCTGGACCATCAGGGCTGATGTCTCTGGGGCAAGATCAGTGCTCTAAGTTTGCAGTGAGCCAAGATGTGAAGAGTGGATTGTGCCCTGGGGATGGAGAGGCTGCTTGGGACTTCCATCAGATGCCAAATCCTCTTGGTGAGGAGCAGAGCCATGGCAGCTGTACGTCTGTAGGGAGCCAAGGGAAGGAGAGTGGCTCCAGCTATGGCTCCAGCTCTGGGAGGCCAGAGGAGCAGCAGAATCCTGAGCACGGGTCAGGAACTGAGCAGACAGAGCTGCCTTGGATGCCACATGCTGCTGAGCACAACCAGAGAGATTCGATTTGTGAGTCTGAAATGAGACCAAGGAAGGATGAAGCTGTTGTTGAGATTCCCGAGGATGCCCTGGGTGCCCAGAATGGATCAGCAACCAGAGGGACAGGATTGCCTCAGCTGCCAGACCCTGCTGGGCACAGGCAGGGAGAAGCTGCTTCTCTGTTGGGGCAGAGTGAATCCCAGCCCAGGAATGGCATTGGAGAGAAGTGCCAGGATGGATCAGCAATGGGAGTCACACACACAAAGAGCCTCAGAAGATATCTGGGTGAGTGCAGGGCCAGCGCTGTGGCCTCTAGGGAGGGGACAATGGGCAGTGTGAGCCCAGGAGCACAGGGCTGGCAGGGTGTGGCTGTGTCCAGGGCTCTGGAAGAGGCCTGGTGCTCTGCTGGACTGACAGCCCTGGCCCTGGGCAGTTCTGCTGCCCTGGCTGTCCCCACACCTGTGTCCCTTGTCCCTGTTCGTGCTGCCAGCTCAGTGAGTGGCACACGGGCTGAGGGTCCCTGCTGTGCTCCCTGGGCGTTAGGTGGGAGATGTGAGGGCTGGGCCTGCTCAGGACAGCTCCATGCTCACAGCCTATGCCTCTTTCCAGCTCCTGCTGAGTGGATCAGATCCCATCCCGTGCTCACCCTGCTGATGCTGACTCTGCTCCTGCTCCTGGCTGTGGCTCTGGCGGTGTCCTTGGCTGCTGTGTCAGGTAAGGAGGAGCAGCAGCCTCAGCCCAACCCCTCGGGGCACTGCGGGCTCACTGCTCCCTCACGGCCGGGATCGTCCCTCAGCCCCGCTCTGAACAATCAGCGCGCGGGAGAACGAGGAGTGACGGCTGAATCAGCCAATCGCTGGGGGTGGCGGAATTTGAGCGGGAAAATCAGCCAATGGGAGCTCGGGCTGCTCCGTGAGGGGAGAATGCTCAGACCTTGTGCTGTTTGCTCCGCAGGGAGAATGCACAGAGACACTCCAGTTACTGCAGTTACTCCGGTTACATCTGACACTCCGGTTACATCTGACACTCCACGGCTGCTGGCCTGTCCCCATGGCTGGGTTGGGTACAACGGGACCTGCTACTTCCTCTCGATGGATCATCGCTCCTGGGACCAGGCTAAGGCTCGGTGTTCTGAGCTCGAGGCCTCCCTGGCCGTGCTCAAGGATTGGGAAATGGTGAATGAGGGGTTTGGGGTGGCTGAGGGGAGCCTGGAGAGCTCCTGGGCCAGGGCTGCAGCTCCCATTATCTGCTCCTCTCTCCTTGCCAGGAGATCCTGTTCCATTTCAGCAAGAACGACGATTACTGGCTCGGGCTGCACAGAAAGGACCAGCAGCTGCAGTGGGTGGATGGCAGCAACTTCAGCTCCTCGTGAGTGCTGGGGGCACAGGCAGGGCCTGGGGGGCACAGGGGCACAAGGTGTTTTTCTGAGGTTCCAGCACTGTCTCTGCTTTTTCCTGCAGGGTTCCTGTGCTGGGCAATGCAGACTGTGTGCACCTGGCTGAGAATTGTCTCAGGAGACAGCCCTGCTCAAATGAGATGCAGTATATCTGCAGCAGACCCCAAACTCACCTGTGACAGAGGAAGAAGGATCTTCTCCATGCTGGGCAGTCAAAGGGTCATTTCTTCCTCCCTAGCAAAGGGAGTTCCTTCCTCAGCCACAGCATCTGCCTTGCACTGACCCTCAGAGTCATCTCAGTATTTTTTCTCCTGATCACCTCAGTGCCTCTGCTCAGGGTCACCTCAGGTTCTGATCTCATGATCACCTCAGTGCCTTATCTGCAGGAGATGAACCTGCAGGGGGAGGAGATGATGAGGAAGCTGATCTGTGGCTGCTTTGCCTGGGGCTGGGGGTTTGTTTCTCCTTCTGCAACCATTCCAGAACTAATCCTGTTTCTCTTGCACTACATTTTTCTACAGTGATCTTTTCTATATATGTGGATATATTGCCATGGAAAGAGATTTCAAACACATTCTCCTGACACTGTATTTCTACACTAATCTTGCACATATACATCGATCTACTGCTTTGCATACACACTACAAACAGGTGCTTCCCTCTGGGTGTGACCTGCCTTGCTGTAAGGTACCAGTAATGCCAAGGTGTGCATTTGACCCCACGGGGGCCATTGGCTGAAGGGCTGGAGTGCATCCTTGCTGTCCCTTCCAACTCAGAACTTTCTGCCATGGCCTTGTGTGATCTCCATCAGTATTTATGGTGCCAATGTTGCTGTTGTTCTTATTTACAGTATTATTTTATTATTTTTTAAATAAAAGCTAATCAAGGCCACACTGTCCCTCGTGTCCCCTCAGCACCTGCAGTCCTGTCCCTTGCCCTGCTCCCCCTGCCCCGGGGGCTTCAGCCGAGCCAGAGCCTCTTCCCAGTGCTCCCAGTGCTCCCAGTCTGCCCGTGCAGCCTCCAGCAGCCAGCGAGGCCTTCAGCTGGGCCGGCAGAGAGGAGCTGCTGGAGCTCCCAAATCAGTTGGGTTCCGTTTGTCCTTCCCAGCCTGGGGATCAACGATTTGGGAGTTTTCTGCCCAAACCCTGTCTGTTCCTCCGCTCAGCCCAAGGGGTTTGGGGAGATTTTGGCTTTTTGGGGGAAATGAAAGCGATGTGGGGACAAGGCGGGATTGTCCCTCAGTCGCGTTCTGACCAATCAGAGTTCGAGAACGAGGAGTGGCGGGAGATTCGGCCAATCAAAAGGAGCAGTGGTGTTTGGGCGGGAACATCAGCCAATGGGTGCGAAGGGCGGGCTTTGGGCGGGTTCTATAAAAAGGTCTGTGAGGGGCTCGAAGCTCCGCGGAGCCTCAAACTCAGACTCGGGATTGCCCTGGAACGTCCCGGGCTGGGCAGGAGGGCAAGGAACTGCTGTGGTGAGTCCAGGATGGAGCAGAGAGCTCCTGCAGCCCCGGCAGGAGCCCAGGCCGGAGCAGAGATACCTGAGAGACCCCGAGCCCGTGGGAAGCCCCTCAGAGCCATGGCAGGTGCTCCCAGCGGGACTCCAGGGGTGTTCCTGAGGGACTGTGTGCGATGCCTCACAGGATTCCATCATTCCATTGTGCAATTCCACCCCTTGGAGGAGGCACTGGGCATTCCCACCTGAATTTGAGCTAATTTAACGCGGTTTGGGGACTTGGGGACATCGGCAGCGCTGGATGGAGGCAGAGGCGCGGGGAGCCTCGGGGAGCGGCGGCGGGCGAGGCCTTCGGAGACACGCTGAGGGGTTTGTGCTGCCCCGGGGCCAGGGAGGAGACGGGCGGGGTGGGAACGACAGGAAAGATAAAAAATAGAATAAACGGTAAGCAAAAGAGCAGCCCTAAGGTGCGTGTCCGCTCCCCCCTTGTCACTGAAGGAGCCGCAGCGAGGGACGGGCGAGCTGCGAGTGCAAGAAGAGGTAAAGAATAAAATAAAATAAATAATCTAAAAGCTGCACTCGGCCGCCCCGTGTCCCTGAAGGAGCCGCACAACCCGCAGAGCCCAGAAACCCCAGGAAATCTCTCCCAGGCACTAAAAACCATTTCCAGGAAGGTTTTATGCCGTGACTCTCCCGGCGAGCAGCGACAGCTCAGCCGCCGGGCGGGGATTGCAGCGGCGGGGGAAGTGCTGGAGGGGAATTTGGGGAGAGCAGAGCTTGGGGCTCTGCCGGAGCAGATCGGAGCGATCAGAGCTCACCAGCAGCACTGCCTGCGGGTTCTGTCAGCTGTTACGGGGAGGAGGATCAGCGTTTGCAGCTCTTTAACTTCAGGAGAGCACAGTTCTCCTTTGACTCTCCCGGAGCACTCAGACCTTTCCAACCCCTCACTGACCCCAGCAGGGTCAATGTCCTCCCATTTCCCTCCCAAGCTCTCTGGGACTTTTCTCCTGGAGAAAAACCTCACAGCAGCAGAAAAGCCCACAGCAGCTCTGGACCACGCTGATGGCAACAGCCGAGGAATCCCGAATTTACTGTTGGAGTACATGCAGTACATTTACCCCAGTAAAAAATTAACAGTAAATTTCCTGTTCCAGCCCAGCTCCCACATCCCCCCTGAGCATCTCTCCAGCTCCAGCTCAGAGTAAGGAAGCTTCTCTCTGGCAGATACGCTGCAAATCAAGTTGCAGTTCTGAGGGATGATTCTGCTGCCCCTGACTGTCCCACATTCTCCAGGTCGCTCCTCAAGCTGGAAGCTGCAGGGACAGGAGATAGCCTGGGTCACCCCTGGGGTCCCTCAGGGGACATTGGGGTGTTTGTGTCCCCTGACCCCCAGTGCTCACCGGTTTCTGTCCAGGCTGGAGCCATTCACCCACGTCCAGCCCATCCCAGCCTCAGGCACCCAGAGCCCAGTCCAGAAGCTGCGTTTGAATTTCTTCAGGGATTCACTGAGGAATTCCTGGGGGAAGGACAGACGGTGACCCTGATGGCCATGGATTGTCACCCCAAAATGGGCTCTGTGCTCAGCCCAGGACTGAGACCCATTGTGTCCCTCAGAGGCACCCGGGGGTGACACAGGGAAGGGCTGATCCTGGGATTTGAGGAACCTCCTCACCCTTCCCGGGGTAACTCCAGCCCCCCAGTCCTTCCCACATTCCCAACCCAGCATTCCCTCACCAGCTGATCCCCATCCCAGGATTTTGGGAACCTCCACCCCCCAGCAGCAGCCCCTTGTCCTTCCCCCATTCCCAACCCAGCATTCCCTCACCAGCTCCTCCTGATCCTGCAGCACCAGCAGCGTTGCCCCCCGACTCTTGCACTCCTCCCAGCTCTTGTTCCAAGGGTTCTGTTCAGTGGAATTCCAGTAGCACTTGGTCTTTTCCAGCGTCCAGCCCGGGGGGCAAATCCTGCATCCCTGAGCTCCTGGAAAACGGGATCAGAGCTGGTCAGGTCACCAAGTCCTCACCTCACCCCTGGCACACCCTGAGAGGTGTCAGTGTCTCATTCCTGTTTGTTTAATTTGTTTCATTCCCGTTTGTTTCATTTTTTTGTTTCATTTCCCTTTATTTGTTTCATTCCCATCTGTTTCATTCCCATTTGTTCCATCATTTCTCCATTCCCATTTCTTCCATCATTTTCTCCATTCCCGTTTGTTCCAATTTCTCCATTCCCGTTTGTTCCATCATTTTCTCCATTCCTGCTTGTTCTATCATTTTCTCCATTCCCGTTTGTTCCAATTTCTCCATTCCCATTTCTTCCATCATTTTCTCCATTCCCGTTCTCTCCCCAGCACACCCTAAGCTGCTCCTGGGGCTCCAATCCGGTTCTGCCAGGAGATTTTGGGGAAGCTTGAGGAGCAGAGAAGCCTCGGGGTTGTTCCCTGGCGGCTGTGAGGGGCAGAGGAATTCCCGCAGCTCAGAGAGGACATTTTCCAGGCTTCCCTTGGTGGCCCCAAAAGTCCCCATTTTGCTGCTTCCCGAATTCTGCGGCTGCCGGTGGAGAACTGCAGGGGAGGGGAGAGGAGAGGAGAGATCCCTCTTCATTCCCAAAAAACATCCATTTGATTCCCTCCGAAAACCATTCTATCCCACCAAAAACCCACTTGTATTTCCCAAAATCCCCTTCCATGAAAGAAACCTCGCTCTCATTCCCCAAAAAAACCCCACTTTAAACCCCTAGAAATCCGTTTCATCCCCAAATATCATTCCCCCAAATTTCCACTTTATTCCCAAAACATTCATCTTTATTCCCCCCAAATCCATTTTCCTTCGCAAAAAAATCCACTTCTGTGCCTCAAAAATCCGCTTCTATGTCCCAAATTCTGCTTTTATTCCCCAAAACTCCATTCCCAATAATATCCTCTTTATTTCCCAAAACCTATTATTCCCCAAAACTCCCACTTTTATTCCCAAAATCCCACTATTTTTCCTCAAATCCCCTTCCATTCCCTAAAAAATCCACTTCAAAACCCTAAAAATTCACTTTATTTCCCACATCCCATTTTATTTCCAAAATTCCACTTCACCCCTCAAAAATGAAATTTTATTTTGCAAAAAACCTTCCACTTCTAAACCATTTTAATCCTCAAAATCCCATTCCATCCTCAAAAATCTTGCCCTTTTCCCAAAAATCCTGCATTTTAATTCCTAAAATCCCGTTTATTCCATCTTTGTGTCTGAATTTACAATTTAATAGAGGAGTGACATTTAACAGCATTTAACCGGATTCATACCTGAATTTAACTTCATTTATAACAGAGTTTAGCAATTCAAGAGGAGTCACAGCTAACAGCATTTCACCTGATTTATATTCGAATTTCACCTCATTTATACCTGAACTGAACGTGAGTTATACCTGAATTTAACGATTCAAGAGCAGTAACGCCTAACGGCATTTAAGCTGATTTATACCTGAATTTAACCTAATTTATGCCTGAATCAAACAGTTCCACAGCACTGAAGCTGATTTATACCTGAATTTAAGATTTCAAGAGGAGTAACATAAGTGAGGACATTTAACCTGATTTATGGATGTTTGTGACAATCCACAGGTGTTAACCCGCAGGTGTAAAGGTGACTCACGATGGATGTTTGTGACAATCCCCAGGTGTTAAACCAAAGGTGTAAAGGTGACTCACAATTGATGGCAAAACTGAGCAAGGAAATCCACCTCTCCCGACCCTTTCTCGCACTGCGCCGTTCTTCGTTCTCCGTAGTTTAAAGGCTGCAGCGTGCGCCGTTCAGCTCGAGTGTGGCACCCGCCAGCGAGCGGAGCGGAGCGGAGCCTGGGGAGGCGACCATGATCGGAGCGGAGCCCCGGGGAGGTAGTAGTGAGAGCGGCGGGGAGGCGGCGGAGCTCGGAGAGGCTGTCCCAGCGCAGGTGGGAGCCGCGCTGCCTTGTGCCGGGGCTCGGGGCTCGCTGCGGGCGGATGGAGGGGATGCAGGGGGCGGCAGGGGGGCTGTGGCGGCTTCCTTCTCCCGTCTCCCTCCCTCCCTCCCTGGCTGTGGCGCCGTGTTGCCGCTGGCCTGAGGCCGCTGAGGGAGCGGCTGCCCGCGGTCTCCTTGCCGCTGCTGCCGGAGCAGCGCTGGCTCGTCCCGGGTGCTGTGGGGAGCACAGAACAGAAAAGCGCAGCACAGAAGAGCGCAGAACAGGACAGAACAACACAGCACAGCACAGCACAGCACACTCCCGTTCCCGGGACTGTTCCCGGCCGTGCGGCACCGGGCTGGGCGCCCCTGGTGCAGCGGGACATGTCCGTGCCTGGGGCTGGCAGGGGATGGAAGGAACTTGAGTGTCTCTGCCAAGCCAAGCGATGTGGAGGAGAAAAGAGAGCAGTTTGGGGTATTTGGCGGGCCGCCAGGGCTCCCGCCATATTGATTGCTGGCCTGCAGCCATATCCGCACGCTAACCATGTCCGCCCCGCCCTCCGCATTGTCATTTCCGCACTCCCTGCCAGGCTCTGCCTCCTGTCAAAAGAAACAAAAGCAACCGGGCTCTGCAGCGCTCGCAGTCCCTGAGCTGCAACCCTCACCGCAGGGCATGCAGGGGACAATGCTGAGCCCCTCAGGGCTGCTGGTTCTTTCCTTGACCCCCCAGCAGGCTGAGCCCGATCCGCAGCTGCCCTGTTCCCGCACTCGGCAGCTCCCGGGCGCTGTCCCTGCCTGTCCCTAACTGTCCCTGCCTGTCCCAGCCCGGAGCTGCACAGCCAGAGAGGTTGGGGCTGCAGGGCCGAGCTGGGCCCGGAGCTCTCTGACACTGTGTTTGTGTCCCCAGGTGCTGCCGGGGAGCAGAGACAGGGCTGCACTGAGCTGGCAGCACCTTCCAGAGCCAGCACCAGCCGGGGCCTCTCATCATGTATAACGCCGCTGTTGTTGAGATTCCCGAGGATGCCCTGGGTGCCCAGGATGGATCAGCAATGGGAGTCACACACAGAAAGAGCCTCAGAAGATATCTGGGTGAGTGCAGGGCCAGCGCTGTGGCCTCTAGGGAGGGGACAATGGGCAGTGTGAGCCCAGGAGCACAGGGCTGGCAGGGTGTGGCTGTGTCCAGGGCTCTACAAGAGGCCTGGTGCTCTGCTGGACTGACAGCCCTGGCCCTGGGCAGTTCTGCTGCCCTGGCTGTCCCCACACCTGTGTCCCTTGTCCCTGTTCGTGCTGCCAGCTCAGTGAGTGGCACACGGGCTGAGGGTCCCTGCTGTGCTCCCTGGTGTTGGGTGGGGATGTGAGGGCTGGGCCTGCTCAGGACAGCTCCATGCTCACGGCCTGCGGCTCTTTCCAGCTCCTGTTGAGTGGATCAGATCCCATCCCGTGCTCACCCTGGCTGTGCTGACTCTGCTCCTGCTCCTGGCTGTGGCTCTGGCGGTGTCCTTGGCTGCTGTGTCAGGTAAGGAGGAGCAGCAGCCTCAGCCCAACCCCTCGGGGCACTGCGGGCTCACTGCTCCCTCACGGCCGGGATCGTCCCTCAGCCCCGCCCTGACCAATCAGCGCGCGGGAGAACGAGGAGTGACGGCTGAATCAGCCAATCGCTGGGGGTGGGGGAATTAGAGCGGGAAAATCAGCCAATGGGAGCTCGGGCTGCTCCGTGAGGGGAGAATCCTCAGACCCTCTGTTCGCTCTGCAGGGAGAAGACAAACTGACGCTCCGGTTACATCTGACACTCCTCTGCTGCTGGCCTGTCCCCATGGCTGGGTTGGGTACAACGGGATCTGCTACTTCCTCTCAACGGATCGTCTCTCCTGGGATGAGGCTAAGGCTCGCTGCTCTGAGCTCGGGGCCTCCCTGGCTGTGCTCAATGACAAGGAAATGGTGAGTGAGGGGTTTGGGGTGGCTGAGGGGAGCCTGGGGAGCTCCTGGGCCAGGGATGCAGCTCCCATTATCTGCTCCTCTCTCCTTGCCAGGAGTTCCTGTTCCATTTCAGCAAGAACAACGATTACTGGCTCGGGCTGCACAGACAGAACCAGCAGCTGCAGTGGGTGGATGGCAGCAACTTCAGCTCCTCCTGAGTCCTGGGGGCACAGGCAGGGCCTGGGGGGCACAGGGGCACAAGGTGTCCCCCTGAGGTTCCAGCACTGTCTCTGCTCCTCCCTGCAGGGTTCCTGTGCTGGGCAATGCAGACTGTGCGTTCCTGGCTGAGAATTGTCTCAGAAGACAGCCCTGCTCAAGTGACATGCAGTATATCTGCAGCAGAGCCCAGTCTCACCTGTGACAGAGGATAGAAGAAAGATCTTCTCCATACTGGGCAGTCAAAGGTTCATTTCTTCCTCCCTAGCAAAGGGATTTCCTTCCTCAGCCACAGTGTCTGCCTTGCACTGATCCTCACTGTCACCTCAGTGCTTGTTCTGCAGGAGATGAACCTGCAGGAGGAAGAAATGATGTGAAAGCTCTGAGTTTGTGGGCTGGGGGTTGCTTTCTATCTCTGGAGCCATTTTAGGGTTCCTGTTTCTCTTGCACTACATATTTCTCTAGAGCTCTTTTCTATACCTATGGATATAAGTGTGTGAGAAGATATTTGAAACACATTCTCCTAACACTGTATTTCTACACTAATCTTGCACATTTACATTGATCTACTGCTTTGCTTACAGACTATAAAGAGGTGCTTCATATGAGAGTGACTTTCCTCGGTGTGAAGTACTAATAATGCCAAGGTGTGGATTTAACCCCACCTGGGCCATTCGCTGAAGGGCTGGACTGCATCCTTGCTGTCCCTTCCAACTCAGAACTTTCTACCATGGTCTTGTGTGACCTCCATCAGTATTTATGGTGCCAATGTTGCTGTTGTTCTTATTTACTGTATTATTTTATTTTTAAATAAAAGCTAATCAAGTCCACACTGTCCCCCATGTCCCCTCAGCACCTGCAGTCCTGTCCCTTGCCCTGCTGCCCCTGCCCCGGGGGCTTCAGCCGAGCCAGAGCCTCTTCCCAGTGATCCCAGTGCTCCCAGTCTGCCCGTGCAGCCTCCAGCAGCCAGCGAGGCCTTCAGCTGGGCCGGCAGAGAGGAGCTGCTGGAGCTCCCAAATCAGTTGGGTTCCGTTTGTCCTTCCCAGCCTGGGGAACAACGATTTGGGAGTTTTCTGCCCAAACGCTGTCCGTTCCTCCGCTCAGCCCAAGGGGTTTGGGGAGATTTTGGCTTTTTGGGGGAAACCAAAGCGATGCACGGAGCTCACCCAGCACAGGGCAGCTCTGCAGGCGCTGAGCTGGATTGAGCCTGGCAGAGGAGCAAAGCGTCTAGATGGATGTGATAACTGGGCATCGAAAATTAAAAAAGGTTTGGAAGAAATTGGGAAGGAAATCAAAATTCTACATGAAGTGGGTTCCAGAAATTACACCTTGAAATTCGACCAGATCTTCCACACTCTCACTTCCTGGAGCGGTTTTCTGGGGACTGGAATGGGATTTTGAGGAATAAAAGTGGGGTTTGGCGCCAAGATTTTTTTTTTTTTTTTTGCAATAAATACTAATGTTTGGAGAATAAAAGTAATTTTGGAGGAAAATTTGTTTTTTGAGGGGAAGGAGAATCCCCTCTTGGAAAAAGGAGAAATTGAAACTTCCTAAAACCCCACCCGGGGGGAGGGGCGGCCAAAAATTTGGGAGGAAAAAAAGGGAAAATGCTCCATACCCGGATTTGCCCTCAGCAAAGATGGCGGCGGCCGCGTCTAGTTTTTCCGCCCTTATCAAAAATGGCGGCGAAGCAGTTTCCGCTCCCTCCGCCCTCATCCAAGATGGCGTCGCCCATAACCAAAATGGCGATGCCCTTAACCAACATGGCGGCCTCGTTTTACCAAATGCGCGCCTTGCCCTTTACCAAGATGGCGCCGCACCCTCACCCCACTTCTCTCTGGTTGGTCGCCATTTGCCCGCCCTTCAATCTGATTGGCTTCTCGCACGGAACTGGGCGTGGCTTCCCCACATGGTCGCGATGGCGGGCGGCGTGTCGGGGGTGAGGGGATGAGGAGTTTTCCCCAAACTTTGGGGTTTCTGTGGGAATTTGAGTGATCTTGGAGGGAGTTGAGGGGATTTTTGGGGTTCCTGGCTCATTCCGGGCCTCATTTACGCTTTTCCCGCAGAGGACAGACCCTTTTCCCGGTCCAGCGCCGCTGCCGCGCCACAGAGTGAAGAGATTCCTGAGGGGAACTGAGGAAAAACCGGTAAAAATCGGGGAATTTCGGGGATTCGTGAGGGGAATTGAGGTGAATTTGGGGATCACGGGGAGATTTGGGGTTCTGGAAGAGATTTGGGAGGTGCAGGAAGGGATTTGAGGGGGAATTTGGGAGAATTTGAGTGATATTGGAGGGAATTTGGAGGATTCGTGAGGGGAATTGGGGGGAATTTGGGGATTCCGGTGGGATTTGAGGGTTCTGGAAGGGGTTTGGGGGGTGTAGGAAGGATTAAAGGGAACCTGAGGGGAATTTAGGGAAAACTTAGTGATATTGGAAGGAATTTCGGAGATTCGTGATGAGAATTGAGGGAAATTTGGGGATTCCCGGGGGATTTGGAGTTCTGGAAGGGATGTGAGGGATCCTGAGTGGAATTTGGGGGAATTTGAGGGAATTTGGGGGATTCGTGAGGGTAATTAGGAGGAATTTGGGGATCCTGAGGGGAATTGGGGGTTCCGGAAGGGATTTGGGAGATGCAGGAAGGGATTTGAGAGGAATTTGGGGGAATTTGTGGGGAATTGGAAGGAATTTGGAGGATTCGTGAGGGGAATTGGGGGGAATTTGGGGATCACGGGTGAATATGGGGTTCTGGAAGGGATTTGGGAGGTACAGGAAGGGATTTGAGGGGGAATTTGGGAGTATTTGAGTGATCTTGAAAGGAATTTCGGGGATTCGTGAGGGGAATTGGGTGGAAGTTGGGGATCCTGAAGGGATTTGGGGTTCCGGAAGAGATTTGGGGGGTGCAGAAAAGGATTTAAGGGGAATTTGGGGGAATTTGAGTGATCTTGGAAGGAATTTGGGGGATTCGTGAGGGGAATTAGGAGGAATTTGGGGATCCTGAGGGGAATTGGGGGTGCAGGAAGGGATTTGGGAGGAATTTAGGGGAATTTGAGGGGAATTGGAAGGAATTTGGAGGATTCGTGAGGGGAATTGGGTGGAATTTGAGGGATATTGGAGGGAATTTTGGGGATTCATGAGGGGAATTGGGGGGAATTTGGGGATCCTGAGGGGAACTGGGGGTTCTGGAAGGGATTTGGGTCGTGTAGGAAGGGATTTGAGAGGGAATTTGGGGGAATCTGAGGGATTTTGGAAGCAATTTGGGGATTTGTGAGGGGAATTGGGGGGAATTTGGGGATCCTGAGGGGATTTGGGGCTCTGGAAGGGATTTGGGAGATGCAGGAAGGGATTTAAGGGGAATTTGGGGGAATTTGAGTGATCTTGGAGGGAATTTGGGGGATTCCTGAGGGGAAGTGGAGGGAATTTGGGGATTCCGGGGGGATTTGAGGGTTCTGGAAGGGATTTGGGAGGTGCAGAAAGGGATTTGAGAGGAATTTGGGGGAATTTGAGGGGAATTGGAAGGAATTTGGGAGATTCTTGAGGGAATTGGGGAAAATTTGGGAGATTCATGAGAGGAATGGGGGAATGGATCAGGGGAACAGGGAAGGGATTCTGGGGGGATTTGGGGTTCTGGAAGGGATTTGGGGGATCCTGAGGGGAATTTGGGGGAATTTGCGTGATCTTGGAAGGAATTTTGGGGATTCGTGAGGGGAATTTGGGGATTTGGGCGGAATTTTGGGGAGAATTTTGGGAGAATTTGGGGGGAATTTTGAGTGGAATTTTAGGGGGATTTTGGGTGGAATTGTGGGGAGAATTTGGGGAAGTTGGGTCAAATTTTGGAGGATTTGGGTGGAATTTTGGGTGGCATTTTAGGGAGATTTGGGTGGAATTTAGGGTGAATTTTGGGTTGAATTTGGGTGGAATTTTAAGGGGATTTGGGTGGAATTTTGGGGTCGATTTTAGGGTGTTTTGGGTGGAAATCTGGGGGAATTTTGGGTTCAATTTGGGTGGAATTTTGGGTTGAATTTTTGGGAGATTGGGGTGGAATTGTGGGTGAATTATGGGTTGAATTCGGGTGGAATTTTGGGGTGGATTTTATAGAAATTTGGGGGGAATTTTGAGATAATTTAGATGGAATTTTGGGGTAATTTTGGGTGGAATTTTGGGATAACTTAGATGGAATTTTGGGTGGAATTTTGAGATAATTTAGATGGAATTTTGGGGTAATTTTGGGTGGAATTTTGAGGTAATTTAGATGGAATTTTGGGGTAATTTTGGGTGGAATTTTGAGGTAATTTAGATGGAATTTTGGGGTAATTTTGGGATGTTTTCCCCCCAGCCCCGCCCTGTCGCCCCTCGGCTCCATTGGCACCTGAAAAACTTGGAAAATCAGGAAAAATCAGCAGCAGAAAAAGCAGCAAGATGGGAACCTCTGCTGCCCGAGGAGCCCGGGTGAGAATTCCCAAAAAAACCCCCAAAAAACCCCAAAAAACCCTAAAATCCAGAGGGAAATCCCAAAATCCAGCTGGGAATTCCCAAAATCCAGCAGGAAATTCCCAAAAATCCATCATGAACTATCCAAAATCCAGCAGGAAATTCCCAAAAATCTGGCAGGAAATTCCCAAAATCCAGCAGGAAATTCCCAAAATCCAGCAGGAAATTCCCAAAATCTGGGAGGAACATCCAAAAATCTGTGAGGAGTTTCTCAAAATCTGTCTAGAACCCCAAAAATCCATCAGGAAATCCCAAAAATCCCCTAAAATTCGTGAGGAATACCCAAAAATCTATCAGAAATATCCCAAAAATACATCACAGATCCACTAAAATCCATCCAGGACCCCAAAATTTGTCAGAAACTTCCCAAAATCTGTGAGGAAAATTGCAAAATCCATCCAGGATCTCCCAAAATCCATTGGGAAATCCCAAAAATCCCTCAATTATCCCAAAAAATCCATCCAGGATCCCCAAAAATCCCTGAATTTTCCCAAATTTTCCCAAAATTCCCATTTTTCCAGGTTTTTAGAGCCAGACCCAGGGCAGGATCCCTGCAACAACCCCAAAAATCTCCCAAAAATCCATGAGAAATCTCCCAAAAATCCCTTAATTATCCCCAAAAATCCCTCAAATATCCCCAAAAATCTCTTAATTATCCCCAAAAGTCCATGGATTATCCCAAAATCTCCATAAAATCCCTCAATTATCCCCCAAAATCCCTCAATTATCCCCAAAAATCCCTCAATTATCCCTAAAAATCCCTCAATTATGACAGAAAATCTTTCAATTATCCCCAAAAATCCACGAGTTATCCCCAAAAATCCATGGATTATCCCCAAAAATCCATCCATTATCCTGAAATTCCCAAAAATCTCCCAAAAATCCATGAGAATTCCCCAAAAACCCTAGGATTATCCCCAAAAATCCCTTAATTATCCCCAAAAATCCATGAGAAACCCCCCAAAAATCCCTCAATTATCCCCAAAAATCCCAAATTTTCCCAAATTCCCAATTTTCCCAGGTTTTTGGAGCCAGACCCAGGGCAGGATCCCTGCACAATCACCCAGAGGGAAATTGCAGATTCTGTGGATATTGCCAGCGCCAGCAAGGTGAGGATTTGGGGGAAAAAATGGGGATTTTTGGGAAAAAAATGGGAATTTTGGGAAAAAATGGGATTTGGGAGGAAGAATGGGGATTTTGGGGAAAAAAATCCCTTGAATTTTGGAAAAAAAACCCCAAATTTTTGGGAAAAAATGGGGATTTTGGGGGGGAAAATGGGGATTTTGGGGAAAAAAAATGGGATTTTGGGGGGAAAATGGGAATTTTGGGGAAAATGGAGATTTGGGGAAAAAAGGGGATTTTGGGAAAAAAATCAAAATTTGGGGGGAAAAAACTGAATTTTGCGGAAAAAAAATGGGGATTTTGGGGAAAAAATGGGATTTTGGGGAAAAAAAGGGATTGGGGGAGAATGGGATTTTTGGGATGGAAAAATGGGAATTTTGGGGGAGAAAATGGGAATTTTTGGGAAAAAATGGGAATTTTGGAGAGAAAAAAAGGGAATTTTTGGGGATAAAAAGAAATTTTGGGAAGGGGAAAAATGGGGAATTTGGGGTGAAAAAAAGGGAATTTGAGGAAAAAAGGAATTGTGGGAAATGAAGGGGATTTGGGGAAGGAAAGGAAGGGAATTATTTTGGGGAAAAAAAGGGAATTTTGGGGAAAGAAGGGAATTTTGGGTGAGAATTCCCAATTTTTTGGGGTTTTTAGCACTTTGATCTTCGCCTGGAGCAGTTTGGGCCTTACAGGGTTGATTACACCAGGAATGGCAGGTGAGCTCCAGTATAAACCAGTATGGACCAGTATGGAATGGGATAGAGCAGTATAAACCAGTATGGACCAGTATTAACCAGTATGGGATGGTATGGACCAGTATAAACCAGTAGGAACCAGTATAAACCAGTATGGAATGGTACAGACCAGTACGGACCAGTCTGGATTGGGATAGACCAGTATAAACCAGTAGGAACCAGTATAGACCAGTATAAACCAGTATGGGATGGTACAGATCAGTATGGACCAGTATGGATTGCGATAGACCAGTATAAACCAGTACAGACCAGTATAAACTGGGATAGACCAGTCTGAACCAGGATAGACTAGTCTGGACCAGTATGGAATGGGATAGACCAGTATAAACCAGTATGGGATGGTACTGACCAGTCTGGACCAGTATGGGATGGTACAGACCAGTATAAACCAGTATGGAATGGTATAGACCAGTATAAACCAGTATGGGATGGTACTGACCAGTATGGACCAGTATGGATTGCGATAAACCAATATAAACCAGTACAGGCCAGTACGGACCAGTATAAACTGGTCGTTGCCAGTCTCCCAGTTTGTTCCAATCCATTCCCAGTCCGTTCCAGTCCATCCCAGTCCCTCCCAGTCCATCCCAGTCCCTCCCAGTTCCCTCCCAATCCCTCCCAGTCCATCCCAGTTCAATCCCAGTCCATCCCAGTCCCTCCCAGTCCATCCCAGTCCCTCCCAGTCCCTCCCAGTTCAATCCCAGTCCCTCCCAGTTCAATCCCAGTCCATCCCAGTTCCATCCCAGTCCATCCCAGTCCATCCCAGTCCCTCCCAGTCCATCCCAGTCCATCCCAGTCCATCCCAGTCCCTCCCAGTCCATCCCAGTCCCTCCCAGTCCATCCCAGTTCCATCCCAGTTCCATCCCAGTCCATCCCAGTCCCTCCCAGTCCATCCCAGTCCATCCCAGTCCCTCCCAGTATCCCCATTTCCCAGGTTCCTGTTGCTGGGCGGGGCCAGAGGTCACGTGGCCGCTCTGGACTGGAGCTCTCGGCGCCTCAGCTGTGAGTTCAACGTCATGGAGCCAATCAGAGACCTGCGGTGAGCTGGGAGCGACTGGGAGCACTGGGAGGGACTGGGAGGGACTGGGAGGGAACTGGGATGGACTGGGAGGAGGCTGGGAATGGATTGGAGGGACTGGGATGGACTGGGGTGGACTGGGAGGGACTGGGAGGGGCTGGGAGCGACTGGGTTGGGCTTCGGAAGGACTGGGATGGACTGGGAGAGGACTGGGAATGGACTGGAGGGGACTGGGAATGGGAACTGGGAGGGACTGGTAATGGACTGCGATGGACTGGGAGGAACTGGGAGGTACTGGGAAGGGAATGGGATGGACTGGGAGGGACTGGGAGTGAACTGGTAATGGACTGGAAACTACTGGGAGGGAACTGGGAGGAGTTTAGGGGGAACTGGGATGGACTGGGAGGGACTGGGATTGAACTGGGAGGGACTGGGATGGACTGGGAGTGAACTGGTAACATACTGGAAACTACTGGGAGGGAACTGGGAAGAGTTTGGGGGAGCTGGGAGGGACTGGGAGAGGATTGGAGGTGAATGGGAGGGGAATGGGAGGGACTGGGAGGGAACTGGGAATGGATTGGGGGGACTGGGAAGGGAATGGGGAGGACTGGAATGAGCACTGGGGGCACTGGGATGAACTGGGAGGGACTGGGAATATATTGGGATGGACTGGGAGGGTTATGAGGGAACTGGGAGGGAACGGGAAGGGACTGGGAAGGGAATGGGATGAACTGGGAGGGACTGGGAATAGACTGGGAGGGAACTGGGAGGGAACTGGGATGGGTTTAGGGTGAACTGGGAGAGACTGGGATGGGACTGGGAATGGATTGGGAGGGACTGGGATGAGCACTGGGGGCACTGGGATGGACTGGGAAGGACTGGGAAACACTGGGAGGGAACTGGAAGGGACTGGGAGGGACTGGGATGGACTGGGAAGGACTGGGAGTGAAGTTGTAATAGACTGGAAACTACTGGGAGGAACTGGGAGGAGTTTAGGGGGAACTGGGAGGGACTGGGAAGGGAGTGGGAGAGACTGGGGGGACTGGGAATGAACTGGGAGGGACTGGGAGGGACTGGGATGGACTGGAGGCACTAACTCCATTTTTGGTCTGAAAATTGTCTTTTTTCTCTTCCCAAATCCCCATTTTCCCTCCTAAACTCATTTTTCCTCCTATAATCCTCATTCCTCCTCCAAAAATCTTCATTTTCTCTCCAAAAATCTTCATTTTTCCTCCTAAAATCCCCATTTTTTCCCCCTAAAATCCCCATTTTCCCTCCTAAAATCTCTATTTTCACTCTTAAAAATCTCCATTTTCCCTCCTAAAATCTCCATTTCCACTGTTAAAAATCTCGATTTTCACTTTTAAAATCTCCATTTTCACTTTAAAAAATCTCATTTTCCTCCTAAAACCCCATTTTTCCCCTAAAATCCCCATTTTCCCCTAAAACCCCATTTTTTTTCCCCAAACCCCATTTATTTCCAAAACCCCATTTTTTCCCCAAAATCCCCATTTTTTCCCTCTAAAAATCCCCATTTTTTCCCCTAAAATCCCCATTTTTCCTCCTAAAATCTCATTTTTCCCCCTAAAATCTTCATTTTTCCTCCTAAAAATTTTCATTTTCCCCCTAAAATCCCCATTTTTCCTCCTAAAATCTTCATTTTTCCTCCTAAAATCCCCATTTTTCCCCCTAAAATCTTCATTTTTCCTCCTAAAATCCCCATTTTTCCCCTAAACTCTTCATTTTTTCCCCCCAAACCCTATAAAACCCCCATATTTCCCCCCCCAAACCCCATTATATTTCCCCAAAATCCCATTTTTCCCCCAAACCCCAGCTGGCTGCACAGTGAGTCTCTGCTGGCCGTGGCTCAGCGCCGCTGGCTGCACGTCTACGACAGCCAGGGGCTGGAGATCCACGTGGTGAGGAAATTCCAGGGGATCCTCAGGATGGAATTCCTGCCCTACCACTTCCTGCTGGCTGCTGTGGTGAGTCCTGCAAAATTCCCAAAATTTTGGGAAAATTTGGGAAAAATTCGGGGAAATTTGAGTGATTTTTGGCTGATTTTTCACCATTTTTTGGTGATTTTTCGCCAAAGTTTGGTGATTTTTCGCCATTTTTTGGTGATTTTTTGCCAATTTTTGCCATTTTTTCGGTGGGTTTTCCCCATTTTTTACCAATTTTTACCAATTTTAATGAATTTTGGGTGAGTTCTGCAAATTTTTTGGGTGGTTTTTGCCATTTTTGGTGATTTTTTGCCAATTTTTGGGGTGGGTTTGGCTGATTTTAGCCAATCCACGTGGTCAGGAGATTCCAGGGGATCCTGAGGATGGAATTCCTGCCCTACCACTTCCTGCTGGCTGCTGTGGTGAGTGCTGAATGAAAATCTGAAATTTTGGGGAAAATTCGGGAAAATTTGAGCCATTTTTGGCCATTTTTTGGTGATTTTTCGCTAATTTTTCACCATTTTTTGGTGATTTTTCGCAGATTTTTGGTGATTTTTCGCCAATTTTTTGTAATTTTTAGCCAATTTTTACCATTTTTCAGTGGGTTTTCCCCATTTTTTGCCAGTTTTAATGAATTTTGGGTGAGTTCTGCAAATTTTTGGGGTGATTTTTGCCGTTTTTGGTGATTTTTGGCTGATTTTTGCCCATTTTTTGCCAATTTTTGGGGTGGCTTTGGCTGACTTTAGCCAACCCACGTGGTGAGGAGATTCCAGGGGATCCTCAGGATGGAATTCCTGCCCTACCACTTCCTGCTGGCTGCTGTGGTGAGTTTGGGGAAATTCCCAAAATTTTGGGAAAATTTGGGAAAAATTCGGGAAAATTTGAGCCATTTTTGGCTATTTTTTGGTGATTTTTTGCTAATTTTTCGCCGATTTTTGGTGATTTTTAGCCAATTTTTGCCATTTTTTCGGTGGGTTTTCCCTATTTTTTACCAATTTTTACCAATTTTGATGAATTTTGGATGAGTTCTGCAAGTTTTTGGGGTGATTTTTGCCACTTTTTGGTGATTTTTTGCCAATTTTTGGGGTGAGTTTGGCCGATTTTAGCCAATCCAAGTGGTCAGGAGATTCCAGGGAATCCTCAGGATGGAATTCCTGCCCTACCACTTCCTGCTGGCTGCTGTGGTGAGTCCTGCAAAATTTGGGCAAATTTGGGAAAAATTCGGGAAAATTTGAGCCATTTTTGCCCATTTTTTGGTGATTTTTCGCTAATTTTTCGCCGATTTTTGGTGATTTTTAGCCAATTTTTGCCCTTTTTTCAGTGGGTTTTCCCCATTTTTTGCCAATTTTAATGAATTTTGGGTGAGTTCTGCAAATTTTTGGGGTGATTTTTGCCGTTTTTGGTGATTTTTGCCCGATTTTTGCCCATTTTTTGCCAATTTTTGGGGTGAGTTTGGCCGATTTTAGCCAACCCACGTGGTGAGGAGATTCCAGGGAATCCTCAGGATGGAATTCCTGCCCTACCACTTCCTGCTGGCTGCTGTGGTGAGTCCTGCAAAATTCCCAAAATTTCGGGAAAATTTGGGAAAAATTCGGGAAAAATTCGGGAAAATTTGAGCCATTTTTGGCCATTTTTTGGTGATTTTTTGGCTGATTTTTGCCAATTTTTGGTGATTTTTCGCTGATTTGTGTCAATGTTTGGATGGGTTTGGCCCATTTTTCCCCATTATTATTTTTCCCCATTATTATTTTTCCCCATTATTATTTTTCCCCCTTTTTTCCCCATTTTTTCCCCATTTTCCCCCATTTTTCCTACTTCCCATGTTTATTCTCCATTTTTTCACCATTTATTCTCCATTTTTTCACCATTTTTTCACCATTTCTCACCCTATTTTCCCCATTTTTTCCCATTTTTTCCAATTTCTTCACTGTTTTTCCCCATTTTTCCATGTTTTTCTCCCCCAGAGCTAGCTGGGCTGCTGCAGTTCCGGAACATCTCTGTGTTTTTCCCCATTTTCCCCCCATTTTTCCCCATTTTCCCCCATTTTTCCCCCATTTTTCCACCTTTTTTGGCCTTTTTTTCCCCATTTTCCCCCATTTTTCCCCATTTTCCCCCCAGAGCTAGCTGGGCTGCTGCAGTTCCTGGACATCTCTGTGTTTTTTCACCATTTTTTCACCATTTTTCACCATTTTCCACCCTTTTTCCACCCTTTATTCCTCCCGTTTTTTGCCCGCTTTTCACTGTTTTCCCACCATTTTTCTCCCATTTTTTCACCACTTGTAGTCACAATTTTTGTAATTTTCCACTCTTTTTTTACTATTTTCCCACTGGTTTTCCCTCATTTTTTCACCCTTTAATTGTTCTTTTTCCCCTGTTTTTTCACCCGTTTTCTCCCTTTTTTTACCTGTTTTTTCACTGTTTTCCCCCACTTTTCCCATTTTTTCCCATTTTCCCATGTTTTCTCCCCATTTCTCCCCCAGAGTTCACTGGGTTTGCTGCAGTTCCTGAACATCTCAGTGTTTTTTCACCATTCCTCCCCATTTTTTCACCATTTTTTTTCACCCTTTCCCACCATTTTTTTTCACTCTTTTTTGCCTTTTTTCCACCATTTTCCACCCTTTTTTTTCCCTTTTCTCTCCCATTTTCCACTGTTTTTCTCCATTTTTTCACAGTTATTTTGCCATTTTTTCACCATTTGCCGCCACGTTTTCACTGTTTTTCACCATTTTTCCCATTTTTTCCCATTTTCCATGTTTTCTCTCCCAGAGCTAGCTGGGCTGCTGCAGTTCTTGGACATCTTGGATGTTTTTTCACCATTTTTTCACCATTTTTCACTGTATTTTCCCCATTATTTTTCCCCATTATTTTCCCCCATTTTCCCCATTTTTCCCACTTCCCATGTTTATTCTCTGTTTTTTCACCACTTATTGTCCATTTTTTCCCTGTTTTTCTCCATTTTTTCACAGTTTTTTGCCATTTTTTCGCTGTTTTTCACCCTATTTTCCCCATTTTTCCCCATTTTTCCCATTTTCCCATGTTTTCTCCCCATTTTTCCCCCCAGAGTGAGCTGGGTTTGCTGCACTTCCTGAACATCTTGGTGTTTTTTCCCTGTTTTTTCCCCGTTTTTCCCTGTTTTTTTCCCCATTTTCCCAATTTTTTCACTGTTTTTCCCCATTTTTCCCAATTTTTCCCCATTTTCTCTCCCCCAGAGCTCGCTGGGTTTGCTGCAGTTCCTGAACATCTCAGTGTTTTTTCCCATTTTCACCATTTTCCCCCCATTTTTTCACCATTTTTCCACCATTTTTTTTGTCTTTTTTCCACCATTTTCCACCCTTTTCTCACCCATTTTTCTCCCCATTTTTCTCTCCATTTTTCTCCCCATTTTTTCATTGTTTTTCCCCATTTTTTGCCTGTTTTTTCCCCATTTCTCCCCCAGAGCTAGCTGGGCTGCTGCAGTTCCTGGATATCTCAGTGTTTTTTCACCATTTCTCCCCATTTTTTCACCATTTTTCCACCATTTTTCACCCTTTTCTCACCCATTTTTCCCCATTTTTCGCCATTTTTCCCCATTTTTTCACCGTTTTTCCCCGTTTTTTCACTGTTTTTCCCCATTTTTTCTCCATTTTCCCCATTTTTCCATGTTTTTTTCCCCCAGAGCTCACTGGGTTTGCTGCACTTCCTGAACATCTCTGTGTTTTTTCACCATTTTTTCACCATTTTACCCCATTTTCCCCCCATTTTTTCACCATTTTTCTCTGATTTTTCACCATTTTTTCACCCATTTCCCCCATTTTTCCCTGTTTTTCCCCCATTTTTCCCATTTCCCACCATTTTCCCCATTTTCCCCCCAGAGCTAGCTGGGTTTGCTGCACTTCCTGAACATCTTAGTGGTTTTTCCCCATTTTTCCCCATTTTTCCCCATTTTTCCCCCATTTTTCCCCATTTTTTCACCGTTTTTCCCCGTTTTTTCACTGTTTTTCCCCATTTTTTCTCCATTTTCCCCATTTTTCCATGTTTTCTCCCCCAGAGCTCGCTGGGTTTGCTGCAGTTCCTGATCATCTCAGTGTTTTTTCACCATTTTTTCACCATTTTTTGCTGTATTTCCAGCATTTTTAACCATTTTTCCCCATTTCCCACTTTTTTGCCATTTTCCCACTGTTTTCCCCCATTTTTCCACTGTTTTTCTCCATTTTTCCACCGTTTTTCACCCTATTTTCCCCGTTTTTTCTCCATTTTCCCAATTTCTTCACTGTTTTTCCCCATTTTTCCCCATTTTTTCCCATTTTCCCATTTTTTTCCCCATTTTTCCCCCCAGAGCTCGCTGGGTTTGCTGCATTTCCTGGACATCTCGGTGTTTTTTCACCATTTTTTCATCATTTTTTCACTATTTTCCCCATTTTTCCCATTTTGTCACCGTTTTCCCACCCCTTTTTTTGCCTTTTTTTCCCCATTTTCCACCCTTTTCTCACCCATTTTCCCCCATTTTCCCCCGATTTTTCCCCATTTTTTTCTCCATTTTTCCCATTTTTCCATGTTTTTCTCCCCCAGAGCAATCTGGGTTTGCTGCAGTTCCTGAACATCTCGGTGTTTTTTCACCATTTCTCCCCATTTTCCCCCCATTTTTTCACCATTTTTTGCTGTATTTTCCCCGTTTTTTCATTGTTTTTCCCCATTTTCCCCATTTTGGCACCATTTTCCCACCCTTTTTTTGCCTTTTTTCCCCATTTTCCACCCTTTTCTCACCCATTTTTACCCTGTTTTCCCCCATTTTTCCCCCATTTTTCCCCGTTTTTTCACTGTTTTTCCCCATTTTTTCTCCATTTTCCCCATTTTTCCATGTTTTCTCCCCCAGAGCTCACTGGGTTTGCTGCAGTTCCTGAACATCTCTGTGTTTTTTCACCATTTTTTCACCATTTTGGCCCTATTTTCCCCCATTTTTTCACCATTTTTCACTGTTTTTCCTCCATTTTTTCACCGTTTTTCCCCATTTTTCCCTGTTTTTCCCCCATTTTTCCCATTTCCCACCATTTTCCCCATTTTCCCCCCAGAGCTAGCTGGGTTTGCTGCAGTTCCTGATCATCTCAGTGTTTTTTCACCATTTTTTCACCATTTTTTCACCATTTTTTCACCATTTTTTCACCATTTTTTCACCATTTTTTCACCATTTTTTGCTGTATTTCCAGCATTTTTAACCATTTTTCCCCATTTCCCACTTTTTTGCCATTTTCCCACTGTTTTCCCCCATTTTTCCACTGTTTTTCTCCATTTTTTCCCCATTTTTCCCCATTTTTTCCCCGTTTTCCCCCATTTTCCCCATTTTCCCATGTTTTCTCCCCATTTTTCCCCCCAGAGTGAGCTGGGTTTGCTGCACTTCCTGAACATCTTGGTGTTTTTTCCCTGTTTTTTCCCCGTTTTTTTCCCCATTTTCCCAATTTCTTCACTGTTTTTCCCCATTTTTTCCCATTTTTCCATGTTTCCCCCCAGAGCTCGCTGGGCTGCTGCAGTTCCTGAACATCTCAATGTTTTTTTCCTATTTTCCCCCATTTTTCACCATTTCCCCCCCGTTTTCCCCCATTTTTTCACCGTTTTTTCACTGGTTTACCCCATTTTTCCCATTTCCCATGTTTTCCTCCCAGAGCTAGCTGGGTTTGCTGCACTTCCTGAACATCTCAGTGTTTTTTCCCATTTTCCCCCATCTTTTCACCATTTTTCACTGTATTTTCCCCATTTTTCCCCACTTTTCCCCCATTTTCCCCCATTTTGTCACCATTTTTCCACCCTTTTTTTGCCTTTTTTCCCCATTTTCCACCCTTTTCTCATCCATTTTTTCCCTATTTTTTCCCCTATTTTTCCCCCATTTTTTCCCCATTTTCCCCATTTTTCCCATTTTTCCCTGTTTCTCCCCCCCCAGAGCTTGCTGGGTTTGCTGCAGTTCCTGATCATCTCAGTGTTTTTTCACCATTTTTTCACCATTTTTTCACCATTTTTTCACCATTTTTTGCTATATTTCCAGCATTTTTCCCCATTTTTCCCCATTTTTTCCCATTTCCCACTTTTTTGCCATTTTCCCACTGTTTTCCCCCATTTTTCCACTGTTTTTCTCCATTTTTCCACCGTTTTTCTCCATTTTTTCCCCGTTTTTTCCCCATTTTCCCAATTTCTTCACTGTTTTTCCCCATTTTTCCCATTTTCCCATGTTTTCTCCCCATTTTTCCCCCCAGAGTGAGCTGGGTTTGCTGCACTTCCTGAACATCTCGGTGTTTTTTCCCTGTTTTTTCCCCGTTTCTCCCTGTTTTTTTCCCCATTTTCCCAATTTCTTCACTGTTTTTCCCCATTTTTTCCCATTTTTCCATGTTTTCCCCCCAGAGCTAGCTGGGCTTGCTGCAGTTCCTGAACATCTCAATGTTTTTTTCCTATTTTCCCCCATTTTTCACCATTTTCCCCCCGTTTTCCCCCATTTTTTCACCGTTTTTTCACTGGTTTACCCCATTTTTCCCATTTCCCATGTTTTCCTCCCAGAGCTAGCTGGGCTTGCTGCAGTTCCTGAACATCTCAGTGTTTTTTTCCCATTTTTCCCCTGTTTTCCCCCATTTTTCACCATTTTTTGCTGTATTTTCCCCATTTTTCCCCACTTTTCCCCACTTTTCCCCCATTTTCCCCATTTTCCCCCATTTTTTCACCATTTTTCCACCCTTTTTTTGCCTTTTTTCCCCATTTTCCACCCTTTTCTCATCCATTTTTACCCCCTTTTCCCCCATTTTTTCACCGTTTTTCACCCTATTTTCCCCGTTTTTTCTCCATTTTCCCCATTTTTTCACTGTTTTTCCCCATTTTTCCCATTTCCCCCATTTTTTCCCCATTTTTCCCCCCAGAGCTAGCTGGGCTTGCAGCAGTTCCTGAACATCTCTGTGTTTTTTCACCATTCCTCCCCATTTTTTCACCATTTTTTTTCACCCTTTCCCACCATTTTTTTCACCCTTTTTTGCCTTTTTTTCACCATTTTCCACCCTTTTTTCCCTTTCTCCCCATTTTCCACTGTTTTTCTCCATTTTTTCACAGTTATTTTGCCATTTTTTCACCATTTGCCGCCACGTTTTCACGTTTTTCACCATTTTTCCCATTTTCCCATGTTTTTTCACCATTTTTTCACCATTTTTCACTGTATTTTCTCCATTTTTTCACCATTTTTCCCCCATTTTCCACCATTTTTCACTCCCATTTTTTCACTGTTTTTTCACCACGCCATTTTTTCCCTGTTTTTCTCCATTTTTTCACCGTTTTTTCCATTTTTTCACTGTTTTTCACCCTATTTTCCCCATTTTTTCCCCATTTTTTCCCCATTTTCCCCCATTTTTCCCCCGTTTTTTCCCATTTTTCCCATTTTTCCATGTTTTCCCCCCAGAGCTCGCTGGGTTTGCTGCATTTCCTGGACATCTCGGTGGGTCAGGAGGTCACTTCCCTCAGGACTCGCAGTGGCCGAGCGACGGCGATGGCTCAGAACCCCCAGAATGCCTTAATCCACCTGGGACATGGAAATGGTGGGAATTCGGGAATTTTGGGGATTTTTGGGAATTTTTTTGGGAATTTTGGGGGGGATTTGAGGGGTTTCTGGTCAAATTTTGGGGATTTTTGTTGATTTTTGGGTGAATTTTGGGTGAATTTCATTGGTTTTGGCAATGGCTCAGAACCCCCAGAATGCCCTGATCCACCTGGGACACAGAAATGGTGGGAATTTGGGGAATTTTGGGAAGAGTTTGGGGGGTTTTTGTTGGAATTTTGGGTGAATTTCGTTGAATTTTGGGGGAATTTCATTGGGTTTTGAGGGATTTAATCTGATTTTCGTGATGGCCCAGAACCCCCAGAATGCCCTAATCCACCTGGGACATGGAAATGGTGGGAATTTGGGATTTTTTGGGATTTTTTTGGGATTTTTGGGGTGGTTTTGAGGGTTTTCTGCTGGAATTTGGGGTGAATTTTGTTGAATTTTGGGTGAATTTCATTGAATTTTGGGGGATTTTGTTGATGACCCAAAACCCCCAGAATGCCTTAATCCACCTGGGACATGGAAATGGTGGGAATTCGGGAATTTGGGGATTTTTTGGGAATTTTTTTGGGAATTTTCGGGGGGATTTGAAAGGTTTCTGGTCAAATTTGGGGGATTTTTGTTGGATTTTTGGGGGAATTTCATTGGTTTTGGCGATGGCTCAGAACCCCCAGAATGCCCTAATCCACCTAGGACACAGAAATGGTGGGATTTTGGGAAATTTTGGAAATTTTTGGGCATTTTGGGAATTCTGGGAGGAGATTTGATGGATATTTGGAGGAATTTTGGAGGAATTTTGGGGATTTAATCAGATTTTGGTGAATGACCCAAAATCCTCAGAATGCCCTGATCCACCTGGGACATGGAAATGGTGGGAATTTGGGAATTTGGGGAATTTTGGGGAATTTTTGGAAATTTTTTGGGGAATTTTCGGGGGGATTTGAGGGGTTTCTGGTGGATTTTTGTTGGAATTTCATTGAATTTTGGGGCATTTTGTTGGATTTTGGCGATTTCCCCAAAATCCCATTTTTTTCCCTGGAAATTTTAATCTCATCACATTCCTGTTGATTTTTCTGAATTCCCTCAGAATCACCACCAAATTTTCCAGAATTCCCACTTTTTTCACCCAATTTTTTGGGTTTTTTTTAGTTTTTTGGGAATTTTTGAGATTCTTTCTTCCCAAATATCCCAAAATCCCATTTTTTCCCAATAATTTTCCAAAATTCCCAATAGAATTTGGGGAGAGATTTCACTCCCATCACCTTCCCTCAGAATCACTAAATTTTCCATAATTCCCACTTTTTTCACCCAATTTTTTCACTTTTTTCTTTCATTTTTTGGGGAATTTTTGGGATTCTCTCTTCCCAAATTCCCCAAAATCCCATTTTTCCCCAGGAATTTTCCAAAATTCCCCATAAAAATCAGGAAAATATTTCAATCCCATCACCTTCACTGCGATTTTTCTGAATTCTCCCCCAAATTTTCCACAATTCCCACATTTTTCACCCAAATTTTTCACTTTTTTTTTCATTTTTTTGGGAATTTTTGGGATTCCCTCTTCCCAAATATCCCCAAAATCCCATTTTTTCCCAGGAATTTCCCAAATTCCCAATAGAATTTAGGGAGAAATTTCAATCCCATCTCCTTCACTGCAATTTTTCTGAATTCTCCCCCAAATTTTCCACAATTCCCACATTTTTCACCCAATTTTTTTGTTTTTTTTTAAATTTTTTGGGAATTTTTGAGATTCCCTCTTCCCAAATTTTCCAAAATCCCATTTTTCCCCAATAATTTTCTCAAATTCCCAATAAAATTTGGGGGAAAGAATTTCAATCCCATCACCTTCCCTCAGAATCACTAAATTTTCCACAATTCCCACATTTTGCACCCAAATTTTTGAGGATTTTTTTTCGTTTTTTGGGAATTTTTGAGATTCTCTCTTCCCAAATTCCCCAAAATCCCATTTTTTCCCAATAATTTTCCCAAATTCCCAATAAAATTTGGGGAAAGAATTTCAATCCCATCAGATTCCCTCAGAATCACCAAATTTCCCAAATTCCCACATTTTTCACCCAATTTTTTCCCAGTTTTTTTCATTTTTTGGGAATTTTTGGGATTCTCTCTTCCCAAATTTCCCAAAATCCCATTTTTTTCCCAGAAATTTAG
>NW_028147632.1:2772034-2884285 GCF_008360975.1 Lichenostomus cassidix | reverse complement strand
GTTGTGCAGCTCCGGGCTGGGACAGGCAGGGACAGTTAGGGACAGGCAGGGACAGTTAGGGACAGTGCCCGGGAGCTGCCGAGTGCGGGAACAGGGCAGCTGCGGATCGGGCTCAGCCTGCCGGGGGGCAAGAAAAGAACCAGCAGCCCTGAGGGGCTCAGCATTGTCCCCTGCATGCCCTGTGCTGAGGGTTGCAGCTCAGGGACAGCGAGCGCTGCAGCGCCAGGTCGGTACATGGTTGAGACAAGAGGCAGAGCCTGGCAGGGAATGTGTGAACGAGACAATGGGACGGGGATCTGCAGAATGCCCCAAGCTGCTCTTTCTCCTCCAGAGTGCTTGGCTTGGCAGAAACACTCAAGTTCCTTCCATCCCCTGCCAGCCCTTTGCATCATCTCCCGGTGCACCAGGGGTGCCCACACCAGTGCCGCATGGCCGGGAACAGTCCCGGGAATGGCACTGTGATGTGCTGTTCTGTTCTGCGCTCTTCTGTTCTGTGCGACCCACAGCGAGCGGGACGAGTCAGCGCTGCTCCGGCACCGCCTCCTGCTCCGGCAGCGGCGGCAAGGAGACCGCGGGCAGCCGCTCCCTCAGCGGCCTCAGGCCAGCGGTAACACGGCACCACAGCCAGGGAGGGAGGGAGGGAGGGAGACGGGAGAAGGAAGCCGCCACAGCCCCCCTGCCGCCCCCTGCATCCCCTCCATCCGCCCGCAGCGAGCCCCGAGCCCCGGCACAAGGCAGCGCGGCTCCCACCTGCGCTGGGACAGCCTCTCCGAGCTCCGCCGCCTCCCCGAGCTCAGCGCAATGCCTTCTCCCAGAGCTAAGCCCGATGCCACCTCCCCGAGCTCAGTCCAAACGCACCTCTCCAAGCTCAGCTCGAAGCCACCTCCCGAGCTCAGCGTGACACCAGCTCTCCGAGCTCAGCCCAATCGTACTTCCCGGAGTTTGGCGCAATGCCACCTCTCCGAGTTCACCCGATGCCGCCACCCCGAGTTTGGCACGGTGCCACCTCTCTGAGTTGGGTGCAATGCCACCTCTCCGAGCTCAGCCCGATGCCACCTTCCCGAGCTCAGCCCGATGCCACCTCCCCGAGCTCAGTCCGATGCCACCTCCCCGAGCTCAGCGTGATGTCACTTCCCTGAGCTCAGACGGATTGCACCTCCCCAAGCTCAGCCTGATCGTACCTCCCCGAGTTTGGCGCGATGCCACCTCTTCAATCTCAGCCCGATGCCACCTCCCCAAGCTCAGCTCGATGCCACCTCTCGGAGCTCAGCGTGATCGCACTTCCCGGAGTTTGGCGCAATGCCACCTCTCCGACGACAACCCGATGCCAGCTCCCCAACCTGAGTCCAAACGCACCTCTCTGAGCTCAGCGCGATGCCGCCTACCCGAGTTTGGCGCCATGCCACATCCCTGAGCTCAGGCCGAAGACACCTCCCCGAGTTGGGCGTGATGCCGCCTCATCGAGCTCAGCCCGATGCCACCTCTCCGATCTCAGCCCGATGCCACCTCTCGGAGCTCAGTCCAAACGCACCTCTCCAAGCTCAGCGCGATGCCTCCTCCCCGAGCTTGGCACGATGCCACCTCCCTGAGCTCAGCCCTAAGCCAGCTCTCTGAGCACAACCCAATGCCAACTCTCCAATGAAAATCTAAACGCACCTCTCCAAGCTCAGCTCGATGCCAGCTCCCCGAGCTCAGACCGATCACGCCTCCCCGATCTCAGTCCAAACGCAACTTCCGGAGCTCAGTGCGATCACACCTCCCCGAGCTCAGCGCGACGTCACCCCTCAGAGCTCAGCCTGATTGTACCTCCCGGAGTTTGGCACCATGCCACCTTCCCGAGCTCAGCCTGATGCCACCTCCCCGACCTCAGCGTGATGTCACTTCCCCGACCTCAGACCGACTGCACCTCCCCGAGCTCATCCTGATCGTACCTCCCCGAGTTTGGCGCGATGCCACCTCTTCAATCTCAGCCCGATGCCACCTCCCCAAGCTCAGCTCGATGCCACCTCTCGGAGCTCAGCGTGATCGCACTTCCCGGAGTTTGGCGCAATGCCACCTCTCCTACGACAACCCGATACCAGCTCCCTGAGCTCTGTCCAAACGCACCTCTCCGAGCTCAGCGCGATCTCACGTCCCAGAGCTCATGCCGATGCCACCTCCCCGAGCTCAGGCCGATGTCACCTCTCGGAGCTCAGCGCGATCGCGCTTCTCAGAGTTTGGCGCAATGCCACCTCTCGGAGCACAACCCGATACCAGCTCTGCGAGCTCAGTACAAACGCACCTCTCCGAGCTCAGCCCGATGCTGCTTACCAGAGTTTGGTGCGATGCCACCTCGCCGAGCTCAGCCCAATCACACTTCCCGAAGTTGGGCACAATGCCACCTCTCCGAGTTCAGCGCGATGCCACCTCTCTGATCTCAGCCCGATGCCACCTCTCCGATCTCAGCCCGATGCCACCTCTCCGATCTCAGTGCAAACGCACCTCTCCAAGCTCAGCGCTATGCCTCCTCCCCGAGCTTGGCACGATGCCACCTCCCTGAGCTCAGCCCGAAGCCAGCTCTCTGAGCACAACCCAATGCCAGCTCTCCGATGAAAATCTAAACGCACCTCTCCAAGCTCAGCTCGATGCCAGCTCCCAGAGCTCAGACCGATCGCACCTCCCCGATCTCAGTCCAAACGCAACTTCCGGAGCTCAGCCCGATCACACCTCCCCGAGCTCAGCGCGACGTCACCTCTCAGTGCTCAGCGTGATTGTACTTCCCCGAGTTTGGCGCCATGCCACCTTCCCGAGCTCAGCCCGATGCCACCTCCCCGAGCTCAGTCCGAT
Source organism: Lichenostomus cassidix (assembly GCF_008360975.1). Lineage (NCBI taxonomy): Eukaryota > Metazoa > Chordata > Aves > Passeriformes > Meliphagidae > Lichenostomus > Lichenostomus cassidix. Next base: position 2,881,459 of record NW_028147632.1, on the reverse strand, counting down.
GCCACCTCCCCGAGCTCAGTGTGATGTCACATCCCCGACCTCAGACTGATTGCATCTCTCCGAGCTTACCCTGATCGTACCTCCCCGAATTTGGCGCGATGCCACCTCTTCGATCTCAGCCCGATGCCACCTCCCCAAGCTCAGCGTGATGCCACCTCTCGGAGCTCAGTGTGATCGCACTTCCCGGAGTCTGGCGCAATGCCACCTCTCCGAGCACAACCCGATGCCAGCTCCCCGAGCTCAGTCCAAACGCACCTCTCCAAGCTCAGCACGACGACACCTACCTGAGTTGGGCGCAATGCCACCTCCCTGAGCTCAGCCCGGTGCCACCTCTCGGAGCTCAGTGCAAACGCACCTCTCTGAGCTCAGCGCGATGCCGCCTCCCCGAATTTGGCGCGATGCCACCTCCCCGAGCACAGCCCAATCGCAGCTCCCTGAGCTCAGCCCAATGCCAGCTCTCTGAGCACAACCCGATGCCAGCTCTCCGATGAAAATCTAAACGCACCTCTCCAAGCTCAGCTCGATGCCAGCTCCCAGAGCTCAGACCGATCGCGCCTCTCCGATCCCAGTCCAAACGCAACTTCCGGAGCTCAGTGCGATCACACCTCCCCGTGTTCAGCACGACGCCACCTCTCGGAGCTCAGCCCAATCGCACTTCCCAGAGATTGGCGCAATGCCACCTCCCCGAGCTCAGCCCAATCGCAGCTCCCTGAGCTCAGCCTGATCGTACCTCCCCGAGTTTGGCGCGATGCCACCTCTCCGATCTCAGCCCGATGCCACCTCCCCGAGCTCAGCGTGATGTCACTTCCCTGAGCTCAGACCGATTGCACCTCCCCAAGCTCAGCCGGATTGTACCTCCCCGAGTTTGGCACGATGCCACCTCCCCGAGCTCAGCCCGATCGCCGTTCCACAAGCTCAGTCTGATCGCACCTCCCCGATCTCAGTCCAAACGCAACTCCCCGAGCTCAGCCCAATGCCAGCTCCCCAAGCTGAGTCCAAACGCACCTCTCTGAGCCCAGCGCGATGCCGCCTACCCGAGTTTGGCGCCATGCCACCTCCCCGAGCTCAGGCCGAAGACACCTCCCCGAGTTGGGCGTGATGCCGCCTCATCGAGCTCAGCACGATGCCACCTCTCGGAGCTCAGCGCAATCGCGCTTCCCAGAGTTTGGCGCAATGCCACCTCTCCGAGCTCAGCCCGATGCCACCTCTCGGAGCTCAGTCCAAACGCACCTCTCCGAGCTCAGCCCGATGCCGCCTACCCGAGTTTGGCACGATGCCATCTCCCCGAGCTCAGCCCAATCACACTTCCCGGAGTTGGGTGCGATGCCAGCTCTCCAAGTTCAGCCCAATGCCACCTCTCCGATCTCAGCCCGATGCCACCTCTCCGATCTCAGCCCGATGCCACCTCTCCGATCTCAGCCCGATGCCACCTCTCGGAGCTCAGTCCAAACGCACCTCTCCAAGCTCAGCGCTATGCCTCCTCCCCGAGCTTGGCACGATGCCACCTCCCTGAGCTCAGCCCAATGCCAGCTCTCTGAGCACAACCCGATGCCAGCTCTCCGATGAAAATCTAAACGCACCTCTCCAAGCTCAGCTCGATGCCAGCTCCCCAAGCTCAGACCGATCGCACCTCCCCGATCTCAGTCCAAACGCAACTTCCGGAGCTCAGTGCGATCACACCTCCCCGAGCTCAGCGCGACGTCACCTCTCAGTGCTCAGCGTGAGTGTACTTCCCCGAGTCTGGCGCCATGCCACCTTCCCGAGCTCAGCCCGATGCCACCTCCCCGAGCTCAGTCCGATGCCACCTCCCCGAGCTCAGTGTGATGTCACTTCCCCGACCTCAGACTGATTGCATCTCTCCGAGCTTACCCTGATCGTACCTCCCCGAGTTTGGCGCAATGCCACCTCTTCGATCTCAGCCCGATGCCACCTCCCCAAGCTCAGCGTGATGTCACTTCCCTGAGCGCAGACCGACTGCACCTCCCCGAGCTCAGCCAGATTGTACCTCCCCGAGTTTGGCGCGATGCCACCTCCCCGAGCTCAGCCCGATGCCACCTCTCGGAGCTCAGTGCAAACGCACCTCTCCGACCTCAGCACTATGCCGCCTCCCCGAATTTGGCGCGATGCCACCTCCCCGAGCACAGCCCAATCGCAGCTCCCTGAGCTCAGCCCAATGCCAGCTCTCCGAGCACAACCCGATGCCAGCTCTCCGATGAAAATCTAAACGCACCTCTCCAAGCTCAGCTCGATGCCAGCTCCCAGAGCTCAGACCGATCGCACCTCCCCGATCCCAGTCCAAACGCAACTTCCGGAGCTCAGTGCGATCACACCTCCCCGCGTTCAGCACGACGCCACCTCTCGGAGCTCAGCCCAATCGCACTTCCCGGAGATTGGCGCAATGCCACCTCCCCGAGCTCAGCCCAATCGCAGCTCCCTGAGCTCAGCCTGATCGTACCTCCCCGAGTTTGGCGCGATGCCACCTCTCCGATCTCAGCCCGATGCCACCTCTCCGATCTCAGCCCGATGCCACCTCTTCGATCTCAGCCCGATGCCACCTCCATGAGCTCAGCGTGATGTCACTTCCCTGAGCTCAGACCGATTGCACCTCCCCAAGCTCAGCCTGATTGAACCTCCCCAAGTTTGGCGCGATGCCACCTCCCCGAGCTCAGCCCGATCGCCGTTCCACAAGCTCAGTCTGATCGCACCTCCCTGATCTCAGTCCAAACACAACTCCCCGAGCTCAGCCCGATCGCAGCTCCCCGAGCTCAGCCCAATGCCAGCTCCCCAAGCTGAGTCCAAACGCACCTCTCTGAGCTCAGCGCGATGCCGCCTACCCGAGTTTGGCGCCATGCCACCTCCCCGAGCTCAGGCCGAAGACACCTCCCCGAGTTGGGCGTGATGCCGCCTCATCGAGCTCAGCGCGATGCCACCTCTCGGAGCTCAGCGCAATCGCGCTTCCCGGAGTTTGGCGCAATGCCACCTCTCCCAGCTCAGCCCGATGCCACCTCTCGGAGCTCAGCGTGATCGCACTTCCCGGAGTTTGGCGCAATGCCACCTCTCGGAGCACAACCCGATGCCACCTCTCTGAGCTCAGTCCAAACGCACCTCTCCGAGCTCAGCCCGATGCCGCCTACCCGAGTTTGGCACGAAGCCATCTCCCCGAGCTCAGCCCAATCACACTTCCCGGAGTTGAGTGCGATGCCAGCTCTCCAAGTTCAGCCCAATGCCACCTCTCCGATCTCAGCCCGATGCCACCTCCCCGAGCACAGCCCAATCGCAGCTCCCTGAGCTCAGCCCTAAGCCAGCTCTCCGAGCACAACCCAATGCCAGCTCTCCGATGAAAATCTAAACGCACCTCTCCAAGCTCAGCTCGATGCCAGCTCCCAGAGCTCAGACCGATCGCACCTCCCCGATCCCAGTCCAAACGCAACTTCCGGAGCTCAGTGCGATCACACCTCCCCGAGCTCAGCACGACGCCACCTCTCGGAGCTCAGCCCAATCGCACTTCCCAGAGATTGGCGCAATGCCACCTCCCCGAGCTCAGCCCAATCGCAGCTCCCTGAGCTCAGCCTGATCGTACCTCCCCGAGTTTGGCGCGATGCCACCTCTCCGATCTCAGCCCGATGCCACCTCTTCGATCTCAGCCCGATGCCACCTCCCTGAGCTCAGCGTGATGTCACTTCCCTGAGCTCAGACTGATAGCACCTCCCCAATCTCAGCCTGATTGTACCTCCCCGAGTTTGGCACGATGCCACCTCCCCGAGCTCAGCCCGATCGCCGTTCCACAAGCTCGGTCTGATCGCACCTCCCTGATCTCAGTCCAAACACAACTCCCCGAGCTCAGCCCAATGCCAGCTCCCCAAGCTGAGTCCAAACGCACCTCTCTGAGCCCAGCGCGATGCCGCCTACCCGAGTTTGGCGCCATGCCACCTCCCCGAGCTCAGGCCGAAGACACCTCCCCGAGTTGGGCGTGATGCCGCCTCATCGAGCTCAGCGCAATGCCACCTCTCGGAGCTCAGCGTGATCGCACTTCCCGGAGTGTGGCGCAATGCCACCTCTCGGAGCACAACCCAATGCCACCTCTCTGAGCTCAGTCCAAACGCACCTCTCCGAGCTCAGCCCCATGCCGCCTACCCGAGTTTGGCACGATGCCATCTCCCCGAGCTCAGCCCAATCACACTTCCCGGAGTTGGGTGCGATGCCAGCTCTCCAAGTTCAGCCCGATGCCACCTCTCCGATCTCAGCCCGATGCCACCTCTCGGAGCTCAGTGCAAACGCACCTCTCTAAGCTCAGCGCTATGCCTCCTCCCCGAGCTTGGCACGATGCCACCTCCCTGAGCTCAGCCCTAAGCCAGCTCTCCGATGCCAACCCGATGCCAACTCTCCAATGAAAATCTAAACGCACCTCTCCAAGCTCAGCTCGATGCCAGCTCCCCGAGCTCAGACCGATCGCGCCTCTCCGATCTCAGTCCAAACGCAACTTCCGGAGCTCAGTGCGATCACACCTCCCCGAGCTCAGCGCGACGTCACCTCTCAGTGCTCAGCGTGAGTGTACTTCCCCGAGTTTGGCGCCATGCCACCTCCCCGAGCTCAGCCCGATGCCACCTCGCCGAGCTCAGCGCGATGCCACCTCGCCGAGCTCAGCGCGATGCCACCTCTCGGAGCTCAGCGTGATCGCACTTCCCGGAGTTTGGCGCCATGCCACCTCCCCGAGCTCAGCCCGATGCCACCTCGCCGAGCTCAGCGCGATGCCACCTCTCGGAGCTCAGCATGATCGCACTTCCCGGAGTTTGGCGCAATGCCACCTCTCTGAGCTCAGCCCGATGCCACCTCTCGGAGCTCAGTGCAAACGCACCTCTCCGAGCTCAGCCCGATGCCACCTCTCGGAGCTCAGCTCGATGCCACCTCCCCGAGTTTGTGTACGGTGCCACCTCCCCGAGCTCAGCCCAATCGCAACTCCCTGAGCTCAGCCTGATCGTACCTCCCCGAGTTTGGCGCAATGCCACCTCTCCGAGCTCAGCCCGATGCCACCTCTCCAAGCTCAGCGTGATGCCACCTCTCGGAGCTCAGCGTGATCGCACTTCCTGGAGTTTGGCGCAATGCCACCTCTCGGAGCACAACCCGATACCAGCTCCCCGAGCTCAGTCCAAACGCACCTCTCTGAGCTCAGCGCGATCGCACTTCCCCGAGCTCACGCCGATGCCACCTCATCGAGCTCAGCCTTACGCCAGCTCCCTGAGCTCAGTCCAAACGCACCTCTCTGAGCTCAGCGCTATGCCGCCTCCCCGAACTTGGCACAATGCCACCTCCCCGAGCTCAGCCCGATGCCAGCTCTCCGATGAAAATCCAAACGCACCTCTCCAAGCTCAGCTCGATGCCACCTCTCGGAGCTCAGCGCGATCGCGCTTCCCGGAGCTTGGCGCAATGCCACCTCTCCGAGCTCAGCCCGATGCCACCTCTCGGAGCTCAGTGCAAACGCACCTCTCCGAGCTCAGCCCGATGCCACCTCCCCGAGCTCTGCTCCGCCCCTCCCCCTGCTCAGCCGCTCCCCGCCTCTGCTCCGCCCCTTCCCGGCCGCACATTCCACCCGCACCCCGAGCAGTCACAGCCGGCAGCAGCGGCGAACGGGTCCGGATCGGGGGAAGGGCGGAAAGGGGCGGAATGGGGTTGGATTTCTCTTCTCAACTTTACAATTCCAGTGTGAATCAGGGTAAATGCAGTTTGCTGTTACTGCTCTGTGGAACTGGTAATTCACGTATGGAATCTGATTAAATGCCCCTAGGCGTTACTCCTCTCGAATTGCTAAATTCAGGCATAAATCAGGTTACATTCAGGCACAAATCAGGTTAAATGCCGTTAGGTGTTACTGCTCTTGAATTGTTAAATTCAGGTATAAACGAGGTTGAATTCAAATGTAAATCAGGTTAAATGCTGTTAGCTGTGACTCCTCTTGAATAGCCACATTCAGGCATAAATCAGGTTAAATTCAAATAATAATCAGGTAAAATGCTGTTAGCTGTTACTGCTCTGGGGAATTGGTAATTCACATATGAATCTGAGTAAATGCTGCAAATACTCCTCTTGAATTGTTAAATTCAAGTGTAAATCAGGTTAAATCCAGGTGTAAATCAGCTTAAATCCAGGTATAAATCAGCTTAAATGCTCTGTGGAATTGTTAATTTCAGACCCAAAGAGGGAATAAAAGGGACTTGAGGAATTAAAATGGAGTATTTTTGGGAAAAAGAGTAGCATTTCAGGGGATGGAATGGGATTTTGAGGAATAAAATGGTTTGGGAGTGGAAGGTTTCTGCGAGACAAAAGTGGGTTTTTGAGGGGTGAAGTGGAATTTTGGGAACAAAACGCATTTTCAGGAGGTTGAGGTGGGGTATCTCGGATATGTCGGCAATGTCCCCATAGCCCCCCCCAGACCCCTCCGCGGCGCCAAAAAACCCGCAGTTCTCCACAGACAAACCCCAAAACTTACCAGGAATCCCCACATCTCTCCCGCTCCCAAAGCTGCCTCCGTCCGAGTTGCCATCCTGCCCAGAGCCGAACCAAAATGGCGCCGCGGCTCTGATCTGCTGGCTCCTGCTGCTGCCCCGGCACCGCCCCGGGGAGAGTGACGTCATTTCCCAGGGCGTGACCCAACTGCGGAGCGGATGGTGCAGCTTTGTCTCCTTCATTACTTTATTTCTTTGGCAATAAATCCTTGTTCGTCCTCCCCGCTGTCCCTCGTGTCCCCTCAGCACCTGCAGCCCTGTCCCTTGCCCTGCTGCCCCTGCCCCGGGGGCTTCAGCCGAGCCAGAGCCTCTTCCCAGTGCTCCCAGTGCTCCCAGTCTGCCCGTGCAGCCTCCAGCAGCCAGCGAGGCCTTCAGCTGGGCCGGCAGAGAGGAGCTGCTGGAGCTCCCAGATCAGTTGGGTTCCGTTTGTCCTTCCCAGCCTGGGGAACAACGATTCGGGAGTTTTCTGCCCAAACGCTGTGCGTTCCTCCGCTCAGCCCAAGGGGTTTGGGGAGATTTTGGCTTTTTGGGGAAACCAAAGCGATGCACGGAGCTCACCCAGCCCAGGGCAGCTCTGCAGGCGCTGAGCTGGATTGAGCCTGGCAGAGGAGCAAAGTGGCTCAAGGATGGCAAAACAGGGATTAATTAACCATTAATTAACCTGACAAATTGCTCCTAATTAGCGGGTAGCAGAAGTGAGGCCCCAGGCGCTGAGTCAGCACCACCACCCTCAGGGCTGGGAAAGCAAAGCTGGTGGCTCCACAAAGCACTTTGTGTCTATATTCAGATACCTCTAGCATTTCATTGATCAATTCTCCAATGTTTCATTTCTCCTTCAATGACATTTTACCAACTCTCACCTCTCAGAGATCAGGGCCAACCTCCTGCTCTCCTATTTTCACCATTTTAGGGCAGCCAGGAGAGCTTTTTTATGGCAGCACCTCCTGCCACGACTCCCTGTCCTTTTCCCCGGGGGGACAAACCCCAAATCCCAAATTTCCTTTTCCCCATGGGGACAAACCCCAAATCCCCATTTCCTTTCCCCTGGAGACAAAATCCCGCCCCTCCCCGGGCTGTCAGGGCTGTGACGAGGGCAGGAAGCTCCAGTGCAGCGGTCAGAGATGCTTTGGCTTCCTGTCCCCTCCTCTGAGCCACCAGTGCAGTGTCCCCAGGCTGTCCCCAGGCTGTCCCCAAGCTCTGCAGGGACATGGAGGATGAAGAAGGCTACATGGCGTTGGACCAACGGAGCAAGCGGGGGGCTGCAGGGAGATCCTCAGCCCTGCAGGGTGCAGGTAAAGGGGTTCAGCCCCTCTGGGGACCCCCAGGTGGGTGGGGGACAGGAACTGGGGCATGCTGGGGCTGCTGTTGGGGTGGAATGGCTTTGGAGCTCAGGGATCACTTTACCTCCTCCTCATCCTCCTCCTCTTGGGCTCAAAGCTGGGTTTGTGGGATGATTTCTAAGCCCTGACTCCCCCAGGCTCCTGTCTGAGCTTCATCTCTGCGTGGAGAGGCTGAGCTGGGCTAACTGAACTCCACACCAATCGCTGTTCCAGGGTTTGGTTCTTCCTGGGGGTCACTGATTGGAACAAAAGCCCCAAATCTGCCCCAGTTCTGCAGCCCTGCCATGCTGAAGGGCTGCTGATGCTTTTGGAAATCCTCATCCAGCTCCTGATGCTCCTTGTCCATCTTCCCTGAGCTTCTGGGGGTTCCTGCTTTGTTTCCTTCATCTGCTCCTTGTGCTTTTTCCTGCTGACTCCAGTTTGGGTTTCCCTGTGGAGAAAAACCAGCAGGAGAATCAGAACCGTTTGGGTTGGGAAAGACCTCGAAGATCACAAAATCCAACCATTAATTAAAAGATTTAATTCCTGCTGCGAGTAATTCTGCAGGGAAAACCCATCGAGGTTTGAACCCTGGGGGCTGCCGGGCTCTGAGCTGCTCTTGGGGACAAAACAACCCAAATCTGTGGGGTGACACCGTGCGATCTGCTGTCCCCTCTGTCCCCTGCAGCTCCAGGCTGTCCTCGGTGGCACCGCGTGGCGCTCGGGGCTGGCTGGACCGGGAATGTCCTGCTGGGAGTGGCCGTGGTGGCTCTGGGCTGCTCGTGTGAGTGTGGGGAGGGGACAGGGGGGACACGGGGGGACACGGGGACAGCCTGACAGCGGGGAGGTGACCCGGGGGGTTGTGTGGCCATGGGGAAAATGTCTCGGGTGGGTCGGACAGCCCCGGGCTGAACTCGGGCTCACCCAGAGCCACCATTCCAGCAGCCCCGTGCCCGGCTGGTGGGACATGGCTGTTGTCACCCCCAGCACCCCCAAACCCCCCCGGGCAGGCGGCAGGGAGACCCCGATGGCTGCTGGATGTCGGGGAGACCCCCAGAGGGGCAGGGCTGGGGGAAACCCCCCAAACCCAGGGCTGCCAGCTGTGCCCGTGTGGGGCAGGGGGTGCTGAGCAGCTCCTCAGCCTGGCCGCAGAGCCTTGAGGGGGACAGAGGCTCTGCGGCTCTCTGAGGTGGCACCAGAGCCGCGGTGACACCTCGAGGGGCCACATCCTGCCACCGGCACGAAGCCACCGTGGGTGGGGACAGCTGTGAGCAGGGGGAGCTCAGGGCTGCACAGTTTGGGGCTGGCAAGGTGCTGTTCTTGCTAAACTTCCTTCCTTCCTGCCTTCCTCTCCTTCCTCCTTTCCTTTCCCTCTCCCTTCCCCTGCAGTTCTCCACCGGGACACCAAGGGAAGCCTGGAAAATGTCCTCTCTGAGCTGCGGGAATTCCTCTGCCCCTCCCAGCCGCCAGGTAACAACCCCGAGGCTTCTCTGCTCCTCAAGCTTCCCCAAAATCTCCTGGCAGAACCGGATTGGAGCCCCAGGAGCAGCTTAGGGTGTGCTGGGGAGAGAATGGGAATGGAGAAAATGATGGAACAAACGGGAATGGAGAAATTAGAACAAATGGGAATGGAGAAAATAATGGAACAAGCAGGAATGGAGAAAATGATGGAAGAAATGGGAATGGAGAAAATGATGGAACAAACGGGAATGGAGAAAATGATGGAACAAACGGGAATGGAGAAAATGATGGAACAAGCAGGAATGGAGAAAATGATGGAAGAAGCAGGAATGGAGAAAATGATGGAACAAACGGGAATGAAACAGATGGGAATGAAACAAATAAAACAAAGGGAAATGAAACAAAACAAACTAAACAAACGGGAATGAAACAAATGAAACAAACAGCAATGAGACACTGACACCTCTCAGGGTGTGCCAGGGGTGAGGTGAGGACTTGGTGACCTGACCAGCTCTGATCCCGTTTTCCAGGAGCTCAGGGATGCAGGATTTGCCCCCCAGGCTGGACGCTGGAAAAGACCAAGTGCTACTGGAATTCCACTGAACAGAACCCTTGGAACAAGAGCTGGGAGGAGTGCAAGAGTCGGGGGGCAACGCTGCTGGTGCTGCAGGATCAGGAGGAGCTGGTGAGGGAATGCTGGGTTGGGAATGGGGGAAGGACAAGGGGCTGCTGCTGGGGGTGGAGGTTCCCAAAATCCTGGGATGGGGATCAGCTGGTGAGGGAATGCTGGGTTGGGAATGTGGGAAGGACTGGGGGGCTGGAGTTACCCCGGGAAGGGTGAGGAGGTTCCCCAAATCCTAGGATCAGCCCCTCCCTGTGTCACCCCCGGGTGCCTCTGAGGGACACAGTGGGTCTCAGTCCTGGGCTGAGCACAGAGCCCATTTTGGGGTGACAATCCATGGCCTTCAGGGTCACCGTCTGTCCTTCCCCCAGGAATTCCTCAGTGAATCCCTGAAGAAATTCAAACGCAGCTTCTGGACTGGGCTCTGGGTGCCTGAGGCTGGGATGGGCTGGACGTGGGTGAATGGCTCCAGTCTGGACAGAAACCGGTGAGCACTGGGGGTCAGGGGACACAAACACCCCAATGTCCCCTGAGGGACCCCAGGGGTGACCCAGGCTCCCTCCTGTCCCTGCAGCTTCCAGCTTGACCTCGAGGAGAAACACGGAGAATGTGGGGAGTTGAGGGGCAGCAGAATCATCCCTCAGAACTGCAACCTGCAATTGCAGTGGATCTGCCAGAGAGAAGCCACCAAACTCTGAGCTGGAGAGATGCTCAGGGGGGATGTGGGAGCTGGGCTGGAACAGTACATTTACTGTTATTTTACTGGGCTAAAAGTACAACATTTACTCCAACAGCACATTGCCATCACATTTGGGATTCCTCGGCTGTTGCCATCAGCGTGGTCCAGAGCTGCTGTGGGCTTTTCTGCTGCTGTGAGGTTTTTCTCCAGGAGAAAAGTCCCAGAGAGCCTGGGAGGGAAATGGGAGGACATTGACCCTGCTGGGGTCAGTGAGGGGTTGGAAAGGTCTGAGTGCCCCGGGAGAGTCAAACGAGAACTGTGCTCTCCTGAAGTTAAAGAGCTGCAAACGCTGATCCTCCTCCCCATAACAGCTGACAGAACCCGCAGGCAGTGCTGGTGAACTCTGATCGCTCCGATCTGCTCCGGCAGAGCCCCAAGCTCTGATCTCCCCAAATTCCCCTCCAGCACTTCCCCCGCCGCTGCAATCCCCGCCCGGCGGCCGACCTGTCGCTGCTCGCCGGGAGAGTCACGGCATAAAACCTTCCTGGAAAGGGTTTTTAGTGCCTGGGAGAGATTTCCTGGGGTTTGTGAGCTCCGCGGGTTGTGCGGCTCCTTCAGGGACACGGGGCGGCCGAGTGCAGCTTTTAGATTATTTATTTTATTCATTACCTCTTCTTGCACTCGCAGCTCGCCCGTCCCTCGCTGCGGCTCCTTCAGTGACAAGGGGGGAGCGGACACGCACCTTAGGGCTGCTCTTTTGCTTACCGTTTATTCTATTTTTTATCTTTCCTGTCGTTCCCACCCCGCCCGTCTCCTCCCTGGCCCCGGGGCAGCACAAACCCCTCAGCGTGTCTCCAAAGGCCTCGCCCGCCGCCGCTCCCCGAGGCTCCCCGCGCCTCTGCCTCCATCCAGCGCTGCCGATGTCCCCAAGTCCCCAAACCGGGTTAAATTAGCTCAAATTCAGGTGGGAATGCCCAGCGCCTCCGCCAAGGGGTGGAATTGCACAATGGAATGATGGAATCCTGTGAGGCATCGCACACAGTCCCTCAGGAACACCCCGGGAGTCCCGCCGGGAGCAACTGCCATGGCTCTGAGGGGCTTCCCACGGGCTCGGGGTCTCTCAGCTATCTCTGCTCCGGCCTGGGCTCCTGCCGGGGCTGCAGGGAGGTCTCTGCTCCATCCCGGACGCACCACAGCGGTTTCTCGCCCTCCTGCCCAGCCCGGGACGTTCCAGGGCAATCCCGAGTCTGACTTTGAGGCTCCGCGGAGCTTCGAGCCCCTCACAGACCATTTTATAGAACCCGCCCAAAGCCCGCCCTTCGCACCCATTGGCTGATGTTCCCGCCCAAACCCCACTGCGCCTTTTGATTGGCCGAATCTCCCGCCACTCCTCATCCTCGCGCACTGATTGGCCAGAGCGGCTCTGAGGGACAATCCCACCTTGTCCCCACATGGCTTTCATTTCCCCCAAAAAGCCAAAATCTCCCCAAACCCCTTGGGCTGAGCGGAGGAACGGACAGGGTTTGGGCAGAAAACTCCCAAAATCGTTGTTCCCCAGGCTGGGAAGGACAAACGGAACCCAACTGATTTGGGAGCTCTAGCAGCTCCTCTCTGCTGGCCCAGCTGAAGGCCTCGCTGGCTGCTGGAGGCTGCACGGGCAGACTGGGAGCACTGGGAGCACTGGGAAGAGGCTCTGGCTCGGCTGAAGCCCCCGGGGCAGGGGCAGCAGGGCAAGGGACAGGGCTGCAGGTGCTGAGGGGACATGGGGGACACTTTGGACTTGATTAGCATTTATTTAAAAAGTAATAAAATAATACAGTAAATAAGAACAACAGCAGCATTGGCACCATAAATACTGATGGAGGTGACACAGTGACATCTCAAAGAATGCTCTGAGTTGGAAGGGACCTCCAAGGATTGATTCAAGCCCTTAAGGAAATGGCCCAGGTGGGGTTAAATCCACACCTTGGCATTATTAGTACTTCACACTAAGGAAGGTCACACTTATATGAAGCACCTCTTTATAGTCTGTAAGCAAAGCAGTAGATCAATGTAAATGTGCAAGATTAGTGTAGAAATATAGTGTCAGGAGAACGTGTTAGAAATCACCATTATATCCATATATATAGAAAAGATCACTGTAGAAAAATGGAGGGTAAGAGAAACAGGAGGAGTTCTGGAATGGTTGCAGAAGGAGAAACAAACCCCCAGCCCCAGGCAAAGCAGCCACAGATCAGCTTCCTCATCATCTCCTCCCCCTGCAGGTTCATCTCCTGCAGATAAGGCACTGAGGTGATCATAAGATCACAACCTGGGGTGACCCTGAGCAGAGGCACTGAGGTGATCAGGAGAACAAACACTGAGATGACTCTGAGCATCAGTGCAAGGCAGACACTGTGGCTGAGGAAGGAACTCCCTTTGCTAGGGAGGAAGAAATGATCCTTTGACTGCTCAGCATGGAGAAGATTGTTCCTCTATCCTCTGTCACAGCTGAGTTTTGGGTCTGCTGCAGATATACAGCATCTCACTTGAGCAGGGCTGTCTCCTGAGATAATTCTCAGCCAGGTGCACACAGTCGGCATTGCCCTGGAGCTTGACCCTGCAGGAAAAAGCAGAGACAGGGCTGGAACCTCAGGGGGACACCTTGTGCCCCTGTGCCCCCCAGGCCCTGCCTGTGCCCCCAGCACTCACGAGGAGCTGAAGTTGCTGCCATCCACCCACTGCAGCCGCTGGTCCTGTCTGTGCAGCCCGAGCCAGTAATCGTCATTCTTGCTGAAATGGAACAGGAACTCCTGGCAAGGAGAGAGGAGCAGATAATGGGAGCTGCAGCCCTGGCCCAGGAGCTCCCCAGGCTCCCCTCAGACATCCCACTGCCCCCCAAACCCCTCACTCACCATTTCCCAGTCACTGAGCACAGCCAGGGAGGCCCTGTGCAGGGAGCATTGAGTCTGAGCCTGGTCCCAGGTGAGACGATCCCTCGAGAGGAAGTAGCAGATCCCTCGGTACTCAACCCAGTCATGGGGACAGGCCAGCAGCCATGGAGGGTCAGATGTAACCGGAGTAACCGGAGTGTCTCTGTGCATTCTCCCTGCAGAGCGAACAGAAGGTCTGAGCATTCTCCCCTCACGGAGCAGCCCGAGCTCCCATTGGCTGGTTTTCCCGCTCAAATTCCCCCATCCCAGCGATTGGCTGAATCAGCCATCACTCCTCGTTCTCCCGCGCGCTGATTGGTCAGAGCGGGGCTGAGGGACGATCCCGGCCGTGAGGGAGCAGTGAGCCCGCAGTGCCCCGAGGGGTTGGGCTGAGGCTGCTGCTCCTCCTTACCTGACACAGCAGCCAAGGACACCGCCAGAGCCACAGCCAGGAGCAGGAGCAGAGTCAGCACAGCCAGGGTGAGCACGGGATGGGATCTGATCCACTCAGCAGGAGCTGGAAAGAGGCATAGGCTGTGAGCATGGAGCTGTCCTGAGCAGGCCCAGCCCTCACATCCCCACCCAACGCCCGGGGAGCACAGCAGGGACCCTCAGCCCGTGTGCCACTCACTGAGCTGGCAGCACGAACAGGGACAAGGGACACAGGTGTGGGGACAGCCAGGGCAGCAGAACTGCCCAGGGCCAGGGCTGTCAGTCCAGCAGAGCACCAGGCCTCTTGCAGAGCCCTGGACACAGCCACACCCTGCCAGCCCTGTGCTCCTGGATTGCTCACACTGCCCATTGTCCCCTCCCTAGAGGCCACAGCGCTGGCCCTGCACTCACCCAGATATCTTCTGAGGCTCTTTCTGTGTGTAACTCCCATTGCTGATCCATCCTGGCACTTCTCTCCAATGCCATTCCTGGGCTGGGATTCACTCTGCCCCAAGAGAGAAGCAGCTTCTCCCTGCCTGTGCCCAGCAGGGTCTGGCAGCTGAGGCAATCCTGTCCCTCTGGTTGCTGATCCATTCTGAGCACCCAGGGCATCCTCGGGAATCTCAACAGTGGCATTATACATGATGAGAGGTCCCGGCTGGTGCTGGCTCTGGAAGGCGCTACCAGCTCAGCCCTGCCCTGTCTCTGCTCCCTGGCAGCACCTGGGGACACAAACACAGTGTCAGAGAGCTCCGGGCCCAGCTCGGCCCTGCAGCCCCAACCCCTCTGGCTGTGCAGCTCCGGGCTGGGACAGGCAGGGACAGTTAGGGACAGGCAGGGACAGTTAGGGACAGGCAGGGACAGTTAGGGACAGCGCCCGGGAGCTGCCGAGTGCGGGAACAGGGCAGCTGCGGATCGGGCTCAGCCTGCCGGGGGGCAAGAAAAGAACCAGCAGCCCTGAGGGGCTCAGCATTGTCCCCTGCATGCCCTGCGCTGAGGGTTGCAGCTCAGGGACAGCGAGCGGAAGCAGCGCCCTTTATTTCCCCTTCGGATACTGGACGCGGAGCCTGCCAGGAAAGCGTAATGTGATGGCGAGCGCGAGCGGGCGGCCAGCAGGTGGCAGGATCCGGTCGTCTCAATCGCCTCTCCTCGCGCGCCCTTGCTCCCTTGGGGGAGGCACTCGGGTTCCTTCCATCCCACCCAGCCCCGGGCACGGACATGTCCCGCTGCACCAGGGGCGCCCAGCCCGGTGCCGCATGGCCGGGAACAGTCCCGGGAACGGGACAGCCACCTCTGTGCGACCCACAGCAAGCGGGACGAGCCAGCGCTGCTCCGGCAGCAGCGGCAAGGAGACCGCGGGCAGCCGCTCCCTCAGCGGCCTCAGGCCAGCGGCAACACGGCTTCACAGCCAGGGAGGGAGGGAGGGAGGGAGACGGGAGAAGGAAGCCGCCACAGCCCCCCTGCCGCCCCCTGCATCCCCTCCATCCGCCCGCAGCGAGCCCCGAGCCCCGGCACAAGGCAGCGCGGCTCCCACCTGCGCTGGGACAGCCTCTCCGAGCTCCGCTGCCGCTCCCGGGCCGCACAGCTGATCCGCGCAGTGGATCCGCACTCTGCGCTGCCGATCCCGCGAATGCCAGCAGAGCGGCTGGAGGTTTATTTACTACGAGCACGGTAGGCGTTTGGCGAAAGTTGGGTCTCACCGGCCGCGCGGTGATTCAGCGCGCAATTGAGGGAAACTCCTGGGTCGAGAATTGAGTCGGCAGTTGTTTCGGGTCCCCCGCCACCGTCCCGGCCGCCCCGCATCCCCCCTCGGGGGCGGCTGCCAGCGGGGGAAGGAGGAGCTTCGGCGGCGCCGGTAAAGGAGGAGGGGAACGCCACTGAGCGCCCGCTAACCCTGCGGGGCATGCGGGGACTCCGGTAAAGTCAGATATGACTTTGGCTCCCGCTCCCGCCCTCCCTGCCATCCTCTCCTCCGGTGTTTCCCGGCTCCGGGGCCATGGCGGGACCTGGCTTACGACCTACGGCCCCGTTCCCCGAGATGGTACCGGCAATGGGCCGAACGGCTGGGAACAGGTCCTGCTGACTGCATGGCCACCGGCAACGCCCGAGCGGCTGGGAATATGTCCTGCCGTCCGCACCGCTACCGGGAATGGGGCCGGAGAATGAAACAAGACCCAGGGGGAGAAGATCTTCAATATGTTGTTCGCACCCTGATTTCGGTCAAAACGTGATATGACTCATCCAACTCACTGTAAGTCTTTTAAACTATCTGGGATCAGGTGGGTATGGTAGCTCTAGAGAAACGGCACAGGTTGCCAAGGAAATAGTGGTTTACTTGGGGCTGGAAATTTTCCGTGGCCATCGACAGCTCAGCAAAGAACAGCAAGAATCCACGTGTGGCTTTCCACAGCCTGACACCGTGAGAGAGGTGGCAGCCTTCCTCGGAACGGCAGGCTGGTGCCAACTCTGTGTCGTGAGCTATGGACTAGTGGTAACACCTCTGTATGGAGCCCTTAAAGCAGCTGGAAAAGGAACCATTATATGGACTGAGAGTGCAAGGGCTGCAGTCAAACAGCTAAAACATTCCCTAGTGCCTGCCCCAGCTCTGGGGCAGCCAGATCTAACCAAGCCCTTTGGACTTTTTCCATATGAGCAGCAGAATGTGGCTCTAGAGGTACTAGCACAGCATTGGAGTCAGCCCCAGCTGTGGGGCTGCCAGACTTAACTAAACCTTTTGGACTTTTTCCAGGGGTACTGGCACAGCACCTTGGGGAGCAGCAAAGAGCTGTGGCCTGTTTTTCAAAACAGCTAGACAATGTTAGCCAAGGGTGGCCTGAGTGTCTGAAAACTGTGGCAGCAACTGTCATCCTAATACAGGAGTCTCATGAATTCACCCTTGGGCAGCACATTGTCGTGTATTGCACCCCACACTGTCATCTCTGTGCTGGAGCAAAAGGGGGGACACTGGTTATCCCCTAGCAGAATGCCTAAATACTAGGCTGTATTGTTGGAACAGGACGATGTCACTCTAAAAACAACATCTGTTGTAAACCCTGCAATGTTTTTGTCATCCACATTGCTTGATGACTGCATGCAGACAATACAGGAAACCTATTCCAGCAGACCAGACCTGAAGGATTTGGCTCTGGGGAAGCCAGACTGGGAACTGATGGCACTGACCAGAGCTCTAGAACTGAGCGAGGGAAAGAAAATAAACATATGGACTGATTCCAGATATGCCTCCAGTGTTGTTCATGCCCACAGAGCTTTTTGGAAGGAACGTGGCCTGCTGACTGCTCAAGGTAATGGCATTAAGCATGCAAAACAAACCCTTGCACTCCTGCAGAGCATCTGGAAGCCTCCAGAAGCAGCTGTCCTGCATTGCAGAAGTCATTGGAAGGGAAAGACAGCCCCTGAAGTGGGAAATCTCTTTGCTGATGAAATAGGAGGAGGAATAGCAGAAAAAGGCTATTAGCTAGAGGAATAGCAGAAAGAGGCATTCCTGCAATAGTACCACAGAAAGAAGTAGATCTGACAGGGTTTACTCTAAACTATGATCAGAGGGACCACAAATTAATTAAATTTCCTAAGGCTGAAATTAAGGAGGGTGGTTGGGCTGTTACACTGATGGGTCAGGTTGTAGTCCCACCCCAGCTCCTTCGAGAAATAACACACAGGGTATGTGAAAGTACATGAAAGTACCCACTGAGAAACAGAAAAACTTTTGAAACACCTGAAGAAAGTGGTAACAGAGAGAGGGCCTGACTCATACTGTGCAATTTATAACAAGCAGGTGTGAAGCCTGTTCCAAGAACAACCCTGGCAAGAGCAAGAGAGTAGTGTTAGAGTGACAAAGGCAGATCATCTCCGGGGAGATGACTGGACAGATTTTGCTGAAATGTTACATAATGAGTGTCTTGCATGGGAGACAGAAGCCTTATGAGTGTCTGCAGTTTGCCAGGCTTCTGGCAACAGACTAGGGTAGCTAGCTCCCCAAGACTCGGTCTTTGGTTCTTTGATATTTGGCCGATTAGTCTAAAAATACCATTTATTAGACACAGAAAATACATACAAACATACAAACACAGAACAGATTGACATACATACACACACAATGAATGCATAATTGCAAAGCTGTAATAGCTAAAATGCAATTATGGGGTAAATGCTTGCTTGAACTATAAAAACAGCTGAAATGCAAGTTAAGAAAAATACTTATAAGTTATCTGGAATAATACAATTTAGGAAACCAATGATCTTACCAAAATCCAGTTTTGGAGATGGGATACATTAGAATCCTCCCTCAATCCTGAAAGAAGTTACCACAGAGCTGCGTCCAGACTCTGGGGAGAAGTCTTCTTCCTGCTCAGTGTCCATGTGGAAAATCTTCTACCTTTTCTGAGATTTTGTGAGCTTTTTATAGGATAAGAAAGTGTGGCTTTGTGGTCACTGAAAATTTCTCACATTCTCTCTACATTCCACAGGGTAGTGTCTTTGCAGACATTCAGATGGCACCACCAGGTAGCCCTGATTTAGGCTGTTAACCTAATTGAGCCATCCATCTCCTCTCTGATCAGGGAGAGAGAGAAGAGGAGGGGGAACGTCCTGCCACAGTGAGTAATATAAATATGTACTGATATTGCTGGATTCTGTCAGTGGTTGGCCTGAAGCTTATCCCCGTCACACCAATGCAGCAAAGGAAATGGTGAAAGCCTTGCTCAACCATATAATTCCAAGGTTTGGGGTTCTTTGGGAATGTCATCAGATAAGAGATCACATTTTGCTGCAACTGTGACTGGGGAAGTTGGCAAGATTCTGGGACTTACTTGGGACCTGCACACACCATACAGGCCCCAAGCAAGTGGCAAAGTTGAACATATGAATGGAACCCTCAAGGCCCAGATTGGAAAGATCTGCCAAGAAACATCTATTTCATGGGTTCAGGCTTTGCCTACAACCTTACTGAGGGTTGGTAAAATCTACCAGATTGGTAAAATCAGATTTTGGTAAAATCTGCCAAGAAACATCTATTTCAAGGGTTCAGGCTTCGCCTACAGCCTTACTGAGGGTTGGTAAAATCTACCAGATTGGTAAAATCAGATTTTGGTAAATTCTGTCAAGAAACGTCTGTTTAATGGGTTCAGGCTTTGCCTGCAGCCTTACTGAGAGTCCACATACAACCAAGGTGGAGAGACAATATAATTCCCCATGAAATCTTATATGGCAAACCATATCAGGTTCCACACATCCCAGGGGAAATTCACATGAAAAGTCAAATTAATTCACAGAAATACTGAACAGCTTTAAGCTCCACTTTGCAGAAGCTCCAGAGATTCGTGGTGCAGCCCAAAGCAATAGGATTGGACACTCTGCTCACCCATTTCAGCCTGGAAACTGGGTCTGCATCAAGTGGTGGGACAGGAACCTTTTCCAGGCTAAGTGGAAGGGAACATTCCAAGTTTTGCTGACCACCCTCACTGCTGAAACAAAATTGCTGGGAAAGGACTGTGGATCTGTCACTGAATCTGGGGAGAAAGAAAAATTATCCAACAAGATTTTAATGTTAGAGACTCAAGGCATTACTTTGTTATCTGAGCAGGATGTTGTTCTGGTCAGGATGTACCACAGAAATCATCTCATCCACACACAGCCCTGCAGTGCAGAGAGAACCATTCCATGACACATGGATTTTTAAAATATTTGAATATTTATTTTACATAGTAAAAATCCATAGACAAGCATTGGGTCCGTGTTCAATGGTTCAAAGTTGAGCAAACTCCTGATATTCAGTCTCCCATTGGATCCGAATCTCCTCACCTCTGAAAAACCTCTGCTCAGGGTAAGGAGGGTCTGAGGGGTGTGAAGCTCCCTGGTCCTTCCCCAAAATGTCAGAAAGGTCACAGAATTCCTCCGGCCAGGCAGGAGGACAGAGAATGGCTGTGGGTGAGGCCAGGATGGAGCAGAGAGCTCCCTGCAGCCCCGGCTGGAGCAGAGATACCTGAGAGAGACCCTGAGCCATGGGAAGCTCCTGCAGAGCCATGGAAGTGGCTGCTGGTGGGACTTGTGGGGGATCCCTGCTGGAGCAGCCTGTTCCTGAGGGGTTGTGTTCCCTGGAGGGACCCCAGGCTGGAGCAGGACAAGGATTCCTCTCTGTGACCATGACACCAAAATCAGCCAGGAAATGACCTTTCTAGCAATGCTGCTCCTTGGAAGCGTTTGAAAGCTGTTGCAGTGTGCTGGCAGTACTCAGGATATGCATATTAGCACGAGCTGTATATGGTTTATGTTCTGGAAATCTCTCCCTAGCTCAGTGGTGTTATTGGTTCTCTGGGTTTAAATCTTCCTCTGCTGTAGACCTACTGGCTGGAACTCCTTTTCCCCTCCTTACCTTCTCCCCTCTGGCTTTCCCCGGCTGGCTCCTCGGAGCTAATGAGAAAGGAGTGGTGTCCTGGATTAATGATAAAACTCTCTCTCCTCCGAGAGCGAAGGGCCCTGACACCCCCTCCCCCACCCACAGCAGAACCTCTTAGGTGGAAGTGAAGAAAAAACTATTTATTTAACAAAACCACATAGAGTGCCCTGCAAGGCACAGGGGAAGGGGAAAACCAAGGTGAAAGGCAGTTATTCAACCTGATTAAAAAGTCCTTTTCCTCAGACGCAGTCCCTCTCCTCCTCGCCCCCCCCGGGGCCGGGTGGAGCTCCCTGGAGAGCTCTGCTGTCCTCTGGCCCTCCTGGGTCTCCGGGTAGCAAAGCAGATCGAAGAGAAGGGGTCCAAACGGAGGGGAAAAAAAAAAAAAAAAAAGAACCGGAACAGAGCTCACTGCGTGACGTTTCTGCCGAGCCAAGAAAGAATCCTCCCCCCGCAGCGAGGCTTGGGGAAGTTTTCAAAACAACCTGCGTTTCTCTCTGCGGCGAAATGTAGTTGAAGCGACAGGACTACATTTTTTTCTTGAGCATATAAGCCAACGACAGGGGATAAAGGATTATCATAACATCACTCCAAGACAAGTGGTCAAATAGAAAACCCAAATCTATTTTCAACCATCCTTGTTTCTTCAAGCTTTTGCCCCTTCCACCAGCACGGCGCCGTCCAGGGCTGAGGGCTGACAACAGTTCTGGCCTTGTGGATTCCCTTAATCTTGTCAAGATAAAAGGGGGCAAAAGGAATCCTTTTGCCATTGAGCACAAGAAATCGCTAATAATATTAATGACTTATGAGGAGTAATTTGTATAGCCACTCCTGTCCTGGGGAACGTGATGAATATTCATGAATTTTACCTATAACACTGTGCCTTTGGGGTACTGAGGTGTGTGTTGGGTGCAAACAATTCCCACACACCCGGTGCACCGAATAAAGCAAATACCCACTGCTCTGACTCGGTCTCTGAAGTGTCTCCAGGCTCGATTGGGGTGAATCACTATCCTACCCTTTTCCCTTCCCTTTGAGGCTCCTGCATTCGTGGCCTCTGGTCCCTTGTAGCTCAGCATCCCCACTTCCTGCCCCTCCTGCTCTCCCCTGGCCGCGTTCCCTGGAGCCTAATGAACCCCTGGGAGCCACAGGCTGCCATCCTGCACTGCCTTCAGGGTGCCTCTGCCACATCCGTTGTGTCTGAGACTGTGCTGCCGCGGGAAGCAGCAGCTGTTCTTTCCTTACCAGTGCTCTGAAGAAATCACTCTCTTCTTTACTCTGGTCTGTGGGTGAAACTTTACCACGGGCTGTGTGTTCCACCCCGGAAACACATATTTATTGCGAAACGCTTCCTGGCTAATTCATAAACCTTTCCTCGTACTCATTTCTGTCCATCCACCTCCTCCTCAGAGTCCTTTTGTGGTCCTGGCGGGTTATCTAGAAGGGTTTCTGGTGGTTGCACTCAGTGATGTTACAGCTCAGCTTTCCTCAGAATTGCTTCTCATTTCGTAACTTGGCCAAAACCCTCACTGTAGCTCTATTTATGGGTTCCTGCCCTGGTTCCATCTATGTTCATCATCCTGTAAGCACACCTTCATACACTTTTGTCTTTACTGCTAACTAATCTTTACACTCCATCCAGCACCGTTAGGAGAACTGAAAATTCCTATTGTCTGTTCTTGATCAAATCTCCCCATTTTTTGTGATTCTGTGTCTTTTTGGAGCAGTCCCAGCCCAAAGTGTCACAGGGACTCTGCCGTGGGATGATGACACACCCAGAACAGACAGATATTGCAATTACAGTGTATCCAATTCCCTCTGATCCTGGGTTGGATCTTTATTTCCAACAAAGAATTGAAATCTCTTGTCCCCAAGCCAGTGAGGATTGCTGACAGATTTTGCTGAGTTGTAAATTAAAAATAGAATAGATTTTTCCCTTTCTGGTACCTTGTGGCCAATGTGGAGTGGGTAAATCCCACAGAATTCCCAAAGCCTTGCTGATTGTCCCACTGTTCTTGCTATGAAATGGAACCCTCTGGCTGAGGACATTCCTGGAGGAGTTCCAAAGTGGGGAATTAATTGATTTAACAATATTTTCACTACTTCTTTTGCAGGGAAACACTTCAGACCACCTGGAAATTGCACTAATTAAAAGACAATTATAGCTCTCAAAACATGGAGGTTCTGTGAAGTCAATTTACCGAAAACCTCGGGGGAATTTCCAGATTTGAGAGCCTCAATATTTATTCACAGTATTTGGGTTATTTCTTCTGTATGTGCCACACTTCTGAGTCTTTGAAGGTACAATTTGGATCATTCGGAGTTAATTCCTGTATTTTTAAGTGTTTTAACAATTCCTCTGCTCTCCAATGAGTGGATTGTTGCTCTCTGCTCACTCTTTCTCTGACAATCCCCTCAAGAACTGTCACTTCTCCAGCAGAGGTGGCTGTCCATCCCCTGGGGGGAAATCTAGAATTTAACGCTTCAGTTCACTGACAATCTCTTCTTCCATGGTCAGGTTGAATGCCTGGCAGAGAAATCTCTTGTGGTGAAACCACAATGTGGTTTGCTTTTCTCTTCAGCCTCCTTATCTGCCTTGTCAGCTTAGCAATTTCCTTATTTTGCCCTCAGCGCATTTTCCTTTTCTGCAGCACAGAATTACAACTTTATCTGCTTCGTGGTGCTTCCAGCAAGTTTAACATTTACAGTCCAGCAAGTTTAATATTTATATCATCACTTTGTGCTGATAACAATCTTCTCCCTGTCCAGATATCACTGTGCAAAACACCACACTTAGAATCTTCCCAAATATTTATTTTTCCTTCCCTCAGTTCCAATTTCCATGTCAGAGCAACCATTTCTTCCTTCTGTGCTGAAACAACTCACGGCAGAGCCTTAGATTAAATCACCTCCTTCAGGGTGGGGAATGCAAATCCTGCGATGCATTTTCTGTTGCAAGAAAAAAAAAAGAAGTTATTTCTTTGTGTGCCATTTCCAATCTGGGTTCTCTGTCAGGCTTGGATTTTAAATCTAGTTGGTCTGAAATAAACTTCTCCAGTTGTTCCTAGTCACTCAGCACCTGGAGTGTTTCTGATTTTGGAGTCAGAAGCACAGCAGGATGTTGAATTTTGAGGGTAATTTCCTGTCCCACTGTACAACAGGACTGAGCTCAGTCAGTGGCTCCTCTTGTGTCCCAAACCCTTCTGTCCCACGTGTGTCCCACAGAGCTCAGGCTCTGCCCCAGAGGGAATTTTGGGATCCTGAAGCAGCAGCTCTATGGCTGTGACTCCTCATCACAGCTGGGCCATCCTTGACTCACATCATTGAGCTGCTCAGAATAATTGGCAGTAACTCCTCCCTGGGTACCTGGCAATTGGAATTTCTCTTGGGAATGATTTTGGCTCTCAGAAGTGAATAATTTAAAAGATGTCTCAAAACTTCGTGGCCCAGAGCCAGACTTATCAGTTCTTGCTTAAGTGTTTGGAGCACAGCCTGAGTATGATCAGCCAAAACAATAAAATCTTATGAGTCATTTCAAAAGTCAATACCAAAATCATCAATTCCTGATCCATGCCCTGACCATGCCAAGGCAGATATGAAATTCCCTCACAGTTTATGGCTCTGCTGAGTTTCCTTTGATCCGGAGAATTTCCAACCCCAGAACTCTCATTTTCACATTTGGGCTTTTCTCTTGGTTCCCTGTGACCATTTATTGCTAAAAAGTTTACTAATCCAAGATTTGGGTCTCAGCCCTGTTTTTCAATGTCTCTCAGGACATCATCAGAACCTCTTGGGGATTTAAGCTCTTATTTTCCTCTAGTTCCTTTGCCAATAAAGTCCCAAAAATTGTGGGGCTGATTTGAAATCCTCCTGCTAACTGAGGCCTGGCTGTTGATTTTCCACTCCAATGTGCAAAGCTCCTGGCTGGAATGGCCAGAGATGTGCAGGAAATGTGTCCTTTAAACCTCTACAGGGAATCCTCCCAAATTCTCTCCCAGTGTGGTTAGGAGTGTGGATGGATTAGCTCCCACATTTTATTAATTGCTATTAACTCCTGTGCTAATTGATCATCTTTGCCATTAGATTTGGGACTAGGAAATTGGGGGATTTTAATGAGCTTCTCATTCCACCAGGAACAAACACCCTAAAAACCTGTCAGTGACAGGTGAGAAACCTTCTCACCTTTCTAGTTTTTGAGGATTTTTCAATACCTGTGCCTGTTTTAGTTTTAGTTCCATTCCTGAAGGTTCTGCTCTTTCTGATTTTTGTGAAATCTCTCTTTCCCCACACTGGCTGTTACTGCAATCTGTATTGATTGTGCAGTAGGTTTAGATCTGTAGTTCCTTCCTGACCATGAGAATTGAAGGAGACATATTTACACTCAGGACTAGACTCGTATTAGACTCAGTGCTTTCCACTGAATTTCCCCTTCATGAGAATTGATCTCCTTTTTCAATTTTCCAGCTTATTTCCTCCTAATAATGGTTCTGGAGAGCTGGGCAGTGCAAAAATCCATGAGTTCTCCATCATTACCCCAGTTTGAATTCAATTAAATGGAAAAGGAGCTCATTTCACTGACAGCTGTGATAAAGTCACCACTTCATTCCCCTTGCAGGGTGTTTCATTTGGAATAAACAGCTCCTGCTGTGCCTACCAAAAATCCCAATATTTTGTTTCCCAGAGGCAGATTTCTTCACAATTTCTCTGCTGTTGCAGGACAAAGAGCTCAGAGGAGTCCTGGGTTTCACCTTGATGCCTGATGGTTTTTTGTCCTTTCTCTTTATACCCTTTTTTATACCCTTTTTATACATTTTATACCCTTTCCCATTCCTTGTGCCTTTCACTCCCTGTACCTCAGCCCTACATGTCTACAACCCTTGTACTCTGATATTTTAGCCCTATTTGGGGTCGTCTGAAGAAGACCAAACATTTATAATTTATAATTATCTCTGAACTAGAGGCTCCAACCTCAGACAGAGCCTCCTCTCTGGATCATGTTTTTGTAAATTAGGCTGTTACCTCATTTAGGGGGGATAATTAGAGTAGGGGGACAATTAGTTCATTTGTTAGGTTTCCTATTGGGGGATTTTAGGTAGATCTGCTAATTTGAGCAGTCCATAAATTGTGTCCGTGTTGTACACGGTGTGCTCCTCGCTGGGATTCCACCTGTGACAAGGTTGCACCTGGGATCCTATTAAACCAAGGGAATATCCTTTTTCCCCTACACTGATGTGTCTGCCTCTGACCTTTGCCAGCTTTTATGGCATCAACCCGAGGATCCCAAAGTCCATCCTGTTCCAAAGTGCACTTGGATTTGTTCTCAATCTTCCTCATGGAGGTTGAGGAACTGAACTCCTTCCCCTGCCATGATGCTGACTTCATCTCTAAATGATGTTATTGCATTGCCTTTAATCGTCTTTTATTGCATCTTTATCCACTCACACAGCTGGCCTGTTTATACCCTCTGTGGATTGCACTTCTGGCCTAAATTTAAACTTTCTTTCTTTTGACCATCTGAATGCTTAGAGCAGACTTGGCCTATGCTACAGATTGAACAACAATGAAATAATTGGATTTATTATCGAACAAAGCAGAGCAGGAGAATGAGAAGTGAACCAAATCCTAAATGAAACAACTTCCCCATACTTCTCTCTTTTTCCCAATTCCCTCCTCCCCACCCAGGGGCACAGGGGATTGGGGTCACAGCCAGCTCATGGCACTGCCACCCCTCAGGGACAGGAATCCTTGTCCTGCTCCAGCCTGGGGTCTCTCCCAGGGGACACAACCCCTGCAACAGGCTGCTCCAGTGGTGATTGCCCACAAGGGCCACCAGCAGTCACTGCCATGGCTCTGCAGGAGCTTCCCGTGGGCTCAGAGTCCTGACGGGGCTGATTGGCTATCTGCTGCACCTCGGCCTCACCACAGCAGTTATTGACCTTCAGCCCAGCAGAGAAATAGCACTGCAATAACCTGATGACAGGTAAGCGAGCAAACTTTGCCCTGTGCAGAGCAAGCCCCTCGCTCCCATTGGCTGATTCAGCCCGTCACTCATGCTTCTCGCGCGCTGATTGGTCAGAACGGGCTATAGGAACCATTCCTGACGCAACAATTCTCAGATCGAAGGCACGAGGAGCGGGGAGACTATACTGCAATTTGGACTCGGAGTGCGTTTGCCGCCGCCGCAGCTGCTGATGCCTCCGGAGCGAGATCTTTCTTCTAAGTGGGCAGTGAGTCAAGATATGGCCAGTGGATTCTGCCCAACTGATGCACAGGGTGCTGGGGGTGCAAACATCCTTCGGGTGGAAGATCCTGGTTATTGGAAGCAGAAGAGTGACAGATCGGGGTCTGTAGGTAGAAAAGGGAGAGAGAGTGGATATGGCTCCAGCTCTGAGAGTACAAAGGATCTCCAAGATCCTGAGCACAGGTCAGGAACTGAGCAGACAGAGCTGCCTCGGGTGCCACATCCTGCTGAGCACAACTGGAGAGATTCGATTTGTCAGTCTGAAACAAGGCCAAGGAAGGATGAAGCTGTTGTTGAGATTCCCGAGGATGCCCTGGGTGCCCAGAATGGATCAGCAACCAGAGGGACAGGATTGCCTCAGCTGCCAGACCCTGCTGGGCACAGGCAGGGAGAAGCTGCTTCTCTGTTGGGGCAGAGTGAATCCCAGCCCAGGGATGGCATTGGAGAGAAGTGCCAGGATGGATCAGCAATGGGAGTTACACACAGAAAGAGCCTCGGAAGAAATCTGGGTGAGTGCAGGGCCAGCGCTGTGGCCTCTAGGGAGGGGACAATGGGCAGTGTGAGCCCAGGAGCACAGGGCTGGCAGGGTGTGGCTGTGTCCAGGGCTCTGCAAGAGGCCTGGTGCTCTGCTGGGACGGACAGCCCCGGGTGCCCCTGGCCCAGGACAGTTCTGCTGTGGGCTGTCCCCTGTCCCCGGTCAGTGTCCCTGTCCTTTATCTCTCCTGCTGCCAGCTGAGTGACGGGCAAATGGGCTGCGGGCTCCTTCCTGCTCAGGACAGCTCCATGCTCACGGCCTGCGGCTCTTTCCAGCTCCTGTTGAGTGGATCAGATCCCATCCCGTGCTCACCGTGGTGCTGACTCTGCTCCTGCTCCTGGCTGTGGCTCTGGCGGTGTCCTTGGCTGCTGTGTCAGGTAAGGAGGAGCAGCAGCCTCAGCCCAACCCCTCGGGGCACTGCGGGTTCACTGCTCCCTCACGGCCGGGATCGTCCCTCAGCCCCGCTCTGACCAATCAGCGCGCGGGAGAACGAGGAGTGACGGCTGAATCAGCCAATCGCTGGGGGTGGGGGAATTTCAGCGGGAAAATCAGCCAATGGGAGCTCGGGCTGCTCCGTGAGGGGAGAATCCTCAGACCTTGTGCTGTTCGCTCTGCAGGGAGAATGCACAGAGACACTCCAGTTACTGCAGTTACTCCGGTTGCATCTGACACTCCTCTGCTGCTGGCCTGTCCCGATGGCTGGGTTGGGTACCGAGGGATTTGCTACTTCCTCTCGAGGGAACGTCTCACCTGGGATCAGGCTCAGGCTCGGTGCTCCGAGCTCGAGGCCTCCCTGGCTGTGCTCACTGACAAGGAAATGGTGAGTGAGGGGTTTGGGGTGGCTGAGGGGAGCCTGGGGAGCTCCTGGGCCAGGGCTGCAGCTCCCATTATCTGCTCCTCCTTGCCAGGAGTTCCTGTTCTGCCTCAGCAAGAACAACGATTACTGGCTCGGGCTGCACAGACAGGACCAGCGGCTGCAGTGGGTGGATGGCAGCAGCTTCAACTCCTCGTGAGTGCTGGGGGCACAGGCAGGGCCTGGGGGGCACAGGGGCACAAGGTTGTCCCCCTGAGGTTCCAGCCCTGTCTCTGCTCCTCCCTGCAGGGTTCCTGTCCTGGGCAATGCAGACTGTGTGTTCCTGGCTGAGAATTACCTCAGGAGACAGCCCTGCTCAAATGACATGCAGTATATCTGCAGCAGATCCCAAACTCCCCTGTGACAGAGGATAGAGGAACGATCTTCTCCATTCTGAGCAGTCAGAGGTTCATTTCTTCCTCCCCAGCATGGGGATTTCCTTCCTCAGCCACAGTGTCTGCCTTGCACTGATGCTCAGGGTCATCGTACTGTTTTCATGATCACCTCAGTGCCTCTGCTCAGGGTCACCCCAGGTTGTGATCTCATGACCACCTCAGTGCCTTATCTGCAGGAGATGAACCTGCAGGAGGAGGAGATGATGAGGAAGCTGATCTGTGGCTGCTTTGCCTGGGGCTGGGGGTTTGTTTCTCCTTCTGCAACCATTCCAGAACTAATCCTGTTTCTCTTACACTCCATTTTTCTACAGTGATCTTTTGTATATATATGGATATAATGGTGATTTCTAACACGTTCTCCTGACACTATTTCTACACTAATCTTGTGCATTTACATTGATCTACTGTTTTGCTGACAGACCATGAACAGGTGCTTCATATGAGTGTGACCTTCCTGGGTGTGAAGTACTAATAATGCCAAGGTGTGGATTTAACCCCACCTGGGCCACTTGCTTAAGGGCTTGAATCAATCCTTGGAGGTCCCTTCCAACTCAGAGCATTCTTTGAGATGTCCTTATGTGACCTCCATCAGTATTTATGGTGCCAATGTTGCTGTTGTTCTTATTTACTGTATTATTTTATTACTTTTTAAATAAATGCTAATCAAGGCCGTGCTGTCCCTCGTGTCCCCTCAGCACCTGCAGCCCTGTCCCTTGCCCTGCTGCCCCTGCCCCGGGGGCTTCAGCCGAGCCAGAGCCTCTTCCCAGTGCTCCCAGTCTGCCCGTGCAGCCTCCAGCAGCCAGCGAGGCCTTCAGCTGGGCCGGCAGAGAGGAGCTGCTGGAGCTCCCAAATCAGTTGGGTTCCGTTTGTCCTTCCCAGCCTGGGGAACAACGATTTGGGAGTTTTCTGCCCAAACCCTGTCCGTTCCTCCGCTCAGCCCGAGGGGTTTGGGGAGATTTTGGCTTTTTGGGGGAAATCAAGGTGGTGTGGGGCTGAGGGAGATCGTTGCTCACAGCAGCGCTGACCAATCAGAGCTCGAGAACGAGGAGTGGCGGGAGATTCAGCCAATGGGAGCGAAGGCGGGCTTTGCCCAGGGTATATAAAGGCGTCCCTGAGGCGGGAGGAGCTCCTCTGAGGCATTCTCAGAAGGTCGCGGGGCGAACGGTCCCGGAGTGTTCCGGCAGGAGGACAAGGAATCGCTGCTGCCCTGAACCGGCGGGAGCTCGGTGTGACCTGGAGCTGCAGGTCCAGCTCGGTGTGAGCTGTGGGTGAGGCCGGGATGGAGCAGGGACTCCCCTGCAGCCCCGGCAGGAGCCCAGGCCGGAGCAGGGGATGCCTGAGAGAGACCCTGAGCCATGGGAAGCTCCTGCCGAGCCATGGAAGTGGCTGCTGGCGGCCACGTAAGTACAGAATGGGCAAAATGAGACAGAGGAAGAGCAGGGACGTGGTGCCCAGGGGTGAAATGCCGTTCCTCCGCGCTGTCAGGGGAGGAGCAGAGAGGCATCGGTGCAAAGTAAAGGGAATAGAGCCGGGGCTGGAGCTATGGAGGGCAGTGGGGTTGGCTGTCGGGCAGCCGCGGTTTCGCTTTCCAGCTCTGGAAGGCAGAGCTGTTTGATCCTCACGGAAGGAAGGCCCGGCCTTGCGGCCCGGGGCAGCCGCGCTCCGGCCCCGCCAGCGACACCGCCGGTTCGTGCCGGGCAGGGGCGACAGGAGGAGCCGGGCGGCGGCTGAATCCCGGCAGGGGGAAGGAGACGGGGTCGGGGCCGCCTGCGGTGTCCGATGCCCGCGGAGCAGCGGGGAGGCCTCGGGGAGCGGCAGTGGGAGAGGCTTTTCGGAGCCGCCCTGAGGGGTTTGTGCCGCCCCGGGTCTCTGAAGGAGACGGGCGAGGTGGGAAGGACAGAAAAGATGAAAAATAGAATAAACCGTAAGAAAAAGAGCCGCCCCGAGGAGCACCTCCGCCCCCGCCCGGGCACTGAAGGAGCCTCAGCGAGGGACCGGCGAGCTGCGAGTGCAAGAAAAGATAAAAATAAAATAAATACTCTAAAAGCTGCACCGAGGGCTCTCGGCCGCCCCGTGTCTCTGAAGGAGCCGCACAACCCGCGGAGCACACAAACCCCGGGAAATCCCTCCCAGGCACTAAAAACCCTTTCCAGGAAGGTTTTATGCCGTGACTGTCCCGGCGAGCAGCGACAGCTCAGCCGCCGGGCGGGGATTGCAGCGGCGGGGGAAGTGCTGGAGGGGAATTTGGGGAGATCAGAGCTTGGGGCTCTGCCGGAGCAGATCGGAGCGATCAGAGCTCACCAGCAGCACTGCCTGCGGGTTCTGTCAGCTGTTATGGGGAGGAGGATCAGCGTTTGCAGCTCTTTAACTTCAGGAGAGCACAGTTCTCGTTTGACTCTCCCGGGGCACTCAGACCTTTCCAACCCCTCACTGACCCCAGCAGGGTCAATGTCCTCCCATTTCCCTCCCAGGGTCCCTCGGACTTTTCTCCTGGAGAAAAACCTCACAGCAGCAGAAAAGCCCACAGCAGCTCTGGACCACGCTGATGGCAACAGCCGAGGAATCCCGAATTTACTGTTGGAGTACATGCAGTACATTTACCCCAGTAAAAAATTAACAGTAAATTTCCTGTTCCAGCCCAGCTCCCACATCCCCCCTGAGCATCTCTCCAGCTCAGAGTAAGGAAGCTTCTCTCTGGCAGATACGCTGCAAATCAAGTTGCAGTTCTGAGGGATGATTCTGCTGCCCCTCAACTCCCCACATTCTCCGTGTTTCTCCTCGAGGTCAAGCTGGAACCTGCAGGGACAGGAGATAGCCTGGGTCACCCCTGGGGTCCCTCAGGGGACATTGGGGTGTTTGTGTCCCCTGACCCCCAGTGCTCACCGGTTTCTGTCCAGACTGGAGCCATTCACCCACGTCCAGCCCATCCCAGCCTCAGGCACCCAGAGCCCAGTCCAGAAGCTGCGTTTGAATTTCTTCAGGGATTCACTGAGGAATTCCTGGGGGAAGGACAGACGGTGACCCTGATGGCCATGGATTGTCACCCCAAAATGGGCTCTGTGCTCAGCCCAGGAGTGAGACCCATTGTGTCCCTCAGAGGCAGCCGGGGGTGACACAGGGAAGGGCTGATCCTGGGATTTGGGGAACCTCCTCACCCTTCCTGGGGCACCACCAGCCCCCCAGTCCATCCCACATTCCCAACCCAGCATTCTCTCACCAGCTCATCCCCATCCCAGGATTTTGGGAACCTCCACCCCCAGCAGCAGCCCCTTGTCCTTCCCCCATTCCCAACCCAGCATTCCCTCACCAGCTGATCCCCATCCCAGGATTTTGGGAACCTCCAGCCCCCAGCAGCAGCCCCTTGTCCTTCCCCCATTCCCAACCCAGCATTCCCTCACCAGCTCCTCCTGATCCTGCAGCACCAGCAGCGTTGCCCCCCGACTCTTGCACTTCTCCCAGCTCTTGTTCCAAGGGTTCTGTTCAGTGGAATTCCAGTAGCACTTGGTCTTTTCCAGCGTCCAGCCCGGGGGGCAAATCCTGCATCCCTGAGCTCCTGGAAAACGGGATCAGAGCTGGTCAGGTCACCAAGTCCTCACCTCACCCCTGGCACACCCTGAGAGGTGTCAGTGTCTCATTCCCGTTTGTCTCATTTGTTTCATTCCCGTTTGTTTAGTTTGTTTTGTTTCATTTCCCTTTGTTTTATTTGTTTCATTCCCATCTGTTTCATTCCCGTTTGTTCCATCATTTTCTCCATTCCCATTTCTTCCATCATTTTCTCCATTCCCGTTTGTTCCAATTTCTCCATTCCCGTTTGTTCCATCATTTTCTCCATTCCCGTTCTCTCCCCAGCACACCCTAAGCTGCTCCCGGGGCTCCAATCCGGTTTTTCCAGGAGATTTTGGGGAAGGTTGAGGAGCAGAGAAGCCTCGGGGTTGTTACCTGGCGGCTGTGAGGGGCAGAGGAATTCCCGCAGCTCAGAGAGGACATTTTCCAGGCTTCCCTTGGTGTCCCGGTGGAGAACTGCAGGGGAAGGAAGAGGGAAAGGAAAGGAGGAAGGAGGAAGGAGAGGAAGGCAGGAAGGAAGTTTAGCAAGAGCAGCACCTTGCCAGCCCCAAACTGTGCAGCCCTGAGCTCCCCCTGCTCAGAGCTGTCCCCACCCACGGTGGCTTCGTGCCGGTGGCAGGATGTGGCCCCTCGAGGTGTCACCGCGGCTCTGGTGCCACCTCAGAGAGCCGCAGAGCCTCTGTCCCCCTCAAGGCTCTGCGGCCAGGCTGAGGAGCTGCTCAGCACCCCCTGCCCCACACGGGCACAGCTGGCAGCCCTGGGTTTGGGGGATTTCCCCCAGCCCTGCCCCTCTGGGGGTCTCCCCGACATCCAGCAGCCATCGGGGTCTCCCTGCCGCCTGCCCGGGGGGGTTTGGGGGTGCTGGGGGTGACAACAGCCATGTGCCACCAGCTGGGCACGGGGCTGCTGGAATGGTGGCTCTGGGTGAGCCCGAGTTCAGCCCGGGGCTGTCCGACCCACCCGAGACATTTTCCCCATGGCCACACAACCCCCCGGGTCACCTCCCCGCTGTCAGGCTGTCCCCATGTCCCCCCGTGTCCCCATGTCCCCTCCCCACACTCACACGAGCAGCCCAGAGCCACCACGGCCACTCCCAGCAGGACATTCCTGGTCCAGCCAGCCCCGAGCGCCACGCGGTGCCACCGAGGACAGCCTGGAGCTGCAGGGGACAGAGGGGACAGCAGATCGCACGGTGTCACCCCACAGATTTGGGTTGTTTTGTCCCCAAGAGCAGCTCAGAGCCCGGCAGCCCCCAGGGTTCAAACCTCGATGGGTTTTCCCTGCAGAGTTACTCGCAGCAGGAATTAAATCTTTTAATTAATGGTTGGATTTTGTGATCTTCAAGGTCTTTCCCAACCCAATCAGTTTTGATTCTCCTGCTGGTTTTTCTCCACAGGGAAACCCAAACTGGAGTCAGCAGGAAAAAGCACAAGGAGCAGATGAAGGAAACAAAGCAGGAACCCCCAGAAGCTCAGGCACGATGGACAAGGAGCATCAGGAGCTGGATGAGGATTTCCAAAAGCATCAGCAGCCCTTCAGCATGGCAGGGCTGCAGAACTGGGGCAGATTTGGGGCTTTTGTTCCAATCAGTGACCCCCAGGAAGAACCAAACCCTGGAACAGCGATTGGTGTGGAGTTCAGTTAGCCCAGCTCAGCCTCTCCACGCAGAGATGAAGCTCAGACAGGAGCCTGGAGGAGTCAGGGCTTAGAAATCATCCCACAAACCCAGCTTTGAGCCCAAGAGGAGGAGGATGAGGAGGAGGTAAAGTGATCCCTGAGCTCCAAAGCCATTCCACCCCAACAACAGCACCAGCATCCCCCAATTCCTGTCCCCCACCCACCTGGGGGTCCCCAGAGGGGCTGAACCCCTTTACCTGCACCCTGCAGGGCTGAGGATCTCCCTGCAGCCCCCCGCTTGCTCCGTTGGTCCAACGCCATGTAGCCTTCTTCATCCTCCATGTCCCTGCAGAGCTTGGGGACAGCCTGGGGACAGCCTGGGGACACTGCACTGGTGGCTCAGAGGAGGGGACAGGAAGCCAAAGCATCTCTGACCGCTGCACTGGAGCTTCCTGCCCTCGTCACAGCCCTGACAGCCCGGGGAGGGGCTGGGAGGGGTGGGATTTTGTCTCCAGGGGGAGGGAAATGGGGGTTTGGGGTTTGTCTCCATGGGGAAAAGGATATTTGGGATTTGGGGTTTGTCCCCATGGGGAAAAGGACAGGGAGTCGTGGCAGGAGGTGCTGCCATAAAAAAGCTCTCCTGGCTGCCCTAAAATGGTGAAAATAGGAGAGCAGGAGGTTGGCCCTGATCTCTGAGAGGTGAGAGTTGGTAAAATGTCATTGAAGGAGAAATGAAACATTGGAGAATTGATCAATGAAGTGCTGGAGGTATCTGGATATATACACAAAGTGCTTTGTCGAGCCACCAGCTTTGCTTTCCCAGCCCTGAGGGTGGTGGTGCTGACTCAGCGCCTGGGGCCTCACTTCTGCTACCCGCTAATTAGGAGCAATTTGTCAGGTTAATTAATGGTTAATTAATCCCTGTTTTGCCATCCTTGAGCCACTTTGCTCCTCTGCCAGGCTCAATCCAGCTCAGCACCTGCAGAGCTGCCCTGTGCTGGGTGAGCTCCGTGCATCGCTTTGGTTTCCCCAAAAAGCCAAAATGTCCCCAAACCCCTTGGGCTGAGCGGAGGAACGCACAGCGTTTGGGCAGAAAACTCCCAAATCGTTGTTCCCCAGGCTGGGAAGGACAAACGGAACCCAACTGATCTGGGAGCTCCAGCAGCTCCTCTCTGCCGGCCCAGCTGAAGGCCTCGCTGGCTGCTGGAGGCTGCACGGGCAGACTGGGAGCACTGGGAGCACTGGGAAGAGGCTCTGGCTCGGCTGAAGCCCCCGGGGCAGGGGCAGCAGGGCAAGGGACAGGGCTGCAGGTGCTGAGGGGACACGAGGGACAGCGGGGAGGACGAACAAGGATTTATTGCCAAAGAAATAAAGTAATGAAGGAGACAAAGCTGCACCATCCGCTCCGCAGTTGGGTCACGCCCAGCGAGATCACGTGACTCTCACCGGGGCCCCGCCGGGGAAGGAGGAGGAGCCGGAAGAAGTGACTTCTCCGCGAGCAGCGCGGCGCCATTTTGGTTCGGCTCTGGGCAGGATGGCAACTCGGACGGAGGCAGCTTTGGGAGCGGGAGAGACGTGGGGATTCCTGGTAAGTTTTGGGGTTTGTCTGTGGAGAACTGCGGGTTTTTTGGCGCCGCGGAGGGGTCTGAGGGGGGCTATGGGGACATTGCCGACATATCCGAGAAACCCCGCTTCAACCTCCTAAAAATCCGTTGTATTTCCCAAAATTCCCCTTCGCCCCTCAAAAACCCACTTCTGTCTCGCAAAAGAGTTCCACTCCCAAACCATTTTATTCCTCAAAATCCTATTCCATCCCCCAAAATCCTACTCTTTCTCCCAGAAACACTCCATTTTAATTTCCAAAATCCCTTTTATTCCCTCTTTGTGTCTGAAATTAACAATTTCACAGAGCATTTAAGCTGATTTATACCTGAATTTAAGCTGATTAATGCCTGAATGTAGCTATTCAAGAGCAGTAACAGCTAACAGCATTTCCCCTGATTCACACTGGATTTATAAAGTTGAGAAGAGAAATCCAACCCCATTCTGCCCCTTTCCGCCCTTTCCCCGATCCGGACCCGTTCGCCGCTGCTGCCGGCTGTGACTGCGCGGGGTGCGGGTGGAATGTGCGGCCGGGAAGGGGCGGCTGGCGGAGCAGAGCCCGGGGAGCGGCGGTGGAGAGCCGGGGAGGGGCGGAGCCGAGCCTGTAAGCGGCGGGCGGAGTAGAGCTGCGGAGGGGTAGGCGGAGCCGGGGAGGTGCGATCGGGCTGAGCTCGGGGAGGGGCGGCGGAGCTCGGAGAGGCTGTCCCAGC
Source organism: Lichenostomus cassidix (assembly GCF_008360975.1). Classification (NCBI taxonomy): domain Eukaryota; kingdom Metazoa; phylum Chordata; class Aves; order Passeriformes; family Meliphagidae; genus Lichenostomus; species Lichenostomus cassidix. Next base: position 2,845,608 of record NW_028147632.1, on the reverse strand, counting down.
GCAGGTGGGAGCCGCGCTGCCTTGTGCCAGGGCTCGGGGCTCGCTGCGGGCGGATGGAGGGGATGCAGGGGGCGGCAGGGGGGCTGTGGCGGCTTCCTTCTCCCGTCTCTCTCCCTCCCTCCCTCGCTGGCTGTGGCGCCGTGTTGCCGCTGGCCTGAGGCCGCTGAGGGAGCGGCTGCCCGCGGTCTCCTTGCCGCTGCTGCCGGAGCAGCGCTGGCTCGTCCCGGTGCTGCGGATCGCACGCAGGTGGCTGTCCCGTTCCCGGGTCACTGCGCTGCGCTCCCCGCCGAGCTCCGCCGCCTCACCGCTCCGGCCGCTGCCGAGCCCTCACTGACCCTCCGCCAATGGCGGCGCCGGGGCGGTGCTTGTCCCGGTCTGACCAATCCCCGCGCGAGAATTCGGAGTGACGGCATAGCCAGCCAATGGCAGCGAGGCGCGGGCTCTGCACACGGCACAGACTCGCCCCGGTCGCTCCAGGCACAATCCCGGGGTTGTGGCCGAAATTCGCTTTTTGGCTCCTCAGCCCTGCAGTGTCCCAGCCCGGGCAGGAGGACAAAGAATCGCTGCTGCCCTCAGCCGCCGGGAGCTCGGTGTGAGCTGTGGGTGAGGCCGGGATGGAGCAGGTACTCCCCTGCAGCCCCGGCAGGAGCCCAGGCCGGAGCAGGGGATGCCTGAGAGAGACCCTGAGCCATGGGAAGCTCCTGCAGAGCCATGGAAGTGGCTGCTGGCGGGACTTGTGGGGGATCCCTGCTGGAGCAGCCTGTTCCTGAGGGATTGTGTGCTGTCGAGGGACACCAGGGTGAGGAGGACAGTGTCACAGCGGTTTTCACCTCCCGCCAGTTCAGAGCAGCAGCGGTTCCTTGGCGTCCAGCACGGCCCGGGACATTCCAGGCCTTTTTCTCCTCCGACATTTTAAAAACCTCTGCGGAGGTCCCTGACCCCTTTATATACCCTGCGGACATCCCGCCCTCCACTCCCATTGGCTCATTCTCCCGCCACTCCTCGTTCTCGAACTCTGATTGGTCAGAACGCCGCTGAGGGACAATCCCGCCTTGTCCCCACATCGCTTTCATTTCCCCCAAAAAGCCAAAATCTCCCCAAACCCCTTGGGCTGAGCGGAGGAACGGACAGGGTTTGGGCAGAAAACTCCCAAATCGTTGTTCCCCAGGTTGGGAAGGACAAACAGAACCCAACTGATTTGGGAGCTCCAGCAGCTCCTCTCTGCCGGCCCAGCTGAAGGCCTCGCTGGCTGCTGGAGGCTGCACGGGCAGACTGGGAGCACTGGGAGCACTGGGAAGAGGCTCTGGCTCGGCTGAAGCCCCCGGGGCAGGGGCAGCAGGGCAAGGGACAGGGCTGCAGGTGCTGAGGGGACACGAGGTGTCACCGAATCTGCGGGAAAAAAATATAAAACTCTCTAACAACATTTTTAATGTCAGAGAGTCAAGGCATTACTTTATTATCTGGCCAGGATGTTGTTCTGGTCAGGATGTACCACAGAAATCATCTCATCCACACACAGCCTGGCTGTGCAGGGAGAATCATTCCACGATACACGCTTTTACCCGAATCTTCAGATATTTTATACAGTAAAAATACATAGGAAAGCATTGGCTCAGTGTTCATTGGTCTAAAGTTGAGCAAACCCCCAGTATTCAGTTTCCTATTGGATTCGAATCTCTTCACCTCTGATGCTGATTAGATTCTTCATTCTTCAGTTTTTCTCATCAGTCTTTTTTCCAGGCCAGGATGTCTTCAGCCCTGCTGGAGGTGGTCTGGGGTAGCTGTTTGTGATATCCACCATGTCCTGCTGATAACCACAAGGTCCCGGCGAATGTTCTGTTCATAGTCTTTATCTCTCTGGTTATCTCCGGGGTCACTCCCAATCTGTTGATATGCTGAGTCCACCAGACCTCATCCGGCAGAACAATGTCCTGAAAGAAACCTAAAATTCCTTTTTCCGGGGTTAAGATAAGCAGAACTTTTTGACTAAAGTTATACAAAAGTTTTAACCTGATCCGTTTTCCAACAGAGGGACAGCGGGGAGGATCAACAAGTATTTAATGCCAAAGAAATAAAACAACGAAGGCCCCGCGAGATCACGTGACTCTCACCGCGGCCCCACCGGGGGGAGGTGGAGCGGGCAGAAGTGACGTCACAGCCACCGTTACCGCTCTCCTCGGTCAGGCGCTGGACGACATGATGGCGGCGGCGAAAGCAGCTTTGGGAGCGGGAGAGATGTGGGGATTGCTGGTGAGTTTTGGGGGTTTTGTGTGGAGAACTGCGGGTTTTTTGGGGCCGCGGAGGGGTCTGGGGGGGCTATGGGGACATTGCCGACATATCCGAGAAACCCCGCTTCAACCTCCTAAAAATGCGTTTTGTTCCCAAAATTGCACTTCACCCCTCAAAAACCCACTTTTGTCTCGCAAAAAAGTTCCACTTCCGAACCATTTCATTCCTCAAAATCCCACTCCATCCCCCAAAATCCTACTCTTTTCCCAAAAATACCCATTTTAATTCCTAAAGTCCCTTTTATTCCCTCTGTGTGTCTGAGTTTAACGATTTAATAGAGGAGTAACGTTTAACAGCGTTTAACCTGATTTATACCTGAATTTAACCTGATTTACTCCTGAATTTAGCAATTCGAGAGGAGTATCGCCTAGCAGCATTTAATCAGATTCCATACGTGAATTACCAGTTCCACAGAGCAGTAACAGCTAGCAGCATTTACCATGAGTCACCCTGGAACTGTAAAGCTGAGAGAAATCAAACCCATTTCCGCCCCTTGCCCCGATCCGGACCCGTTCGCCGCTGCGACTGCGCGGGGTGGGGATGGACTGTGCGAGGGGGCGGAGCGGCGGGCGGAGCCGGGCAGGCAGTGGAGCGGAGCCGGGCAGGCTGTGAGGCGGAGGCGGGCAGGCAGTGGAGCGGAGCCGGGCAGGCAGTGGGGCGGAGCCGGGCAGGCAGTGGGGCGGAGCCGGGCAGGCAGTGGGGCGGAGCCGGGCAGGCAGTGGGGCGGAGCCGGGCAGGCTGTGGGGCACAGCGGAGCCGGGCAGGCGGTGGGCGACGCCGGGACGGAGCGGCGGGCGGAGCGGAGGCGGGGACTGGAGGAGCGGCGGCGGGGATTGGACTGGAGGAGCGGAGGCGGGGATTGGACTGGAGGAGCGGCGGCGGGGATTGGAGGAGCGGAGCGCAGCGGGACTTGGGGTCCGGCGGAGCTAGAACGCGGGGGGCGGCGGAGCTGGGAGAGCAGCGGCGGCAGCGATCGGAGCAGAGCTCGGGGAGGCGGCGGAGCTCGGAGAGGCTGTCCCAGCGCAGGTGGGAGCCGCGCTGCCTTGTGCCGGGGCTCGGGGCTCGCTGCGGGCGGATGGAGGGGGGGGCAGGGGGGCTGGGGCGGCTTCTTTCTCCCGTCTCCCTCCCTCCCTGGCTATGGCGCCGTGTTGCCGCTGGCCTGAGGCCGCTGAGGGAGCGGCTGCCCGCTGGCTCGTCCCGCTTGCTGTGGGTAGCACAGAACAGAACAGCACAGCACACTCTCTTTGCCGGGACTGTTCCCGGCCGTGCGGCACCGGGCTGGGCGCCCCTGGTGCAGCGGGACCTGTCCGTGCCCGGGGCTGGCAGGCGATGGAAGGAACTTGAGTGTGTCTGCCAAGCCAAGCGATCTGGAGGAGAAAAGAGAGCAGTTCGGGGTATTTGGCGGGCCGCCAGAGCTCCCGCCATATTGGGTTGGTGGCCTACTGCGCTACCTGCGCGCCGCTATGTCCGCGCCGTCTTCCGCACTCTCACTTCCGCACTCCCTACCGGGTTCCGCCTCCTGGCAACAGCAAGAACCAACCGGTCGCTGCAGCGCTCGCTGTCCCTGAGCTCCAACCCTCAGCGCAGGGCATGCAGGGAGCAATGCTGAGCCACTCAGGGCTGCTGGTTCTTCCCACCCGGCAGGCTGAGCCCGATCCGCAGCTGCCCTGTTCCCGCCCTCGGCAGCTCCCGGGCGCTGTGCCTAACTGTCCCTGCCTGTCCCTAACTGTCCCTGCCTGTCCCAGGCCGGAGCTGCACAGCCAGAGGGGTTGGGGCTGCAGGGCCGAGCTGGGCCCGGAGCTCTGTGACACTGTGTTTGTGTCCCCAGGTGCTGCCGGGGAGCAGAGACAGGTATTATGATCCAAATATTAAGGTTCTTTAGAAATACCTCTGCCCGAATTAAGGTACAAACGAGACCATATGCCAATCAATAGTATGGGGTTTATTTGATAGAAAATATGAGAGAGAGAGAGAGAGAAGAAAAGAGAGAAAAAGAGAAGTAAGAAAAGAGGTGGGGGGGACAGAAAGAGGGAAAGAGAAAATATCACCATCCGTGGATGCCAACGATGTTGCGTTGATCCTCTCCAGCTGGTCTTCTTGGTGGTGATGTTCCTCCCAAAAGCACAGAGTGCCAAGGGTTAATATACACTCAGGCCAGGGGCAATGTCCAGCATGTCCCCCCGGGGCAGGGGCAGCCTCTAGCAGCAGACTCTGCTTGCATCACCTGCACTCCTGTGGCATTTGGGGGTCTGTGATGGATTGTGACTCCCCTCAGCTCCTCTCACGTGAAAGTCCCGTGGATGAGGCCTGTGGGGTTGGGGGTTCCACAGCTGGGCAGTTTGTGTCAACCTGGCTTCTGTGAGCTGTGCTCTGCCCCCACCCCAAACTCAGCCAGGGATGATTCTCAGAGCACCTGGTGCCTTTGGCCTTTGTGTGTGCATACCTTTCCCTCTGCCTGAGATGATTGAACAATAGGTTTCCCTTTATGGAATCTCAGCAGTTTGACTCAGTCCAAAGTCCCAGTCAGGTATCTTCAGGGAGCTTTCTTTGATTGTAGCATCTTTATACGGTTTTTGTTACAATGAGCAAAACTTTGTATCAATGTTTGAGGCATGAACTATTTCAGTCTCTGACAACAGGGCAGGGCTGAGCTGGCAGCACCTTCCAGAGCCAGCACCAGCCGGGGCCTCTCATCGTGTGCCCTCCAGTTCATTTGTCAGTGTGGTCAAAAGAGTGTAGGGGTTCAGTACAGTTGGATGTATGTCCTCTGTGATCTTGTTAATTGCCCTTCAATCCTGCACTCATCTAGAACTTTTGTCATCAGCCTTCTTGGCTGGCAGGATGGGCGTGTCGTAGTTGGATTCACATTCCACCAACAGCCCCAATTTAAGGAACTTTTCAATCACAGCTGCTAGTCCATCACGGCTTTCTGGTTTTCAAGGGTGTTGCTTTTGTCTCACCCGGATTGCTCCTGGTTTCAGTGCAACACTCACTGGTTCTGCTCGTTTGGATCTTCCCAGAACATCCCTGGCCCACACTGTTGGACTGACAGCATTTTCAATCTCAGTGGGGATTTCACCACACTTCTGCTGTATAAAAAGCACAGCAACTTCGACAAATTTAGACTCAGGAATCATGATTTGTATGCCCTGTCCTTTTTTAAATTTAATTTCAGCCTCTAATTTCTCCAGTAAATCCCTCCCGAGCAACGGTTTAGGGGAGTTGGGCATATAGATAAATTGATGAGTTACCCAGTGCTTCCCCAGTTTGAATTTCAAAGGTTTGAAGAAAGGCTGTGTTTCAGTTACTCCTGCAGGTCCAATAACCTTTGCAGTATTGAAGCACGGAATTGACTCCACAACTCAGATAGTTATGAAGTAGGTCTGTGTTTATTCCAGCTGGGGTGCATGGCGGGTAGCCCCTCCAAAGGCATGCACACCCTCAGCAGCACTTCACTAGGTTTATATCAGGTTACAGGTTACATATGCATGAAGTTAGACAAAGCCCCTATACATATTCATTACCTATCCCCTCTTCGTATTATAATGAGTTCAAAGTTCATTTAAATATGCTCACGCAAGCGCAGTGTCTTCAAATTAATTGTGGGCAAGGGTCCCGATGATTAATTATGACAGATTCCATCCTCTTCATCACAATGAACTGTTCACCCTGTTCCCTTGCGCATGCTCCCTTGGTCCTTGGTCCTAGTCCAAGCCTGAGAACCAACTTGTACCAGTTCTGGGGTCCAAGGGTGGGATGCTCGGTTACACTTGGTGGTTTCTCTCAATTATTTGGCTCTCTTCTCTCCATCCTCCCCGATACCAGGTAGGCACAAATTCATTAAGGGAATAATAAATGGATCGCAGCTGGCATATCTTAGTAAATCATTATACAATCTCTGGCTCTCTAAATCAGTTTAAAAATATTATTATTACTATTACCCAGCTTCTAGCTCTTTTACATTAGTAATTTCTATTTTACCCTAAATCAGTATCTTGACTTAATTTCCCTTCTAAAGTATTTAGCACAGAACACACTGCCCTGGAATCTACCAAAAATTCAACATCGTCTTTCCCCGGCTTAGCTCTAACCAAAGGCTCTGCTGGGGGAGAGCCCTTCGGTCCCCTTCATTCCAGATCTGATCCTGATCCCGAATCTGATCTGATCCCGATCGCAATCCCGAATTGGGTCCCAATCCCGATCCCAAATCTGATCCCAATCCCAAATCTGATCCCAGTCCTGATCCCGGTTCCACAGCTAGTTGGGGGACTGAGGATTTCTTCTTCAACTTGGGACAGTCCTTCTTCCAATGTCCCTTTTCTTTACAAAAGGCACACTGATCTTTGTCTGGAGAAGGAGAGCTGCCCTTGGATGGTTTCTCCTGGCTACTTTTCTGACTAGGTTGTCTAACTTTGCCACTAGGACCACTAGGACCTCTATCTCCATATACTTTCCCAGCTACCTTTAACAACTTGCTCAGGTCATGTTCCCTGCCTAGCTCCTGCAGTTTTCTCCTTGTATCACGGCTAGCTTTGCCCACAGGTACAGGACTTAGATGTGCTCTTCCATCACTTGAATCAGGATCTAGGTTTGTGTATTTGAGTGCAGCTTCTCTTAGCCTATTTAGGAATTCAGTGGGAGATTCATCTAGATCTTGTCTTATCTCATACAGCTTTGACAAATTTCAAGCCTTTGGGACACCGTGTCGTAAGCCATACAGATGAGACTCTGGAATTGTTTAGCCTAGCCATGTGGTCTGGAACATTTGGGTTCCAGCGTGGATCTTCTCTTGGGAACATTTTGGCAGTGGTGCCCTGGAGCATTCCATTGCTATCTGTGCATCTCCAGGAGCTTTGATAGCCTTATCAACCATCTCTCTTTCAACAGGGTCAAGCAGCGTTTCCATCATTGCTCTCAAGTCTCTCCAGTCAGGGTTCTATGTGGAAATTGCCCTCTGCATTAAGTTAGCGACTCTTTCTGGATTTTCTTTATGCTTCCCAACGGTGCTTTCCCACTGTTCTAATTCTACAAGAGAGTGTGGGACCTTGATCTATCCGGGTTCCTGGTTTCCAACAGCCTGTCTCAGGGGGGCTTGTACAGCCGGCTCTTCTTTCCTTCTAGCTCTCGTCCTCTTGGCTATGGGGCTACGTTCTCCCGTGGCCTTTTTTGCTGTTTCTGAACCCCTCTTTCGTCTCGTTGCTGTTTCCTGATCTCCTTCTTCCTCAGGGTTATGTGAACTAGCGCTACTGTCCGTTTCTGTCGAATCTGTCATTTGAGAGGCGGCAGGGCGAGTGCTGCGGGCTCAGGCTGGCCGGGCAGCCCCAGCCCTGCCAGCTCCGCTCGCTCGGCTGTCACCGGTCGCGACGTCATCTCCCGAGCCCGTTCCGAAGCGAACGGTGTCATCACGGAGAGTGCGCCAGGAGCTGGCGCCTGCGAGAGTGACAGGGAGTCCGCTCCCAGTCTGCTCCACCACCAGCGGGACGGTCGACGGCAGGACCTGTTCCCAGCCGCTCGGCCCCATTCCCAGTAGCGGTGCAGTCGGCAGGACCTGTTCCCAGCCGCTCGGCCCCATTCCCGGTAGCGGTGCAGTCGGCAGGACCTGTTCCCAGCCGCTCGGGCGATTCCGGTGATGGAGCGAGCAGCAGGACCTGTTCCCAGCCGCTCGGCCCCATTCACGGTAGCAGTGCAGTAGGCGGCACCCGTTCCCAGCCGCTCGGCCCATTGCCGGTACAATCTCGGGGAACGGGGCCGTAGGTCGTGAGCCAGGTCCGCCATCGCCCCGGTCTCGGGAAAAACCGGAGGAGGGGAGGGCGGGAGCGGGGGCCAAAGCGAGCTGCCGTCAAGGAACGGCACCGCAACGTCACCGGAGTCGCCGTCGGCCCTCAGGGCGTTACGGGTGCCCGGGATTATCGCTCATCCCCTCCACCAGCGGCGAGGCTCCTCCCCTCTCGTAGCGTCCTCTGTGATTGACCGCGCCGCACAGCAGGCGTAGCTTCAGCATCAGCTCCGCTCTACCAGTACAAGGTTTCTCGGACTCGCGGGATCGGCAGCGCGGGGTGCGCATCCCGTGTGGTACCCGGGAGAGGCGGCAGTGATTGGAGCAGAGCGCGGGGAGGCGGCGGAGCTCGGAGAGGCTGTCCCAGCGCAGGTGGGAGCCGCGCTGCCTTGTGCCGGGGCTCGGGGCTCGCTGCGGGCGGATGGAGGGGATGGAGGGGGCGGCAGGGGGGCTGTGGCGGCTTCCTTCTCCGTCTCTCTCCCTCCCTCCCTCCCTGGCTGTGGCGCCGTGTTGCCGCTGGCCTGAGGCCGCTGAGGGAGCGGCTGCCCGCGGTCTCCTTGCCGCTGCTGCCGGAGCAGCGCTGGCTCGTCCCGGGTGCTGTGGGTAGCAGAGAGATGGCTGTCCCGTTCCCGGGACTGTTCCCGGCCTTGCGGCACCGGGCTGGGCGCCCCTGGTGCAGCGGGACATGTCCGTGCCTGGGGCTGGCATGGGATGGAAGGAACCCGAGTGTGTGCCAAGGGAGTAAGGGCGCGCGAGGAGAGGCGACTGTGACTCACGCGGATCCTGCCACCTGCTGGCTGCCCGCTCGCCCGAGCCGACACGTTACCCTTTCCCTGCCAGGCTCCGCGTCCATTATCCGGCGGGGAAATAAAGGGCGCTGCTTCCGCTCGCTGTCCCTGAGCCCCAACCCTCAGCGCAGGGCATGCAGGGGACAATGCTGAGCCCCTCAGGGCTGCTGGTTCTTTCCTTCCCCCCCGGCAGGCTGAGCCCGATCCGCAGCTGCTCTGTTCCCACACTCAGCAGCTCCTGGGCGCTGTCCCTGCCTGTCCCTAACTGCCCCTGCCTGTCCCAGCCCGGAGCTGCACAGCCAGAGGGGTTGGGGCTGCAGGGCCGAGCTGGGCCTGGAGCTCTCTAACACTGTGTTTGTGTCCCCAGGTGCTGCCAGGGAGCAGAGACAGGGCAGGGCTGAGCTGGCAGCGCCTTCCAGAGCCAGCACCAGCCGGGACCTCTCATCGTGTGCCCCCCAGGCGGCCAGGACAGCGTCTCTAAAAGTGCACTGGAAGCTCAATTCGGTGCTCCTGGACCATCAGGGCTGATGTCTCTGGGGCAAGATCAGTGCTCTAAGTGTGCAGTGAGCCAAGATGTGAAGAGTGGATTGTGCCCCGGGGATGGAGAGGCTGCTGGGGACTTCCTTCAGGTGCCACATCCTCTTGGTGAGCAGCAGAGCCACGACAGCTGTACGTCTGTTGGGAGCCAATGGAAGGAGAGTGGCTCCAGCTATGGCTCCAGCTCTGAGAGGCCAGAGGAGCAGCAGAATGCTGAGCACAGGTCAGGAACTGAGCACACAGAGCTGCCTCGGGTGCCACATCCTGCTGAGCACAACCAGAGACATTCGATTTGTCAGTCTGAAACGAGACCAAGGAAGGATGAAGCTACTGTTGAGATTCCCGAGGATGCCCTGGGTGCTCAGAATGGATCAGCAACCAGGGACACAGAGCTGCCTCAGCTGCCAGACCCTGCTGGGCACAGGCAGGGAGAAGCTGCTTCTCTGTTGGGGCAGAGTGAATCCCAGCCCAGGAATGGCATTGGAGAGAAGTGCCAGGATGGATCAGCAATGGGAGTCACACACAGAAAGAGCCTCAGAAGATATCTGGGTGAGTGCAGGGCCAGCGCTGTGGCCTCTAGGGAGGGGACAATGGGCAGTGTGAGCCCAGGAGCACAGGGCTGGCAGGGTGTGGCTGTGTCCAGGGCTCTGCAAGAGGCCTGGTGCTCTGCTGGACTGACAGCCCTGGCCCTGGGCAGTTCTGCTGCCCTGGCTGTCCCCACACCTGTGTCCCTTGTCCCTGTTCGTGCTGCCAGCTCAGTGAGTGGCACACGGGCTGAGGGTCCCTGCTGTGCTCCCCGGGCGTTGGGTGGGGATGTGAGGGCTGGGCCTGCTCAGGACAGCTCCATGCTCACGGCCTGCGGCTCTTTCCAGCTCCTGTTGAGTGGATCAGATCCCATCCCGTGCTCACCCTGGCTGTGCTGACTCTGCTCCTGCTCCTGGCTGTGGCTCTGGCGGTGTCCTTGGCTGCTGTGTCAGGTAAGGAGGAGCAGCAGCCTCAGCCCAACCCCTCGGGGCACTGCGGGCTCACTGCTCCCTCACGGCCGGGATGGTCCCTCAGCCCCGCTCTGACCAATCAGCGCGCGGGAGAACGAGGAGTGACGGCTGAATCAGCCAATCGCTGGGGGTGGGAGAATTTGAGCGGGAAAACCAGCCAATGGGAGCTCGGGCTGCTCCGTGAGGGGAGAATCCTCAGCCCTTGTGCTGTTTGCTCTGCAGGGAGAAGACAAACTGACGCTCCGGTTACTGCAGTTACTCCGGTTACATCTGACAGTCCGGTTACATCTGACACTCCACGGCTGCTGGCCTGTCCCCATGGCTGGGTTGGGTACAACGGGACCTGCTACATCCTCTCGACGGATCACCTCTCCTGGGATCAGGCTAAGGCTCGGTGCTCTGAGCTCGGGGCCTCCCTGGCTGTGCTCAATGACAAGGAAATGGTGAGTGAGGGGTTTGGGGTGGCTGAGGGGAGCCTGGAGAGCTCCTGGGCCAGGGATGCAGCTCCCATTATCTGCTCCTCCTTGCCAGGGGTTCCTGTTCCGCCTCAGCAAGAACGACGATTACTGGCTCGGGCTGCACGGACAGGACCAGCGGCTGCAGTGGGTGGATGGCAGCAGCTTCAACTCCTCGTGAGTGCTGGGGGCACAGGCAGGGAATGGGGAGCATGGGGAGCACAAGGTGTTCTTCTGAGGTTCCAGCACTGTCTCTGCTCCTCCCTGCAGGGTTCCTGTGCTGGGCAATGCAGACTGTGTGCACCTGGCTGAGAATTGTCTCAGGAGACAGCCCTGCTCAAATGAGATGCAGTATATCTGCAGCAGACCCCAAACTCCCCTGTGACAGAGGAAGAAGGATGTTCTCCATGCTGGGTAGTCAATGGGTCATTTCTTCCTCCCCAGCATGGGGAGTTCCTTCCTCAGCCACAGCATCTGCCTTGCACTGACCCTCAGAGTCATCTCAGTGTTTGTTCTCCTGATCACCTCAGTGCCTCTGCTCAGGGTCACCTCAGGTTCTGATCTCATGATCACCTCAGTGCCTTATCTGCAGGAGATGAACCTGCAGGGGGAGGAGATGATGAGGAAGCTGATGTGTGGCTGCTTTGCCTGGGGCTGGGGGTTTGTTTCTCCTTCTGCAACCATTCCAGAACTCCTCCTGTTTCTCTTACCCTCAATTTTTCTACAGTGATCTTTTCAATATATATGGATATAATGGTGATTTCTAACAAGTTCTCCTGACACTATATTTCTACACTAATCTTGCACATTTACATTGATCTACTGCTTTGCTTACAGACTATAAAGAGGTGCTTCATATAAGTGTGACCTTCCTTAGTGTGAAGTACAATAATGCCAAGGTGTGGATTTAACCCCACCTGGGCCACTTGCTTAAGGGCTTGAATCAATCCTTGGAGGTCCCTTCCAACTCAGAGCATTCTTTGAGATGTCCCTGTGTGACCTCCATCAGTATTTATGGTGCCAATGCTGCTGTTGTTCTTATTTACTGTATTATTTTCTTACTTTTTAAATAAATGCTAATCAAGTCCACAGTGTCCCCCATGTCCCCTCAGCACCTGCAGTCCTGTCCCTTGCCCTGCTGCCCCTGCCCCGGGGGCTTCAGCCGAGCCAGAGCCTCTTCCCAGTGCTCCCGGTGCTCCCAGTCTGCCCGTGCAGCCTCCAGCAGCCAGCGAGGCCTTCAGCTGGGCCGGCAGAGAGGAGCTGCTGGAGCTCCCAAATCAGTTGGGTTCCGTTTGTCCTTCCCAGCCTGGGGAACAACGATTTGGGAGTTTTCTGCCCAAACCCTGTCCGTTCCTCCGCTCAGCCCAAGGGGTTTGGGGAGATTTTGGCTTTTTGGGGGAAATGAAAGCGATGTGGGGACAAGGCGGGATTGTCCCTCAGAGCAGCTCTGGCCAATCAGTGCGTGAGGATGAGGAGTGGCAGGAGATTCAGACAATCAAAAGGAGCAGTGGGGTTCGGGCGGGAACATCAGCCAATGGGTGCGAAGGGCGGGCTTTGGGCGGGTTCTATAAAAAGTTCTCTGAGGGGCTCGAAGCTCCGCGGAGCCTCAATGTCAGACCCGGGATTGCCCTGGAATGTCCCGGGCTGGGCAGGAGGCCAAGGAACCGCCCTGGTGAGTCCGGGATGGAGCAGAGAGCTCCCTGCAGCCCCGGCAGGAGCCCAGGCCGGAGCAGAGATAGCTGAGAGACCCCGAGCCCGTGGGAAGCCCCTCAGAGCCATGGCAGTTGCTCCCGGCGGGACTCCCGGGGTGTTCTGAGGGACTCTGTGCGGTGCCTCACAGGATTCCATCATTCCATTGTGAAATTCCACCCCTTGGAGGAGGCGCTGGGCATTCCCACCTGAATTTGAGCTAATTTAACGCGGTTTGGGGACTTGGGGACATCGGCAGCGCTGGATGGAGGCAGAGGCGCGGGGAGCCTCGGGGAGCGGCGGCGGGCGAGGCCTTTGGAGACACGCTGAGGGGTTTGTGCTGCCCCGGGGCCAGGGAGGAGACGGGCAGGGTGGGAACGACAGGAAAGATAAAAAATAGAATAAACGGTAAGCAAAAGAGCAGCCCTAAGGTGCGTGTCCACTCCCCCCTTGTCACTGAAGGAGCTGCAGCGAGGGACGGGCGAGCTGCGAGTGCAAGAAGAGGTAAAGAATAAAATTAAATAATCTAAAAGCTGCACTCAGCCGCCGCGTGTCTCTGAAGGAGCCGCACAACCCGCGGAGCACACAAACCCCGGGAAATCTCTCCCAGGCACTAAAAACCCTTTCCAGGAAGGTTTTATGCCGTGACTCTCCCGGCGAGCAGCGACAGCTCAGCCGCCGGGCGGGGATTGCAGCGGCGGGGGAAGTGCTGGAGGGGAATTTGGGGAGAGCAGAGCTTGGGGCTCTGCCGGAGCAGATCGGAGCGATCAGAGCTCACCAGCAGCACTGCCTGCGGGTTCTGTCAGCTGTTATGGGGAGGAGGATCAGCGTTTGCAGCTCTTTAACTTCAGGAGAGCACAGTTCTCGTTTGACTCTCCCGGAGCACTCAGACCTTTCCAACCCCTCACTGACCCCAGCAGGGTCAATGTCCTCCCATTTCCCTCCCAGGGTCCCTCGGACTTTTCTCCTGGAGAAAAACCTCACAGCAGCAGAAAAGCCCACAGCAGCTCTGGACCACGCTGATGGCAACAGCCGAGGAATCCCGAATGTGATGGCAATGTGCTGTTGGAGTAAATGTTGTACTTTTAGCCCAGTAAAATAACAGTAAATGTACTGTTCCAGCCCAGCTCCCACATCCCCCCTGAGCATCTCTCCAGCTCAGAGTTTGGTGGCTTCTCTCTGGCAGATCCACTGCAATTGCAGGTTGCAGTTCTGAGGGATGATTCTGCTGCCCCTCAACTCCCCACATTCTCCGTGCTTCTCCTCGAGGTCAAGCTGGAAGCTGCAGGGACAGGAGATAGCCTGGGTCACCCCTGGGGTCCCTCAGGGGACATTGGGGTGTTTGTGTCCCCTGACCCCCAGTGCTCACCGGTTTCTGTCCAGACTGGAGCCATTCACCCACGTCCAGCCCATCCCAGCCTCAGGCACCCAGAGCCCAGTCCAGGAGCTGCGTTTGAATTTCTGCAGGGATTCACTGAGGAATTCCTGGGGGAAGGACAGACGGTGACCCTGATGGCCATGGATTGTCACCCCAAAATGGGCTCTGTGCTCAGCCCAGGACTGAGACCCATTGTGTCCCTCAGAGGCACCCGGGGGTGACACAGGGAAGGGCTGATCCTGGGATTTGGGGAACCTCCTCACCCTTCCTGGGGCACCACCAGCCCCCAGTCCATCCCACATTCCCAACCCAGCATTCCCTCACCAGCTCATCCCCATCCCAGGATTTTGGGAACCTCCAGCCCCCAGCAGCAGCCCCTTGTCCTTCCCACATTCCCAACCCCATCATTCCCTCACCAGCTCCTCCTGATCCTGCAGCACCAGCAGCGTTGCCCCCCGACTCTTGCACTTCTCCCAGCTCTTGTTCCAAGGGTTCTGTTCAGTGGAATTCCAGTAGCACTTGGTCTTTTCCAGCGTCCAGCCCGGGGGGCAAATCCTGCATCCCTGAGCTCCTGGAAAACGGGATCAGAGCTGGTCAGGTCACCAAGTCCTCCCCTCACCCCTGGCACACCCTGAGAGGTGTCAGTGTCTCATTGCTGTTTGTTTCATTTGTTTCATTCCCGTTTGTTTAGTTTGTTTTGTTTCATTTCCCTTTGTTTCATTTGTTTCATTCCCATCTGTTTCATTCCCGTTTGTTCCATCATTTTCTCCATTCCTGCTTGTTCCATCATTTTCTCCATTCCCATTTCTTCCATCATTTTCTCCATTCCCGTTTGTTCCAATTTCTCCATTCCCGTTTGTTCCATCATTTTCTCCATTCCCGTTCTCTCCCCAGCACACCCTAAGCTGCTCCTGGGGCTCCAATCCGGTTCTGCCAGGAGATTTTGGGGAAGCTTGAGGAGCAGAGAAGCCTCGGGGTTGTTCCCTGGCGGCTGTGAGGGGCAGAGGAATTCCCGCAGCTCAGAGAGGACATTTTCCAGGCTTCCCTTGGTGTCCCGGTGGAGAACTGCAGGGGAAGGAAGAGGGAAAGGGAAAGGAAAGGAGGAAGGAGAGGAAGGCAGGAAGGAAGTTTAGCAAGAACAGCACCTTGCCAGCCCCAAACTGTGCAGCCCTGAGCTCTCCCTGCTCACAGCTGTCCCCACCCACGGTGGCTTCGTGCCGGTGGCAGGACGTGGCCCCTCGAGGTGTCACCGCGGCTCTGGTGCCACCTCAGAGAGCCGCAGAGCCTCTGTCCCCCTCAAGGCTCTGCGGCCAGGCTGAGGAGCTGCTCAGCACCCCCTGCCCCACACGGACACAGCTGGCAGCCCTGGGTTTGGGGGGGTTTCCCCCAGCCCTGCCCCTCTGGGGGTCTCCCCGACATCCAGCAGCCATCGGGGTCTCCCTGCCGCCTGCCCGGGGGGGTTTGGGGGTGCTGGGGGTGACAACAGCCATGTTCCACCAGCTGGGCACGGGGCTGCTGGAATGGTGGCTCTGGGTGAGCCCGAGTTCAGCCCGGGGCTGTCCGACCCACCCGAGACATTTTCCCCATGGCCACACAACCCCCCGGGTCACCTCCCCGCTGTCAGGCTGTCCCCGTGTCCCCCCGTGTCCCCCCTGTCCCCTCCCCACACTCACACGAGCAGCCCAGAGCCACCACGGCCACTCCCAGCAGGACATTCCCGGTCCAGCCAGCCCCGAGCGCCACGCGGTGCCACCGAGGACAGCCTGGAGCTGCAGGGGACAGCAGATCGCACGGTGTCACCCCACAGATTTGGGTTGTTTTGTCCCCAAGAGCAGCTCAGAGCCCGGCAGCCCCCAGGGTTCAAACCTCGATGGGTTTTCCCTGCAGAGTTACTCGCAGCAGGAATTAAATCTTTTAATTAATGGTTGGATTTTGTGATCTTCGAGGTCTTTCCCAACCCAATCAGTTTTGATTCTCCTGCTGGTTTTTCTCCACAGGGAAACCCAAACTGGAGTCAGCAGGAAAAAGCACAAGGAGCAGATGAAGGAAACAAAGCAGGAACCCCCAGAAGCTCAGGCACGATGGACAAGGAGCATCAGGAGCTGGATGAGGATTTCCAAAAGCATCAGCAGCCCTTCAGCATGGCAGGGCTGCAGAACTGGGGCAGATTTGGGGCTTTTGTTCCAATCAGTGACCCCCAGGAAGAACCAAACCCTGGAACAGTGATTGGTGTGGAGTTCAGTTAGCCCAGCTCAGCCTCTCCACGCAGACATGAAGCTCAGACAGGAGCCTGGGGGAGTCAGGGCTTAGAAATCATCCCACAAACCCAGCTTTGAGCCCAAGAGGAGGAGGATGAGGAGGAGGTAAAGTGATCCCTGAGCACCAAAGCCATTCCACCCCAAAAGCAGCCCCAGCATCCCCCAATTCCTGTCCCCCACCCACCTGGGGGTCCCCAGAGGGGCTGAACCCCTTTACCTGCACCCTGCAGGGCTGAGGATCTCCCTGCAGCCCCCCGCTTGCTCCGTTGGTCCAACGCCATGTAGCCTTCTTCATCCTCCATGTCCCTGCAGAGCTTGGGGACAGCCTGGGGACAGCCTGGGGACACTGCACTGGTGGCTCAGAGGAGGGGACAGGAAGCCAAAGCATCTCTGACCGCTGGACTGGAGCTTCCTGCCCTCGTCACAGCCCTGACAGCCCGGGGAGGGGCTGGGAGGGGTGGGATTTTGTCTCCAGGGGAAGGGAAATGGGGGTTTGGGGTTTGTCCCCATGGAGAAAAGGAGAGGGAGTCGTGGCAGGAGGTGCTGCCATAAAAACCTCTCCTGGCTGCACTAAAATGGTGAAAATAGAAGAGCAGGAGGTTGGCCCTGATCTCTGAGAGGTGGGAGTTGGTAAAATGTCATTGAAGGAGAAATGAAACATTGGAGAATTGATCAATGAAATGCTAGAGGTATCTGAATATAGACACAAAGTGCTTTGTCGAGCCACCAGCTTTGCTTTCCCAGCCCTGAGGGTGGTGGTGCTGACTCAGCGCCTGGGGCCTCACTTCTGCTACCCGCTAATTAGGAGCAATTTGTCAGGTTAATTAATGGTTAATTAATCCCTGTTTTGCCATCCTTGAGCCACTTTGCTCCTCTGCCAGGCTCAATCCAGCTCAGCACCTGCAGAGCTGCCCTGTGCTGGGTGAGCTCCGTGCATCGCTTTGGTTTCCCCAAAAAGCCAAAATCTCCCCAAACCCCTTGGGCTGAGCGGAGGAACGCACAGCGTTTGGGCACAAAACTCCCAAATCGTTGTTCCCCAGGCTGGGAAGGACAAACGGAACCCAACTGATTTGGGAGCTCCAGCAGCTCCTCTCTGCCGGCCCAGCTGAAGGCCTCGCTGGCTGCTGGAGGCTGCACGGGCAGACTGGGAGCACTGGGAGCACTGGGAAGAGGCTCTGGCTCGGCTGAAGCCCCCGGGGCAGGGGGAGCAGGGCAAGGGACAGGGCTGCAGGTGCTGAGGGGACACGAGGGACAGCGGGGAGGACGAACAAGGATTTATTGCCAAAGAAATAAAGTAATGAAGGAGACAAAGCTGCACCATCCGCTCCGCAGTTGGGTCACGCCCAGCGAGATCACGTGACTCTCACCGGGGCCCCGCCGGGGAAGGAGGAGGAGCCGGAAGAAGTGACTTCTCCGCGAGCAGCGCGGCGCCATTTTGGTTCGGCTCTGGGCAGGATGGCAACTCGGACGGAGGCAGCTTTGGGAGCGGGAGAGACGTGGGGATTCCTGGTAAGTTTTGGGGTTTGTCTGTGGAGAACTGCGGGTTTTTTGGCGCCGCGGAGGGGTCTGGGGGGGGCTATGGGGACATTGCCGACATATCCGAGATACCCCACCTCAACCTCCTGAAAATGCGTTTTGTTCCCAAAATTCCACTTCACCCCTCAAAAACCCACTTCTGTCTCGCAAAAGAGTTCCACTCCCAAACCATTTTATTCCTCAAAATCCTATTCCATCCCCCAAAATCCTACTCTTTCTCCCAAAAACACTCCATTTTAATTTCCAAAATCCCTTTTATTCCCTCTTTGTGTCTGAAATTAACAATTCCACAGAGCATTTAAGCTGATTTATACCTGAATTTAAGCTGATTAATGCCTGAATGTAGCTATTCAAGAGCAGTAACAGCTAACAGCATTTCCCCTGATTCACACTGGATTTATAAAGTTGAGAAGAGAAATCCAACCCCATTCTGCCCCTTTCCGCCCTTTTCCCGATCCGGACCCGTTCGCCGCTGCTGCCGGCTGTGACTGCGCGGGGTGCGGGTGGAATGTGCGGCCGGGAAGGGGCGGCTGGCGGAGCAGAGCCCGGGGAGCGGCGGTGGAGAGCCGGGGAGGGGCGGAGCCGAGCCTGTAAGCGGCGGGCGGAGTAGAGCTGCGGAGGGGTAGGCGGAGCCGGGGAGGTGCGATCGGGCTGAGCTCGGGGAGGGGCGGCGGAGCTCGGAGAGGCTGTCCCAGCGCAGGTGGGAGCCGCGCTGCCTTGTGCCGGGGCTCGGGGCTCGCTGCGGGCGGATGGAGGGGATGCAGGGGGCGGCAGGGGGGCTGTGGCGGCTTCCTTCTCCCGTCTCTCTCCCTCCCTCCCTCGCTGGCTGTGGCGCCGTGTTGCCGCTGGCCTGAGGCCGCTGAGGGAGCGGCTGCCCGCGGTCTCCTTGCCGCTGCTGCCGGAGCAGCGCTGGCTCGTCCCGGTGCTGCGGATCGCACGCAGGTGGCTGTCCCGTTCCCGGGTCACTGCGCTGCGCTCCCCGCCGAGCTCCGCCGCCTCACCGCTCCGGCCGCTGTCGCTCCCGAGCCCTCACTGACCCTCCGCCAATGGCGGCGCCGGGGCGGTGCTTGTCCCGGTCTGACCAATCCCCGCGCGAGAATTCGGAGTGACGGCATAGCCAGCCAATGGCAGCGAGGCGCGGGCTCTGCACACGGCACATACTCGCCCCGGTCGCTCCAGGCACAATCCCGGGGTTGTGGCCGAAATTCGCTTTTTGGCTCCTCAGCCCTGCAGTGTCCCAGCCCGGGCAGGAGTACAAAGAATCGCTGCTGCCCTCAGCCGCCGGGAGCTCGGTGTGAGCTGTGGGTGAGGCCGGGATGGAGCAGGGACTCCCCTGCAGCCCCGGCAGGAGCCCAGGCCGGAGCAGGGGATGCCTGAGAGAGACCCTGAGCCATGGGAAGCTCCTGCAGAGCCATGGAAGTGGCTGCTGGCGGGACTTGTGGGGGATCCCTGCTGGAGCAGCCTGTTCCTGAGGGATTGTGTGCTGTCGAGGGACACCAGGGTGAGGAGGACAGTGTCACAGCGGTTTTCACCTCCCGCCAGTTCAGAGCAGCAGCGGTTCCTTGGCGTCCAGCACGGCCCGGGACATTCCAGGCCTTTTTCTCCTCCGACATTTTAAAAACCTCTGCGGAGGTCCCTGAGCCCTTTATATACCCTGCGGACATCCCGCCCTCCACTCCCATTGGCTCATTCTCCCGCCACTCCTCGTTCTCGAACTCTGATTGGTCAGAACGCCGCTGAGGGACAATCCCGCCTTGTCCCCACATCGCTTTCATTTCCCCCAAAAAGCCAAAATGTCCCCAAACCCCTCGGGCTGAGCGGAGGAACGGACAGGGTTTGGGCACAAAACTCCCAAATCGTTGTTCCTCAGGTTGGGAAGGACAAACGGAACCCAACTGATTTGGGAGCTCCAGCAGCTCCTCTCTGCCGGCCCAGCTGAAGGCCTCGCTGGCTGCTGGAGGCTGCACGGGCAGACTGGGAGCACTGGGAGCACTGGGAAGAGGCTCTGGCTCGGCTGAAGCCCCCGGGGCAGGGGCAGCAGGGCAAGGGACAGGGCTGCAGGTGCTGAGGGGACACGAGGTGTCACCGAATCTGCGGGAAAAAAATATAAAACTCTCTAACAACATTTTTAATGTCAGAGAGTCAAGGCATTACTTTATTATCTGGCCAGGATGTTGTTCTGGTCAGGATGTACCACAGAAATCATCTCATCCACACACAGCCTGGCTGTGCAGGGAGAATCATTCCACGATACACGCTTTTACCCGAATCTTCAGATATTTTATACAGTAAAAATACATAGGAAAGCATTGGCTCAGTGTTCATTGGTCTAAAGTTGAGCAAACCCCCAGTATTCAGTTTCCTATTGGATTCGAATCTCTTCACCTCTGATGCTGATTAGATTCTTCATTCTTCAGTTTTTCTCATCAGTCTTTTTTCCAGGCCAGGATGTCTTCAGCCCTGCTGGAGGTGGTGTGGGGTAGCTGTTTGTGATATCCACCATGTCCTGCTGATAACCACAAGGTCCCGGCGAATGTTCTGTTCATAGTCTTTATCTCTCTGGTTATCTCCGGGTCACTCCCAATCTGTTGATATGCTGAGTCCACCAGACCTCATCCGGCAGAACAATGTCCTGAAAGAAACCTAAAATTCCTTTTTCCGGGGTTAAGATAAGCAGAACTTTTTGACTAAAGTTATACAAAAGTTTTAACCTGATCCGTTTTCCAACAGAGGGACAGCGGGGAGGATCAACAAGTATTTAATGCCAAAGAAATAAAACAACGAAGGCCCCGCGAGATCACGTGACTCTCACCGCGGCCCCGCCGGGGGGAGGTGGAGCAGCGGAAGTGACGTCACAGCCACCGTTACCGCTCTCCTCGGTCAGGCGCTGGACGACATGATGGCGGCGGCGAAAGCAGCTTTGGGAGCGGGAGAGATGTGGGGATTGCTGGTGAGTTTTGGGGGTTTTGTGTGGAGAACTAGCGGTTTTTTGGGGCCGCGGAGGGGTCTGGGGGGGCTATGGGGACATTGCCGACATATCCGAGAAACCCCGCTTCAACCTCCTAAAAATCCGTTTTGTTCCCAAAATTGCACTTCACCCCTCAAAAACCCACTTTTGTCTCGCAAAAAAGTTCCACTTCCGAACCATTTCATTCCTCAAAATCCCACTCCATCCCCCAAAATCCTACTCTTTTCCCAAAAATACCCATTTTAATTCCTAAAGTCCCTTTCATTCCCTCTGTGTGTCTGAGTTTAACGATTTAATAGAGGAGTAACGTTTAACAGCGTTTAACCTGATTTATACCTGAATTTAACCTGATTTACTCCTGAATTTAGCAATTCGAGAGGAGTATCGCCTAGCAGCATTTAATCAGATTCCATACGTGAAATACCAGTTCCACAGAGCAGTAACAGCTAGCAGCATTTACCATGAGTCACCCTGGAACTGTAAAGCTGAGAGAAATCAAACCCATTTCCGCCCCTTGCCCCGATCCGGACCCGTTCGCCGCTGCGACTGCGCGGGGTGGGGATGGACTGTGCGAGGGGGCGGAGCGGCGGGCGGAGCCGGGCAGGCAGTGGAGCGGAGCCGGGCAGGCTGTGAGGCGGAGGCGGGCAGGCAGTGGAGCGGAGCCGGGCAGGCAGTGGGGCGGAGCCGGGCAGGCAGTGGGGCGGAGCCGGGCAGGCAGTGGGGCGGAGCCGGGCAGGCAGTGGGGCGGAGCCGGGCAGGCTGTGGGGCACAGCGGAGCCGGGCAGGCGGTGGGCGACGCCGGGACGGAGCGGCGGGCGGAGCGGAGGCGGGGACTGGAGGAGCGGCGGCGGGGATTGGACTGGAGGAGCGGAGGCGGGGATTGGACTGGAGGAGCGGCGGCGGGGATTGGAGGAGCGGAGCGCAGCGGGACTTGGGGTCCGGCGGAGCTAGAACGCGGGGGGCGGCGGAGCTGGGAGAGCAGCGGCGGCAGCGATCGGAGCAGAGCTCGGGGAGGCGGCGGAGCTCGGAGAGGCTGTCCCAGCGCAGGTGGGAGCCGCGCTGCCTTGTGCCGGGGCTCGGGGCTCGCTGCGGGCGGATGGAGGGGGGGGCAGGGGGGCTGGGGCGGCTTCTTTCTCCCGTCTCCCTCCCTCCCTGGCTATGGCGCCGTGTTGCCGCTGGCCTGAGGCCGCTGAGGGAGCGGCTGCCCGCTGGCTCGTCCCGCTTGCTGTGGGTAGCACAGAACAGAACAGCACAGCACACTCTCTTTGCCGGGACTGTTCCCGGCCGTGCGGCACCGGGCTGGGCGCCCCTGGTGCAGCGGGACCTGTCCGTGCCCGGGGCTGGCAGGCGATGGAAGGAACTTGAGTGTGTCTGCCAAGCCAAGCGATCTGGAGGAGAAAAGAGAGCAGTTCGGGGTATTTGGCGGGCCGCCAGAGCTCCCGCCATATTGGGTTGGTGGCCTACTGCGCTACCTGCGCGCCGCTATGTCCGCGCCGTCTTCCGCACTCTCACTTCCGCACTCCCTACCGGGTTCCGCCTCCTGGCAACAGCAAGAACCAACCGGTCGCTGCAGCGCTCGCTGTCCCTGAGCTCCAACCCTCAGCGCAGGGCATGCAGGGAGCAATGCTGAGCCACTCAGGGCTGCTGGTTCTTCCCACCCGGCAGGCTGAGCCCGATCCGCAGCTGCCCTGTTCCCGCCCTCGGCAGCTCCCGGGCGCTGTGCCTAACTGTCCCTGCCTGTCCCTAACTGTCCCTGCCTGTCCCTAACTGTCCCAGGCCGGAGCTGCACAGCCAGAGGGGTTGGGGCTGCAGGGCCGAGCTGGGCCCGGAGCTCTGTGACACTGTGTTTGTGTCCCCAGGTGCTGCCGGGGAGCAGAGACAGGTATTATGATCCAAATATTAAGGTTCTTTAGAAATACCTCTGCCCGAATTAAGGTACAAACGAGACCATATGCCAATCAATAGTATGGGGTTTATTTGATAGAAAATATGAGAGAGAGAGAGAGAGAAGAAAAGAGAGAAAAAGAGAAGTAAGAAAAGAGGTGGGGGGGACAGAAAGAGGGAAAGAGAAAATATCACCATCCGTGGATGCCAACGATGTTGCGTTGATCCTCTCCAGCTGGTCTTCTTGGTGGTGATGTTCCTCCCAAAAGCACAGAGTGCCAAGGGTTAATATACACTCAGGCCAGGGGCAATGTCCAGCATGTCCCCCCGGGGCAGGGGCAGCCTCTAGCAGCAGACTCTGCTTGCATCACCTGCACTCCTGTGGCATTTGGGGGTCTGTGATGGATTGTGACTCCCCTCAGCTCCTCTCACGTGAAAGTCCCGTGGATGAGGCCTGTGGGGTTGGGGGTTCCACAGCTGGGCAGTTTGTGTCAACCTGGCTTCTGTGAGCTGTGCTCTGCCCCCACCCCAAACTCAGCCAGGGATGATTCTCAGAGCACCTGGTGCCTTTGGCCTTTGTGTGTGCATACCTTTCCCTCTGCCTGAGATGATTGAACAATAGGTTTCCCTTTATGGAATCTCAGCAGTTTGACTCAGTCCAAAGTCCCAGTCAGGTATCTTCAGGGAGCTTTCTTTGATTGTAGCATCTTTATACGGTTTTTGTTACAATGAGCAAAACTTTGTATCAATGTTTGAGGCATGAACTATTTCAGTCTCTGACAACAGGGCAGGGCTGAGCTGGCAGCACCTTCCAGAGCCAGCACCAGCCGGGGCCTCTCATCGTGTGCCCTCCAGTTCATTTGTCAGTGTGGTCAAAAGAGTGTAGGGGTTCAGTACAGTTGGATGTATGTCCTCTGTGATCTTGTTAATTGCCCTTCAATCCTGCACTCATCTAGAACTTTTGTCATCAGCCTTCTTGGCTGGCAGGATGGGCGTGTCGTAGTTGGATTCACATTCCACCAACAGCCCCAATTTAAGGAACTTTTCAATCACAGCTGCTAGTCCATCACGGCTTTCTGGTTTTCAAGGGTGTTGCTTTTGTCTCACCCGGATTGCTCCTGGTTTCAGTGCAACACTCACTGGTTCTGCTCGTTTGGATCTTCCCAGAACATCCCTGGCCCACACTGTTGGACTGACAGCATTTTCAATCTCAGTGGGGATTTCACCACACTTCTGCTGTATAAAAAGCACAGCAACTTCGACAAATTTAGACTCAGGAATCATGATTTGTATGCCCTGTCCTTTTTTAAATTTAATTTCAGCCTCTAATTTCTCCAGTAAATCCCTCCCGAGCAACGGTTTAGGGGAGTTGGGCATATAGATAAATTGATGAGTTACCCAGTGCTTCCCCAGTTTGAATTTCAAAGGTTTGAAGAAAGGCTGTGTTTCAGTTACTCCTGCAGGTCCAATAACCTTTGCAGTATTGAAGCACGGAATTGACTCCACAACTCAGATAGTTATGAAGTAGGTCTGTGTTTATTCCAGCTGGGGTGCATGGCGGGTAGCCCCTCCAAAGGCATGCACACCCTCAGCAGCACTTCACTAGGTTTATATCAGGTTACAGGTTACATATGCATGAAGTTAGACAAAGCCCCTATACATATTCATTACCTATCCCCTCTTCGTATTATAATGAGTTCAAAGTTCATTTAAATATGCTCACGCAAGCGCAGTGTCTTCAAATTAATTGTGGGCAAGGGTCCCGATGATTAATTATGACAGATTCCATCCTCTTCATCACAATGAACTGTTCACCCTGTTCCCTTGCGCATGCTCCCTTGGTCCTTGGTCCTAGTCCAAGCCTGAGAACCAACTTGTACCAGTTCTGGGGTCCAAGGGTGGGATGCTCGGTTACACTTGGTGGTTTCTCTCAATTATTTGGCTCTCTTCTCTCCATCCTCCCCGATACCAGGTAGGCACAAATTCATTAAGGGAATAATAAATGGATCGCAGCTGGCATATCTTAGTAAATCATTATACAATCTCTGGCTCTCTAAATCAGTTTAAAAATATTATTATTACTATTACCCAGCTTCTAGCTCTTTTACATTAGTAATTTCTATTTTACCCTAAATCAGTATCTTGACTTAATTTCCCTTCTAAAGTATTTAGCACAGAACACACTGCCCTGGAATCTACCAAAAATTCAACATCGTCTTTCCCCGGCTTAGCTCTAACCAAAGGCTCTGCTGGGGGAGAGCCCTTCGGTCCCCTTCATTCCAGATCTGATCCTGATCCCGAATCTGATCTGATCCCGATCGCAATCCCGAATTGGGTCCCAATCCCGATCCCAAATCTGATCCCAATCCCAAATCTGATCCCAGTCCTGATCCCGGTTCCACAGCTAGTTGGGGGACTGAGGATTTCTTCTTCAACTTGGGACAGTCCTTCTTCCAATGTCCCTTTTCTTTACAAAAGGCACACTGATCTTTGTCTGGAGAAGGAGAGCTGCCCTTGGATGGTTTCTCCTGGCTACTTTTCTGACTAGGTTGTCTAACTTTGCCACTAGGACCACTAGGACCTCTATCTCCATATACTTTCCCAGCTACCTTTAACAACTTGCTCAGGTCATGTTCCCTGCCTAGCTCCTGCAGTTTTCTCCTTGTATCACGGCTAGCTTTGCCCACAGGTACAGGACTTAGATGTGCTCTTCCATCACTTGAATCAGGATCTAGGTTTGTGTATTTGAGTGCAGCTTCTCTTAGCCTATTTAGGAATTCAGTGGGAGATTCATCTAGATCTTGTCTTATCTCATACAGCTTTGACAAATTTCAAGCCTTTGGGACACCGTGTCGTAAGCCATACAGATGAGACTCTGGAATTGTTTAGCCTAGCCATGTGGTCTGGAACATTTGGGTTCCAGCGTGGATCTTCTCTTGGGAACATTTTGGCAGTGGTGCCCTGGAGCATTCCATTGCTATCTGTGCATCTCCAGGAGCTTTGATAGCCTTATCAACCATCTCTCTTTCAACAGGGTCAAGCAGCGTTTCCATCATTGCTCTCAAGTCTCTCCAGTCAGGGTTCTATGTGGAAATTGCCCTCTGCATTAAGTTAGCGACTCTTTCTGGATTTTCTTTATGCTTCCCAACGGTGCTTTCCCACTGTTCTAATTCTACAAGAGAGTGTGGGACCTTGATCTATCCGGGTTCCTGGTTTCCAACAGCCTGTCTCAGGGGGGCTTGTACAGCCGGCTCTTCTTTCCTTCTAGCTCTCGTCCTCTTGGCTATGGGGCTACGTTCTCCCGTGGCCTTTTTTGCTGTTTCTGAACCCCTCTTTCGTCTCGTTGCTGTTTCCTGATCTCCTTCTTCCTCAGGGTTATGTGAACTAGCGCTACTGTCCGTTTCTGTCGAATCTGTCATTTGAGAGGCGGCAGGGCGAGTGCTGCGGGCTCAGGCTGGCCGGGCAGCCCCAGCCCTGCCAGCTCCGCTCGCTCGGCTGTCACCAGTCGCGACGTCATCTCCCGAGCCCGTTCCGAAGCGAACGGTGTCATCACGGAGAGTGCGCCAGGAGCTGGCGCCTGCGAGAGTGACAGGGAGTCCGCTCCCAGTCTGCTCCACCACCAGCGGGACGGTCGACGGCAGGACCTGTTCCCAGCCGCTCGGCCCCATTCCCAGTAGCGGTGCAGTCGGCAGGACCTGTTCCCAGCCGCTCGGCCCCATTCCCGGTAGCGGTGCAGTCGGCAGGACCTGTTCCCAGCCGCTCGGGCGATTCCGGTGATGGAGCGAGCAGCAGGACCTGTTCCCAGCCGCTCGGCCCCATTCACGGTAGCAGTGCAGTAGGCGGCACCCGTTCCCAGCCGCTCGGCCCATTGCCGGTACAATCTCGGGGAACGGGGCCGTAGGTCATGAGCCAGGTCCGCCATCGCCCCGGTCTCGGGAAAAACCGGAGGAGGGGAGGGCGGGAGCGGGGGCCAAAGCGAGCTGCCGTCAAGGAACGGCACCGCAACGTCACCGGAGTCGCCGTCGGCCCTCAGGGCGTTACGGGTGCCCGGGATTATCGCTCATCCCCTCCACCAGCGGCGAGGCTCCTCCCCTCTCGTAGCGTCCTCTGTGATTGACCGCGCCGCACAGCAGGCGTAGCTTCAGCATCAGCTCCGCTCTACCAGTACAAGGTTTCTCGGACTCGCGGGATCGGCAGCGCGGGGTGCGCATCCCGTGTGGTACCCGGGAGAGGCGGCAGTGATTGGAGCAGAGCGCGGGGAGGCGGCGGAGCTCGGAGAGGCTGTCCCAGCGCAGGTGGGAGCCGCGCTGCCTTGTGCCGGGGCTCGGGGCTCGCTGCGGGCGGATGGAGGGGATGGAGGGGGCGGCAGGGGGGCTGTGGCGGCTTCCTTCTCCGTCTCTCTCCCTCCCTCCCTCCCTGGCTGTGGCGCCGTGTTGCCGCTGGCCTGAGGCCGCTGAGGGAGCGGCTGCCCGCGGTCTCCTTGCCGCTGCTGCCGGAGCAGCGCTGGCTCGTCCCGGGTGCTGTGGGTAGCAGAGAGATGGCTGTCCCGTTCCCGGGACTGTTCCCGGCCTTGCGGCACCGGGCTGGGCGCCCCTGGTGCAGCGGGACATGTCCGTGCCTGGGGCTGGCATGGGATGGAAGGAACCCGAGTGTGTGCCAAGGGAGTAAGGGCGCGCGAGGAGAGGCGACTGTGACTCACGCGGATCCTGCCACCTGCTGGCTGCCCGCTCGCCCGAGCCGACACGTTACCCTTTCCCTGCCAGGCTCCGCGTCCATTATCCGGCGGGGAAATAAAGGGCGCTGCTTCCGCTCGCTGTCCCTGAGCCCCAACCCTCAGCGCAGGGCATGCAGGGGACAATGCTGAGCCCCTCAGGGCTGCTGGTTCTTTCCTTCCCCCCCGGCAGGCTGAGCCCGATCCGCAGCTGCTCTGTTCCCACACTCAGCAGCTCCTGGGCGCTGTCCCTGCCTGTCCCTAACTGCCCCTGCCTGTCCCAGCCCGGAGCTGCACAGCCAGAGGGGTTGGGGCTGCAGGGCCGAGCTGGGCCTGGAGCTCTCTAACACTGTGTTTGTGTCCCCAGGTGCTGCCAGGGAGCAGAGACAGGGCAGGGCTGAGCTGGCAGCGCCTTCCAGAGCCAGCACCAGCCGGGACCTCTCATCGTGTGCCCCCCAGGCGGCCAGGACAGCGTCTCTAAAAGTGCACTGGAAGCTCAATTCGGTGCTCCTGGACCATCAGGGCTGATGTCTCTGGGGCAAGATCAGTGCTCTAAGTGTGCAGTGAGCCAAGATGTGAAGAGTGGATTGTGCCCCGGGGATGGAGAGGCTGCTGGGGACTTCCTTCAGGTGCCACATCCTCTTGGTGAGCAGCAGAGCCACGACAGCTGTACGTCTGTTGGGAGCCAATGGAAGGAGAGTGGCTCCAGCTATGGCTCCAGCTCTGAGAGGCCAGAGGAGCAGCAGAATGCTGAGCACAGGTCAGGAACTGAGCACACAGAGCTGCCTCGGGTGCCACATCCTGCTGAGCACAACCAGAGACATTCGATTTGTCAGTCTGAAACGAGACCAAGGAAGGATGAAGCTACTGTTGAGATTCCCGAGGATGCCCTGGGTGCTCAGAATGGATCAGCAACCAGGGACACAGAGCTGCCTCAGCTGCCAGACCCTGCTGGGCACAGGCAGGGAGAAGCTGCTTCTCTGTTGGGGCAGAGTGAATCCCAGCCCAGGAATGGCATTGGAGAGAAGTGCCAGGATGGATCAGCAATGGGAGTCACACACAGAAAGAGCCTCAGAAGATATCTGGGTGAGTGCAGGGCCAGCGCTGTGGCCTCTAGGGAGGGGACAATGGGCAGTGTGAGCCCAGGAGCACAGGGCTGGCAGGGTGTGGCTGTGTCCAGGGCTCTGCAAGAGGCCTGGTGCTCTGCTGGACTGACAGCCCTGGCCCTGGGCAGTTCTGCTGCCCTGGCTGTCCCCACACCTGTGTCCCTTGTCCCTGTTCGTGCTGCCAGCTCAGTGAGTGGCACACGGGCTGAGGGTCCCTGCTGTGCTCCCCGGGCGTTGGGTGGGGATGTGAGGGCTGGGCCTGCTCAGGACAGCTCCATGCTCACGGCCTGCGGCTCTTTCCAGCTCCTGTTGAGTGGATCAGATCCCATCCCGTGCTCACCCTGGCTGTGCTGACTCTGCTCCTGCTCCTGGCTGTGGCTCTGGCGGTGTCCTTGGCTGCTGTGTCAGGTAAGGAGGAGCAGCAGCCTCAGCCCAACCCCTCGGGGCACTGCGGGCTCACTGCTCCCTCACGGCCGGGATGGTCCCTCAGCCCCGCTCTGACCAATCAGCGCGCGGGAGAACGAGGAGTGACGGCTGAATCAGCCAATCGCTGGGGGTGGGAGAATTTGAGCGGGAAAACCAGCCAATGGGAGCTCGGGCTGCTCCGTGAGGGGAGAATCCTCAGCCCTTGTGCTGTTTGCTCTGCAGGGAGAAGACAAACTGACGCTCCGGTTACTGCAGTTACTCCGGTTACATCTGACAGTCCGGTTACATCTGACACTCCACGGCTGCTGGCCTGTCCCCATGGCTGGGTTGGGTACAACGGGACCTGCTACATCCTCTCGACGGATCACCTCTCCTGGGATCAGGCTAAGGCTCGGTGCTCTGAGCTCGGGGCCTCCCTGGCTGTGCTCAATGACAAGGAAATGGTGAGTGAGGGGTTTGGGGTGGCTGAGGGGAGCCTGGAGAGCTCCTGGGCCAGGGATGCAGCTCCCATTATCTGCTCCTCCTTGCCAGGGGTTCCTGTTCCGCCTCAGCAAGAACGACGATTACTGGCTCGGGCTGCACGGACAGGACCAGCGGCTGCAGTGGGTGGATGGCAGCAGCTTCAACTCCTCGTGAGTGCTGGGGGCACAGGCAGGGAATGGGGAGCATGGGGAGCACAAGGTGTTCTTCTGAGGTTCCAGCACTGTCTCTGCTCCTCCCTGCAGGGTTCCTGTGCTGGGCAATGCAGACTGTGTGCACCTGGCTGAGAATTGTCTCAGGAGACAGCCCTGCTCAAATGAGATGCAGTATATCTGCAGCAGACCCCAAACTCCCCTGTGACAGAGGAAGAAGGATGTTCTCCATGCTGGGTAGTCAATGGGTCATTTCTTCCTCCCCAGCATGGGGAGTTCCTTCCTCAGCCACAGCATCTGCCTTGCACTGACCCTCAGAGTCATCTCAGTGTTTGTTCTCCTGATCACCTCAGTGCCTCTGCTCAGGGTCACCTCAGGTTCTGATCTCATGATCACCTCAGTGCCTTATCTGCAGGAGATGAACCTGCAGG
This sequence comes from Lichenostomus cassidix, assembly GCF_008360975.1. NCBI lineage: Eukaryota > Metazoa > Chordata > Aves > Passeriformes > Meliphagidae > Lichenostomus > Lichenostomus cassidix. The sequence continues at coordinate 2,815,749 of NW_028147632.1, read as the reverse complement.
GGGAGGAGATGATGAGGAAGCTGATGTGTGGCTGCTTTGCCTGGGGCTGGGGGTTTGTTTCTCCTTCTGCAACCATTCCAGAACTCCTCCTGTTTCTCTTACCCTCAATTTTTCTACAGTGATCTTTTCAATATATATGGATATAATGGTGATTTCTAACAAGTTCTCCTGACACTATATTTCTACACTAATCTTGCACATTTACATTGATCTACTGCTTTGCTTACAGACTATAAAGAGGTGCTTCATATAAGTGTGACCTTCCTTAGTGTGAAGTACAATAATGCCAAGGTGTGGATTTAACCCCACCTGGGCCACTTGCTTAAGGGCTTGAATCAATCCTTGGAGGTCCCTTCCAACTCAGAGCATTCTTTGAGATGTCCCTGTGTGACCTCCATCAGTATTTATGGTGCCAATGCTGCTGTTGTTCTTATTTACTGTATTATTTTCTTACTTTTTAAATAAATGCTAATCAAGTCCACAGTGTCCCCCATGTCCCCTCAGCACCTGCAGTCCTGTCCCTTGCCCTGCTGCCCCTGCCCCGGGGGCTTCAGCCGAGCCAGAGCCTCTTCCCAGTGCTCCCGGTGCTCCCAGTCTGCCCGTGCAGCCTCCAGCAGCCAGCGAGGCCTTCAGCTGGGCCGGCAGAGAGGAGCTGCTGGAGCTCCCAAATCAGTTGGGTTCCGTTTGTCCTTCCCAGCCTGGGGAACAACGATTTGGGAGTTTTCTGCCCAAACCCTGTCCGTTCCTCCGCTCAGCCCAAGGGGTTTGGGGAGATTTTGGCTTTTTGGGGGAAATGAAAGCGATGTGGGGACAAGGCGGGATTGTCCCTCAGAGCAGCTCTGGCCAATCAGTGCGTGAGGATGAGGAGTGGCAGGAGATTCAGACAATCAAAAGGAGCAGTGGGGTTCGGGCGGGAACATCAGCCAATGGGTGCGAAGGGCGGGCTTTGGGCGGGTTCTATAAAAAGTTCTCTGAGGGGCTCGAAGCTCCGCGGAGCCTCAATGTCAGACCCGGGATTGCCCTGGAATGTCCCGGGCTGGGCAGGAGGCCAAGGAACCGCCCTGGTGAGTCCGGGATGGAGCAGAGAGCTCCCTGCAGCCCCGGCAGGAGCCCAGGCCGGAGCAGAGATAGCTGAGAGACCCCGAGCCCGTGGGAAGCCCCTCAGAGCCATGGCAGTTGCTCCCGGCGGGACTCCCGGGGTGTTCTGAGGGACTCTGTGCGGTGCCTCACAGGATTCCATCATTCCATTGTGAAATTCCACCCCTTGGAGGAGGCGCTGGGCATTCCCACCTGAATTTGAGCTAATTTAACGCGGTTTGGGGACTTGGGGACATCGGCAGCGCTGGATGGAGGCAGAGGCGCGGGGAGCCTCGGGGAGCGGCGGCGGGCGAGGCCTTTGGAGACACGCTGAGGGGTTTGTGCTGCCCCGGGGCCAGGGAGGAGACGGGCAGGGTGGGAACGACAGGAAAGATAAAAAATAGAATAAACGGTAAGCAAAAGAGCAGCCCTAAGGTGCGTGTCCACTCCCCCCTTGTCACTGAAGGAGCTGCAGCGAGGGACGGGCGAGCTGCGAGTGCAAGAAGAGGTAAAGAATAAAATTAAATAATCTAAAAGCTGCACTCAGCCGCCGCGTGTCTCTGAAGGAGCCGCACAACCCGCGGAGCACACAAACCCCGGGAAATCTCTCCCAGGCACTAAAAACCCTTTCCAGGAAGGTTTTATGCCGTGACTCTCCCGGCGAGCAGCGACAGCTCAGCCGCCGGGCGGGGATTGCAGCGGCGGGGGAAGTGCTGGAGGGGAATTTGGGGAGAGCAGAGCTTGGGGCTCTGCCGGAGCAGATCGGAGCGATCAGAGCTCACCAGCAGCACTGCCTGCGGGTTCTGTCAGCTGTTATGGGGAGGAGGATCAGCGTTTGCAGCTCTTTAACTTCAGGAGAGCACAGTTCTCGTTTGACTCTCCCGGAGCACTCAGACCTTTCCAACCCCTCACTGACCCCAGCAGGGTCAATGTCCTCCCATTTCCCTCCCAGGGTCCCTCGGACTTTTCTCCTGGAGAAAAACCTCACAGCAGCAGAAAAGCCCACAGCAGCTCTGGACCACGCTGATGGCAACAGCCGAGGAATCCCGAATGTGATGGCAATGTGCTGTTGGAGTAAATGTTGTACTTTTAGCCCAGTAAAATAACAGTAAATGTACTGTTCCAGCCCAGCTCCCACATCCCCCCTGAGCATCTCTCCAGCTCAGAGTTTGGTGGCTTCTCTCTGGCAGATCCACTGCAATTGCAGGTTGCAGTTCTGAGGGATGATTCTGCTGCCCCTCAACTCCCCACATTCTCCGTGCTTCTCCTCGAGGTCAAGCTGGAAGCTGCAGGGACAGGAGATAGCCTGGGTCACCCCTGGGGTCCCTCAGGGGACATTGGGGTGTTTGTGTCCCCTGACCCCCAGTGCTCACCGGTTTCTGTCCAGACTGGAGCCATTCACCCACGTCCAGCCCATCCCAGCCTCAGGCACCCAGAGCCCAGTCCAGGAGCTGCGTTTGAATTTCTGCAGGGATTCACTGAGGAATTCCTGGGGGAAGGACAGACGGTGACCCTGATGGCCATGGATTGTCACCCCAAAATGGGCTCTGTGCTCAGCCCAGGACTGAGACCCATTGTGTCCCTCAGAGGCACCCGGGGGTGACACAGGGAAGGGCTGATCCTGGGATTTGGGGAACCTCCTCACCCTTCCTGGGGCACCACCAGCCCCCAGTCCATCCCACATTCCCAACCCAGCATTCCCTCACCAGCTCATCCCCATCCCAGGATTTTGGGAACCTCCAGCCCCCAGCAGCAGCCCCTTGTCCTTCCCACATTCCCAACCCCATCATTCCCTCACCAGCTCCTCCTGATCCTGCAGCACCAGCAGCGTTGCCCCCCGACTCTTGCACTTCTCCCAGCTCTTGTTCCAAGGGTTCTGTTCAGTGGAATTCCAGTAGCACTTGGTCTTTTCCAGCGTCCAGCCCGGGGGGCAAATCCTGCATCCCTGAGCTCCTGGAAAACGGGATCAGAGCTGGTCAGGTCACCAAGTCCTCCCCTCACCCCTGGCACACCCTGAGAGGTGTCAGTGTCTCATTGCTGTTTGTTTCATTTGTTTCATTCCCGTTTGTTTAGTTTGTTTTGTTTCATTTCCCTTTGTTTCATTTGTTTCATTCCCATCTGTTTCATTCCCGTTTGTTCCATCATTTTCTCCATTCCTGCTTGTTCCATCATTTTCTCCATTCCCATTTCTTCCATCATTTTCTCCATTCCCGTTTGTTCCAATTTCTCCATTCCCGTTTGTTCCATCATTTTCTCCATTCCCGTTCTCTCCCCAGCACACCCTAAGCTGCTCCTGGGGCTCCAATCCGGTTCTGCCAGGAGATTTTGGGGAAGCTTGAGGAGCAGAGAAGCCTCGGGGTTGTTCCCTGGCGGCTGTGAGGGGCAGAGGAATTCCCGCAGCTCAGAGAGGACATTTTCCAGGCTTCCCTTGGTGTCCCGGAGAACTGCAGGGGAAGGAAGAGGGAAAGGGAAAGGAAAGGAGGAAGGAGAGGAAGGCAGGAAGGAAGTTTAGCAAGAACAGCACCTTGCCAGCCCCAAACTGTGCAGCCCTGAGCTCTCCCTGCTCACAGCTGTCCCCACCCACGGTGGCTTCGTGCCGGTGGCAGGACGTGGCCCCTCGAGGTGTCACCGCGGCTCTGGTGCCACCTCAGAGAGCCGCAGAGCCTCTGTCCCCCTCAAGGCTCTGCGGCCAGGCTGAGGAGCTGCTCAGCACCCCCTGCCCCACACGGACACAGCTGGCAGCCCTGGGTTTGGGGGGGTTTCCCCCAGCCCTGCCCCTCTGGGGGTCTCCCCGACATCCAGCAGCCATCGGGGTCTCCCTGCCGCCTGCCCGGGGGGGTTTGGGGGTGCTGGGGGTGACAACAGCCATGTTCCACCAGCTGGGCACGGGGCTGCTGGAATGGTGGCTCTGGGTGAGCCCGAGTTCAGCCCGGGGCTGTCCGACCCACCCGAGACATTTTCCCCATGGCCACACAACCCCCCGGGTCACCTCCCCGCTGTCAGGCTGTCCCCGTGTCCCCCCGTGTCCCCCCTGTCCCCTCCCCACACTCACACGAGCAGCCCAGAGCCACCACGGCCACTCCCAGCAGGACATTCCCGGTCCAGCCAGCCCCGAGCGCCACGCGGTGCCACCGAGGACAGCCTGGAGCTGCAGGGGACAGCAGATCGCACGGTGTCACCCCACAGATTTGGGTTGTTTTGTCCCCAAGAGCAGCTCAGAGCCCGGCAGCCCCCAGGGTTCAAACCTCGATGGGTTTTCCCTGCAGAGTTACTCGCAGCAGGAATTAAATCTTTTAATTAATGGTTGGATTTTGTGATCTTCGAGGTCTTTCCCAACCCAATCAGTTTTGATTCTCCTGCTGGTTTTTCTCCACAGGGAAACCCAAACTGGAGTCAGCAGGAAAAAGCACAAGGAGCAGATGAAGGAAACAAAGCAGGAACCCCCAGAAGCTCAGGCACGATGGACAAGGAGCATCAGGAGCTGGATGAGGATTTCCAAAAGCATCAGCAGCCCTTCAGCATGGCAGGGCTGCAGAACTGGGGCAGATTTGGGGCTTTTGTTCCAATCAGTGACCCCCAGGAAGAACCAAACCCTGGAACAGTGATTGGTGTGGAGTTCAGTTAGCCCAGCTCAGCCTCTCCACGCAGACATGAAGCTCAGACAGGAGCCTGGGGGAGTCAGGGCTTAGAAATCATCCCACAAACCCAGCTTTGAGCCCAAGAGGAGGAGGATGAGGAGGAGGTAAAGTGATCCCTGAGCACCAAAGCCATTCCACCCCAAAAGCAGCCCCAGCATCCCCCAATTCCTGTCCCCCACCCACCTGGGGGTCCCCAGAGGGGCTGAACCCCTTTACCTGCACCCTGCAGGGCTGAGGATCTCCCTGCAGCCCCCCGCTTGCTCCGTTGGTCCAACGCCATGTAGCCTTCTTCATCCTCCATGTCCCTGCAGAGCTTGGGGACAGCCTGGGGACAGCCTGGGGACACTGCACTGGTGGCTCAGAGGAGGGGACAGGAAGCCAAAGCATCTCTGACCGCTGGACTGGAGCTTCCTGCCCTCGTCACAGCCCTGACAGCCCGGGGAGGGGCTGGGAGGGGTGGGATTTTGTCTCCAGGGGAAGGGAAATGGGGGTTTGGGGTTTGTCCCCATGGAGAAAAGGAGAGGGAGTCGTGGCAGGAGGTGCTGCCATAAAAACCTCTCCTGGCTGCACTAAAATGGTGAAAATAGAAGAGCAGGAGGTTGGCCCTGATCTCTGAGAGGTGGGAGTTGGTAAAATGTCATTGAAGGAGAAATGAAACATTGGAGAATTGATCAATGAAATGCTAGAGGTATCTGAATATAGACACAAAGTGCTTTGTCGAGCCACCAGCTTTGCTTTCCCAGCCCTGAGGGTGGTGGTGCTGACTCAGCGCCTGGGGCCTCACTTCTGCTACCCGCTAATTAGGAGCAATTTGTCAGGTTAATTAATGGTTAATTAATCCCTGTTTTGCCATCCTTGAGCCACTTTGCTCCTCTGCCAGGCTCAATCCAGCTCAGCACCTGCAGAGCTGCCCTGTGCTGGGTGAGCTCCGTGCATCGCTTTGGTTTCCCCAAAAAGCCAAAATCTCCCCAAACCCCTTGGGCTGAGCGGAGGAACGCACAGCGTTTGGGCACAAAACTCCCAAATCGTTGTTCCCCAGGCTGGGAAGGACAAACGGAACCCAACTGATTTGGGAGCTCCAGCAGCTCCTCTCTGCCGGCCCAGCTGAAGGCCTCGCTGGCTGCTGGAGGCTGCACGGGCAGACTGGGAGCACTGGGAGCACTGGGAAGAGGCTCTGGCTCGGCTGAAGCCCCCGGGGCAGGGGGAGCAGGGCAAGGGACAGGGCTGCAGGTGCTGAGGGGACACGAGGGACAGCGGGGAGGACGAACAAGGATTTATTGCCAAAGAAATAAAGTAATGAAGGAGACAAAGCTGCACCATCCGCTCCGCAGTTGGGTCACGCCCAGCGAGATCACGTGACTCTCACCGGGGCCCCGCCGGGGGAAGGAGGAGGAGCCGGAAGAAGTGACTTCTCCGCGAGCAGCGCGGCGCCATTTTGGTTCGGCTCTGGGCAGGATGGCAACTCGGACGGAGGCAGCTTTGGGAGCGGGAGAGACGTGGGGATTCCTGGTAAGTTTTGGGGTTTGTCTGTGGAGAACTGCGGGTTTTTTGGCGCCGCGGAGGGGTCTGGGGGGGGCTATGGGGACATTGCCGACATATCCGAGATACCCCACCTCAACCTCCTGAAAATGCGTTTTGTTCCCAAAATTCCACTTCACCCCTCAAAAACCCACTTCTGTCTCGCAAAAGAGTTCCACTCCCAAACCATTTTATTCCTCAAAATCCTATTCCATCCCCCAAAATCCTACTCTTTCTCCCAAAAACACTCCATTTTAATTTCCAAAATCCCTTTTATTCCCTCTTTGTGTCTGAAATTAACAATTCCACAGAGCATTTAAGCTGATTTATACCTGAATTTAAGCTGATTAATGCCTGAATGTAGCTATTCAAGAGCAGTAACAGCTAACAGCATTTCCCCTGATTCACACTGGATTTATAAAGTTGAGAAGAGAAATCCAACCCCATTCTGCCCCTTTCCGCCCTTTTCCCGATCCGGACCCGTTCGCCGCTGCTGCCGGCTGTGACTGCGCGGGGTGCGGGTGGAATGTGCGGCCGGGAAGGGGCGGCTGGCGGAGCAGAGCCCGGGGAGCGGCGGTGGAGAGCCGGGGAGGGGCGGAGCCGCCTGTAAGCGGCGGGCGGAGTAGAGCTGCGGAGGGGTAGGCGGAGCCGGGGAGGTGCGATCGGGCTGAGCTCGGGGAGGGGCGGCGGAGCTCGGAGAGGCTGTCCCAGCGCAGGTGGGAGCCGCGCTGCCTTGTGCCAGGGCTCGGGGCTCGCTGCGGGCGGATGGAGGGGATGCAGGGGGCGGCAGGGGGGCTGTGGCGGCTTCCTTCTCCCGTCTCTCTCCCTCCCTCCCTCGCTGGCTGTGGCGCCGTGTTGCCGCTGGCCTGAGGCCGCTGAGGGAGCGGCTGCCCGCGGTCTCCTTGCCGCTGCTGCCGGAGCAGCGCTGGCTCGTCCCGGTGCTGCGGATCGCACGCAGGTGGCTGTCCCGTTCCCGGGTCACTGCGCTGCGCTCCCCGCCGAGCTCCGCCGCCTCACCGCTCCGGCCGCTGTCGCTCCCGAGCCCTCACTGACCCTCCGCCAATGGCGGCGCCGGGGCGGTGCTTGTCCCGGTCTGACCAATCCCCGCGCGAGAATTCGGAGTGACGGCATAGCCAGCCAATGGCAGCGAGGCGCGGGCTCTGCACACGGCACATACTCGCCCCGGTCGCTCCAGGCACAATCCCGGGGTTGTGGCCGAAATTCGCTTTTTGGCTCCTCAGCCCTGCAGTGTCCCAGCCCGGGCAGGAGTACAAAGAATCGCTGCTGCCCTCAGCCGCCGGGAGCTCGGTGTGAGCTGTGGGTGAGGCCGGGATGGAGCAGGGACTCCCCTGCAGCCCCGGCAGGAGCCCAGGCCGGAGCAGGGGATGCCTGAGAGAGACCCTGAGCCATGGGAAGCTCCTGCAGAGCCATGGAAGTGGCTGCTGGCGGGACTTGTGGGGGATCCCTGCTGGAGCAGCCTGTTCCTGAGGGATTGTGTGCTGTCGAGGGACACCAGGGTGAGGAGGACAGTGTCACAGCGGTTTTCACCTCCCGCCAGTTCAGAGCAGCAGCGGTTCCTTGGCGTCCAGCACGGCCCGGGACATTCCAGGCCTTTTTCTCCTCCGACATTTTAAAAACCTCTGCGGAGGTCCCTGAGCCCTTTATATACCCTGCGGACATCCCGCCCTCCACTCCCATTGGCTCATTCTCCCGCCACTCCTCGTTCTCGAACTCTGATTGGTCAGAACGCCGCTGAGGGACAATCCCGCCTTGTCCCCACATCGCTTTCATTTCCCCCAAAAAGCCAAAATCTCCCCAAACCCCTCGGGCTGAGCGGAGGAACGGACAGGGTTTGGGCACAAAACTCCCAAATCGTTGTTCCTCAGGTTGGGAAGGACAAACGGAACCCAACTGATTTGGGAGCTCCAGCAGCTCCTCTCTGCCGGCCCAGCTGAAGGCCTCGCTGGCTGCTGGAGGCTGCACGGGCAGACTGGGAGCACTGGGAGCACTGGGAAGAGGCTCTGGCTCGGCTGAAGCCCCCGGGGCAGGGGCAGCAGGGCAAGGGACAGGGCTGCAGGTGCTGAGGGGACACGAGGTGTCACCGAATCTGCGGGAAAAAAATATAAAACTCTCTAACAACATTTTTAATGTCAGAGAGTCAAGGCATTACTTTATTATCTGGCCAGGATGTTGTTCTGGTCAGGATGTACCACAGAAATCATCTCATCCACACACAGCCTGGCTGTGCAGGGAGAATCATTCCACGATACACGCTTTTACCCGAATCTTCAGATATTTTATACAGTAAAAATACATAGGAAAGCATTGGCTCAGTGTTCATTGGTCTAAAGTTGAGCAAACCCCCAGTATTCAGTTTCCTATTGGATTCGAATCTCTTCACCTCTGATGCTGATTAGATTCTTCATTCTTCAGTTTTTCTCATCAGTCTTTTTTCCAGGCCAGGATGTCTTCAGCCCTGCTGGAGGTGGTGTGGGGTAGCTGTTTGTGATATCCACCATGTCCTGCTGATAACCACAAGGTCCCGGCGAATGTTCTGTTCATAGTCTTTATCTCTCTGGTTATCTCCGGGTCACTCCCAATCCCTCTGTGTGTCTGAGTTTAACGATTTAATAGAGGAGTAACGTTTAACAGCGTTTAACCTGATTTATACCTGAATTTAACCTGATTTACTCCTGAATTTAGCAATTCGAGAGGAGTATCGCCTAGCAGCATTTAATCAGATTCCACACGTGAATTACCAGTTCCACAGAGCAGTAACAGCTAGCAGCATTTACCATGAGTCACCCTGGAACTGTAAAGCTGAGAGAAATCAAACCCATTTCCGCCCCTTGCCCCGATCCGGACCTGTTCGCCGCTGCGACTGCGCGGGGTGGGGATGGACTGTGCGGGGGGGCGGAGGGGGGCAGGCTGTGGGGCGGAGGCGGGCAGGCAGTGGGGCGGAGCCGGGCAGGCAGTGGGGCGGAGCCGGGCAGGCAGTGGGCGACGCCGGGGCGGAGCGGCGGGCGGAGCGGAGGCGGGGACTGGAGGAGCGGCGGCGGGGATTGGACTGGAGGAGCGGAGGCGGGGATTGGACTGGAGGAGCGGAGGCGGGGATTGGAGGAGCGGAGCGCAGCGGGACTTGGGGTCCGGCGGAGCTAGAACGCGGGGGGCGGCGGAGCTGGGAGAGCAGCGGCGGCAGCGATCGGAGCAGAGCTCGGGGAGGCGGCGGAGCTCGGAGAGGCTGTCCCAGCGCAGGTGGGAGCCGCGCTGCCTTGTGCCGGGGCTCGGGGCTCGCTGCGGGCGGATGGAGGGGATGCAGGGGGGCTGGGGCGGCTTCTTTCTCCCGTCTCCCTCCCTCCCTGGCTATGGCGCCGTGTTGCCGCTGGCCTGAGGCCGCTGAGGGAGCGGCTGCCCGCTGGCTCGTCCCGCTTGCTGTCGGTAGCACAGAACAGAACAGCACAGCACACTCTCTTTGCCGGGACTGTTCCCGGCCGTGCGGCACCGGGCTGGGCGCCCCTGGTGCAGCGGGACCTGTCCGTGCCCGGGGCTGGCAGGCGATGGAAGGAACTTGAGTGTGTCTGCCAAGCCAAGCGATCTGGAGGAGAAAAGAGAGCAGTTCGGGGTATTTGGCGGGCCGCCAGGGCTCCCGCCATATTGGGTTGGTGGCCTACCGCGATACCTGCGCGCCGCTATGTCCGCGCCGTCTTCCGCACTCTCACTTCCGCACTCCCTACCGGGTTCCGCCTCCTGGCAACAGCAAGAACCAACCGGGCGTTGCAGCGCTCGCTGTCCCTGAGCTCCAACCCTCAGCGCAGGGCATGCAGGGAGCAATGCTGAGCCACTCAGGGCTGCTGGTTCCTCCCACCCAGCAGGCTGAGCCCGATCCGCAGCTGCCCTGTTCCCGCCCTCGGCAGCTCCCGGGCGCTGTGCCTAACTGTCCCTGCCTGTCCCTAACTGTTCCTGCCTGTCCCAGCCCGGAGCTGCACAGCCAGAGGGGTTGGGGCTGCAGGGCTAAGCTGGGCCCGGAGCTCTCTGACACTGTGTTTGTGTCCCCAGGTGCTGCCGGGGAGCAGAGACAGGTATTATGATCCAAATATTAAGGTTCTTTAGAAATACCTCTGCCCGAATTAAGGTACAAACGAGACCATATGCCAATCAATAGTATGGGTTTTATTTGATAGAAAATATGAGAGAGAGAGAGAAGAAAAGAGAGAAAAAGAGAAGTAAGAAAAGAGGTGGGGGGGACAGAAAGAGGGAAAGAGAAAATATCACCATCCGTGGATCCCAGTAATGTTGTGTTGATCCTCTCCAGCTGCTCTTCTTGGTGGTGATGGTCCCCCCAAAAAGCACAGAGTGCCAAGGGTTAATATACACTCAGGCCAGGGGCAATGTCCAGCATGTCCCCCCGGGGCAGGGGCAGCCTCTAGCAGCAGACTCTGCTTGCATCACCTGCACTCCTGGAGCATTTGGGGGATCTGTGATGGATTGTGACTCCCCTCAGCTCCTCTCACGTGAAAGTCCCGTGGATGAGGCCTGTGGGGTTGGGGGTTCCACAGCTGGGCAGTTTGTGTCAACCTGGCTTCTGTGAGCTGTGCTCTGCCCCCACCCCAAACTCAGCCAGGGATGATTCTCAGAGCACCTGGTGCCTTTGGCCTTTGTATGTGCACACCTTTCCCTCAGCCTGAAATGATTGAACAATAGGTTTCCCTTTATGGAATCTCAGCAGTTTGACTCAGTCCAAAGTCCCAGTCAGGTATCTTCAGGGAGCTTTCTTTGATTGTAGCATCTTTATACGGTTTTTGTTACAATGAGCAAAACTTTGTATCAATGTTTGAGGCATGAACTATTTCAGTCTCTGACAACAGGGCAGGGCTGAGCTGGCAGTGCCTTCCAGAGCCAGCACCAGCCGGGGCCTCTCATCGTGTGCCCTCCAGTTCATTTGTCAGTGTGGTCAAAAGAGTGTAGGGGTTCAGTACAGTTGGATGTATGTCCTCTGTGATCTTGTTAATTGCCCTGAAATCCTGCACTCATCTAGAACTTTTGTCATCAGCCTTCTTGACCGGCAGGATGGGCGTGTCGTAGTTGGATTCACATTCCACCAACAGCCCCAATTTAAGGAACTTTTCAATCACAGCTGCTAGTCCCTCACGGCTTTCTGGTTTTCAAGGGTGTTGCTTTTGTCTCACCCGGATTGCTCCTGGTTTCAGTGCAACACTCACTGGTTCTGCTCGTTTGGATCTTCCCAGAACATCCCTGGCCCACACTGTTGGACTGACAGTATTTTCAATCTCTGCGGGGATTTCACCACACTTCTGCTGTATAAAAAGCACAGCAACTTCGACAAATTTAGACTCAGGAATTATGACTTGTAGGCCCTGTCCCTTTTTAAATTTAATTTCAGCCTCTAATTTCTCCAGTAAATCCCTCCCGAGCAACGGTTTTGGGGAGTTGGGCATATAGAGAAATTGATGAGTTACCCAGTGCTTCCCCAGTTTGAATTTCAAAGGTTTGAAGAAAGGCTGTGTTTCAGTTACTCCTGCAGGTCCAATAACCTTTGCAGTATTGAAGCACGGAATTGACTCCACAACTCAGATAGTTATGAAGTAGGTCTGTGTTTATTCCAGCTGGGGTGCATGGCGGGTAGCCCCTCCAAAGGCATGCACACCTCACCAGCACTTCACTAGGTTTATATTAGGTTACAGATTACATATGCATGAAGTTAGACAAAGCCCCTATACATATTCATTACCTATCCCCGCTTCGTATTATAATGAGTTCAAAGTTCATTTAAATATGCTCGCGCAAGCGCAGTGTCTCAAATTAATTGTGGGCAATGGTCCCGATGATTAATTATGACAGATTCCATCCTCTTCATCACGATGAACTGTTCACCCTGTTCCCTTGCGCATGCTCCCTTGGTCCTTGGTCCTAGTCCAAGCCTAAGAACCAACTTGTACCAGTTCAGGGTCCAAGGGCAGGATGCTCAGTTACACTTGGTGGTTTCTCTCAATTACTTGGCCTCTTCTCTCCATCCTCCCCGATACCAGGTAGGCACAAATTCATTAAGAAAATAATAAATGGATCGCAGCTGGCATATCTTAGTAAATCATTATACAATCTCTGGCTCTCTAAATCAGTTTAAAAATATTATTATTACTATTATCCAGCTTCTAGCTCTTTTACATTAGTAATTTCTATTTTACCCTAAATCAGTATCTTGACTTAATTTCCCTTCTAAAGTATTTAGCAGAGAACACACTGCCCTGGAATCTACCAAAAATTCAACATCGTCTTTCCCCGGCTTAGCTCTAACCAAAGGCTCTGCTGGGGGAGAGCCCTTCGGTCCCCTTCATTCCAGATCTGATCCTGATCCCGAATCTGATGTGATCCCGATCCCAATCCCGAATTGGATCCCAATCCCGAATTGGGTCCCAATCCCGATCCCAAATCTGATCCCAGTCCTGATCCCGGTTCCACAGCTAGTTGGGGGACTGAGGATTTCTTCTTCAACTTGGGACAGTCCTTCTTCCAATGTCCCTTTTCTTTACAAAAGGCACATTGATCTTTGTCTGGAGAAGGAGAGCTGCCCTTGGATGATTTCTCCTGGCTACTTTTCTGACTAGGTTGTCTAACTTTGCCACTAGGACCACTAGGACCTCTATCTCCATATACTTTCCCAGCTACCTTTAACAACCTGTTCAGGTCATGTTCCCTGCCTAGCTCCTGCAGTTTTCTCCTTATATCACTGCTAGCTTTGCCCAGAAGTAGAGGACTTAGATGTGCTCTTCCATCACTCGAATCAGGATCTAGGTTTGTGTGTTTGAGTGCAGCTTCTCTTAGCCTATTTAGGAATTCAGTGGGAGATTCATCTAGATCTTGTCTTATCTCATACAGCTTTGACAAATTTCAAGCCTTTGGGACACCGTGTCGTAACCCATACAGATGAGACTCTGGAATTGTTTAGCCTAGCCATGTGGTCTGGAACATTTGGGTTCCAGCATGGATCTTCTGTTGGGAACATTTTGGCAGTGGTGCCCTGGAGCATTCCACTGTTATCTGTGCATCTCCAGGAGCTTTGATAGCCTTATCAACCATCTCTCTTTCAACAGGATCGAGCAGCGTTTCCATCATTGCTCTCAAGTCTCTCCAGTCAGGGTTCTGTGTGGAAATTGCCCTCTGCACTAAGTTAGCGACTCTTTCTGGATTTTCTTTATGCTTCCCAACGGTGCTTTCCCACTGTTCTAATTCTACAAGAGAGTGTGGGACCTTGATCTATCCGGGTTCCTGGTTTCCAGCAGCCTGTCTCAGGGGGGCTTGTACAACCGGCTCCTCTTTCCTTCTAGCTCTCATCCTCTTGGCTATGGGGCTACGTTCTCCCGTGGCCTTTTTTGCTGTTTCTGAACCCCTCTTTCGTCTCGTTGCTGTTTCCTGATCTCCTTCTTCAGGGTTTATGTGAACTAGCGCTACTGTCCGTTTCTGTCGAATCTGTCATTTGAGAGGCGGCAGGGCGAGTGCTGCGGGCTCAGGCTGGCCGGGCAGCCCCAGCCCTGCCAGCTCTGCTCGCTCGGCTGTCACCGGTCGCGACGTCATCTCCCGAGCCCGTTCCGAAGCGAACGGTGTCATCACGGAGAGTGCGCCAGGAGCTGGCGCCTGCGAGAGTGACAGGGAGTCCGCTCCCGGTCTGCTCCACCACCAGCGGGACGGTCGACGGCAGGACCTGTTCCCAGCCGCTTGGCCCCATTCCCGGTAGCGGTGCAGTCGGCAGGACCTGTTCCCAGCCGCTCAGGGGGATTCGGGTGATGGAGCGAGCAGCAGGACCTGTTCCCAGCCGCTCGGCCCCATTCACGGTAGCAGTGCAGTAGGCGGCACCCGTTCCCAGCCGCTCGGCCCATTGCCGGTACAATCTCGGGGAACAGGACCGTAGGTCGTGAGCCAGGTCCGCCATCGCCCCGGTCTCGGGAAAAACTGGAGGAGGGGAGGGCGGGAGCGGGGGCCAAAGCGAGCTGCCGTCAACGGACAGCACCGCAACGTCACCGGAGTCGCCGTCGGCCCTCAGGGCGTTACGGGTGCCCGGGATTATCGCTCATCCCCTCCACCAGCGGCGAGGCTCCTCCCCTCTCGTAGCGTCCTCTGTGATTGACCGCGCCGCATGGCAAGGCCTAGCTTAAGCATCAGCTCCGCTCTACCAGTACAAGGTTTCTCGGACTTGCGGGATCGGCAGCGTGGGGTGCGCATCCCGTGTGGTACCCGGGAGCGGCGGCAGTGATCGGAGCAGAGCGCGGGGAGGCGGCAGAGCTCGGAGAGGCTGTCCCAGCGCAGGTGGGAGCCGCGCTGCCTTGTGCCGGGGCTCGGGGCTCGCTGCGGGTGGATGGAGGGGGCGGCAGGGGGGCTGTGGCGGCTTCCTTCTCCCGTCTCCCTCCCTCGCTGGCTGTGGCGCCGTGTTGCCGCTGGCCTGAGGCCGCTGAGGGAGCGGCTGCCCGCGGTCTCCTTGCCGCTGCTGCCAGAGCAGCGCTGGCTCGTCCCGAGTGCTGTGGGTAGCACAGAGGTGGCTGTCCCGTTCCCGGGACTGTTCCCGGCCATGCGGCACCGGGCTGGGCGCCCCTGGTGCAGCGGGAGATATCCGTGCCTGGGGCTGGCAGGGGATGGAAGGAACTTGAGTGTGTCTGCCAAGGGAGCAAGGGCGCGCGAGGAGAGGCGACTGTGACGTCACGCGGATCCTGCCACCTGCTGGCCGCCCGCTCGCACTCGCCATCACATTACGCTTTCCTGGCAGGCTCCGCGTCCCGTATCCGACGGGGAAATAAAGGGCGCTGCTTCCGCTCGCTGTCCCTGACCTCCAACCCTCAGCGCAGGGCATGCAGGGGACAATGCTGAGCCCCTCAGGGCTGCTGTTTTTTCTTTTTTTTGTCCCGCCGGCAGGCTGAGCCCGATCCGCAGCTGCCCTGTTCCCGCACTCGGCAGCTCCCGGGCGCTGTCCCTGCCTGTCCCTAACTGTCCCTGCCTGTCCCTAACTGTCCCTGCCTGTCCCAGCCCGGAGCTGCACAGCCAGAGGGGTTGGGGCTGCAGGGCCAAGCTGGGCCCGGAGCTCTCTGACACTGTGTTTGTGTCCCCAGGTGCTGCCGGGGAGCAGAGACAGGGCAGGGCTGAGCTGGCAGCGCCTTCCAGAGCCAGCACCAGCCGGGGCCTCTCATCGTGTGCCCCCCAGGCGGCCAGGACAGCGTCTGTAAAAGTGCACTGGAAGCTCAAATCGGTGCTCCTGGACCATCAGGGCTGATGTCTCTGGGGCAAGATCAGTGCTCTAAGTTTGCAGTGAGCCAAGATGTGAAGAGTGGATTGTGCCCTGGGGATGGAGAGGCTGCTTGGGACTTCCATCAGATGCCAAATCCTCTTGGTGAGGAGCAGAGCCATGGCAGCTGTACGTCTGTAGGGAGCCAAGGGAAGGAGAGTGGCTCCAGCTATGGCTCCAGCTCTGGGAGGCCAGAGGAGCAGCAGAATCCTGAGCACGGGTCAGGAACTGAGCAGACAGAGCTGCCTTGGATGCCACATGCTGCTGAGCACAACCAGAGAGATTCGATTTGTGAGTCTGAAATGAGACCAAGGAAGGATGAAGCTGTTGTTGAGATTCCCGAGGATGCCCTGGGTGCCCAGAATGGATCAGCAACCAGAGGGACAGGATTGCCTCAGCTGCCAGACCCTGCTGGGCACAGGCAGGGAGAAGCTGCTTCTCTGTTGGGGCAGAGTGAATCCCAGCCCAGGAATGGCATTGGAGAGAAGTGCCAGGATGGATCAGCAATGGGAGTCACACACACAAAGAGCCTCAGAAGATATCTGGGTGAGTGCAGGGCCAGCGCTGTGGCCTCTAGGGAGGGGACAATGGGCAGTGTGAGCCCAGGAGCACAGGGCTGGCAGGGTGTGGCTGTGTCCAGGGCTCTGGAAGAGGCCTGGTGCTCTGCTGGACTGACAGCCCTGGCCCTGGGCAGTTCTGCTGCCCTGGCTGTCCCCACACCTGTGTCCCTTGTCCCTGTTCGTGCTGCCAGCTCAGTGAGTGGCACACGGGCTGAGGGTCCCTGCTGTGCTCCCTGGGCGTTAGGTGGGAGATGTGAGGGCTGGGCCTGCTCAGGACAGCTCCATGCTCACAGCCTATGCCTCTTTCCAGCTCCTGCTGAGTGGATCAGATCCCATCCCGTGCTCACCCTGCTGATGCTGACTCTGCTCCTGCTCCTGGCTGTGGCTCTGGCGGTGTCCTTGGCTGCTGTGTCAGGTAAGGAGGAGCAGCAGCCTCAGCCCAACCCCTCGGGGCACTGCGGGCTCACTGCTCCCTCACGGCCGGGATCGTCCCTCAGCCCCGCTCTGAACAATCAGCGCGCGGGAGAACGAGGAGTGACGGCTGAATCAGCCAATCGCTGGGGGTGGCGGAATTTGAGCGGGAAAATCAGCCAATGGGAGCTCGGGCTGCTCCGTGAGGGGAGAATGCTCAGACCTTGTGCTGTTTGCTCCGCAGGGAGAATGCACAGAGACACTCCAGTTACTGCAGTTACTCCGGTTACATCTGACACTCCGGTTACATCTGACACTCCACGGCTGCTGGCCTGTCCCCATGGCTGGGTTGGGTACAACGGGACCTGCTACTTCCTCTCGATGGATCATCGCTCCTGGGACCAGGCTAAGGCTCGGTGTTCTGAGCTCGAGGCCTCCCTGGCCGTGCTCAAGGATTGGGAAATGGTGAATGAGGGGTTTGGGGTGGCTGAGGGGAGCCTGGAGAGCTCCTGGGCCAGGGCTGCAGCTCCCATTATCTGCTCCTCTCTCCTTGCCAGGAGATCCTGTTCCATTTCAGCAAGAACGACGATTACTGGCTCGGGCTGCACAGAAAGGACCAGCAGCTGCAGTGGGTGGATGGCAGCAACTTCAGCTCCTCGTGAGTGCTGGGGGCACAGGCAGGGCCTGGGGGGCACAGGGGCACAAGGTGTTTTTCTGAGGTTCCAGCACTGTCTCTGCTTTTTCCTGCAGGGTTCCTGTGCTGGGCAATGCAGACTGTGTGCACCTGGCTGAGAATTGTCTCAGGAGACAGCCCTGCTCAAATGAGATGCAGTATATCTGCAGCAGACCCCAAACTCACCTGTGACAGAGGAAGAAGGATCTTCTCCATGCTGGGCAGTCAAAGGGTCATTTCTTCCTCCCTAGCAAAGGGAGTTCCTTCCTCAGCCACAGCATCTGCCTTGCACTGACCCTCAGAGTCATCTCAGTATTTTTTCTCCTGATCACCTCAGTGCCTCTGCTCAGGGTCACCTCAGGTTCTGATCTCATGATCACCTCAGTGCCTTATCTGCAGGAGATGAACCTGCAGGGGGAGGAGATGATGAGGAAGCTGATCTGTGGCTGCTTTGCCTGGGGCTGGGGGTTTGTTTCTCCTTCTGCAACCATTCCAGAACTAATCCTGTTTCTCTTGCACTACATTTTTCTACAGTGATCTTTTCTATATATGTGGATATATTGCCATGGAAAGAGATTTCAAACACATTCTCCTGACACTGTATTTCTACACTAATCTTGCACATATACATCGATCTACTGCTTTGCATACACACTACAAACAGGTGCTTCCCTCTGGGTGTGACCTGCCTTGCTGTAAGGTACCAGTAATGCCAAGGTGTGCATTTGACCCCACGGGGGCCATTGGCTGAAGGGCTGGAGTGCATCCTTGCTGTCCCTTCCAACTCAGAACTTTCTGCCATGGCCTTGTGTGATCTCCATCAGTATTTATGGTGCCAATGTTGCTGTTGTTCTTATTTACAGTATTATTTTATTATTTTTTAAATAAAAGCTAATCAAGGCCACACTGTCCCTCGTGTCCCCTCAGCACCTGCAGTCCTGTCCCTTGCCCTGCTCCCCCTGCCCCGGGGGCTTCAGCCGAGCCAGAGCCTCTTCCCAGTGCTCCCAGTGCTCCCAGTCTGCCCGTGCAGCCTCCAGCAGCCAGCGAGGCCTTCAGCTGGGCCGGCAGAGAGGAGCTGCTGGAGCTCCCAAATCAGTTGGGTTCCGTTTGTCCTTCCCAGCCTGGGGATCAACGATTTGGGAGTTTTCTGCCCAAACCCTGTCTGTTCCTCCGCTCAGCCCAAGGGGTTTGGGGAGATTTTGGCTTTTTGGGGGAAATGAAAGCGATGTGGGGACAAGGCGGGATTGTCCCTCAGTCGCGTTCTGACCAATCAGAGTTCGAGAACGAGGAGTGGCGGGAGATTCGGCCAATCAAAAGGAGCAGTGGTGTTTGGGCGGGAACATCAGCCAATGGGTGCGAAGGGCGGGCTTTGGGCGGGTTCTATAAAAAGGTCTGTGAGGGGCTCGAAGCTCCGCGGAGCCTCAAACTCAGACTCGGGATTGCCCTGGAACGTCCCGGGCTGGGCAGGAGGGCAAGGAACTGCTGTGGTGAGTCCAGGATGGAGCAGAGAGCTCCTGCAGCCCCGGCAGGAGCCCAGGCCGGAGCAGAGATACCTGAGAGACCCCGAGCCCGTGGGAAGCCCCTCAGAGCCATGGCAGGTGCTCCCAGCGGGACTCCAGGGGTGTTCCTGAGGGACTGTGTGCGATGCCTCACAGGATTCCATCATTCCATTGTGCAATTCCACCCCTTGGAGGAGGCACTGGGCATTCCCACCTGAATTTGAGCTAATTTAACGCGGTTTGGGGACTTGGGGACATCGGCAGCGCTGGATGGAGGCAGAGGCGCGGGGAGCCTCGGGGAGCGGCGGCGGGCGAGGCCTTCGGAGACACGCTGAGGGGTTTGTGCTGCCCCGGGGCCAGGGAGGAGACGGGCGGGGTGGGAACGACAGGAAAGATAAAAAATAGAATAAACGGTAAGCAAAAGAGCAGCCCTAAGGTGCGTGTCCGCTCCCCCCTTGTCACTGAAGGAGCCGCAGCGAGGGACGGGCGAGCTGCGAGTGCAAGAAGAGGTAAAGAATAAAATAAAATAAATAATCTAAAAGCTGCACTCGGCCGCCCCGTGTCCCTGAAGGAGCCGCACAACCCGCAGAGCCCAGAAACCCCAGGAAATCTCTCCCAGGCACTAAAAACCATTTCCAGGAAGGTTTTATGCCGTGACTCTCCCGGCGAGCAGCGACAGCTCAGCCGCCGGGCGGGGATTGCAGCGGCGGGGGAAGTGCTGGAGGGGAATTTGGGGAGAGCAGAGCTTGGGGCTCTGCCGGAGCAGATCGGAGCGATCAGAGCTCACCAGCAGCACTGCCTGCGGGTTCTGTCAGCTGTTACGGGGAGGAGGATCAGCGTTTGCAGCTCTTTAACTTCAGGAGAGCACAGTTCTCCTTTGACTCTCCCGGAGCACTCAGACCTTTCCAACCCCTCACTGACCCCAGCAGGGTCAATGTCCTCCCATTTCCCTCCCAAGCTCTCTGGGACTTTTCTCCTGGAGAAAAACCTCACAGCAGCAGAAAAGCCCACAGCAGCTCTGGACCACGCTGATGGCAACAGCCGAGGAATCCCGAATTTACTGTTGGAGTACATGCAGTACATTTACCCCAGTAAAAAATTAACAGTAAATTTCCTGTTCCAGCCCAGCTCCCACATCCCCCCTGAGCATCTCTCCAGCTCCAGCTCAGAGTAAGGAAGCTTCTCTCTGGCAGATACGCTGCAAATCAAGTTGCAGTTCTGAGGGATGATTCTGCTGCCCCTGACTGTCCCACATTCTCCAGGTCGCTCCTCAAGCTGGAAGCTGCAGGGACAGGAGATAGCCTGGGTCACCCCTGGGGTCCCTCAGGGGACATTGGGGTGTTTGTGTCCCCTGACCCCCAGTGCTCACCGGTTTCTGTCCAGGCTGGAGCCATTCACCCACGTCCAGCCCATCCCAGCCTCAGGCACCCAGAGCCCAGTCCAGAAGCTGCGTTTGAATTTCTTCAGGGATTCACTGAGGAATTCCTGGGGGAAGGACAGACGGTGACCCTGATGGCCATGGATTGTCACCCCAAAATGGGCTCTGTGCTCAGCCCAGGACTGAGACCCATTGTGTCCCTCAGAGGCACCCGGGGGTGACACAGGGAAGGGCTGATCCTGGGATTTGGGGAACCTCCTCACCCTTCCCGGGGCACCACCAGCCCCCCAGTCCATCCCACATTCCCAACCCATCATTCCCTCACCAGCTGATCCCCATCCCAGGATTTTGGGAACCTCCAGCCCCCAGCAGCAGCCCCTTGTCCTTCCCCCATTCCCAACCCAGCATTCCCTCACCAGCTCCTCCTGATCCTGCAGCACCAGCAGCGTTGCCCCCCGACTCTTGCACTCCTCCCAGCTCTTGTTCCAAGGGTTCTGTTCAGTGGAATTCCAGTAGCACTTGGTCTTTTCCAGCGTCCAGCCCGGGGGGCAAATCCTGCATCCCTGAGCTCCTGGAAAACGGGATCAGAGCTGGTCAGGTCACCAAGTCCTCACCTCACCCCTGGCACACCCTGAGAGGTGTCAGTGTCTCATTCCTGTTTGTTTAATTTGTTTCATTCCCGTTTGTTTCATTTTTTTGTTTCATTTCCCTTTATTTGTTTCATTCCCATCTGTTTCATTCCCGTTTGTTCCATCATTTTCTCCATTCCCATTTCTTCCATCATTTTCTCCATTCCCGTTTGTTCCAATTTCTCCATTCCCGTTTGTTCCATCATTTTCTCCATTCCTGCTTGTTCTATCATTTTCTCCATTCCCGTTTGTTCCAATTTCTCCATTCCCATTTCTTCCATCATTTTCTCCATTCCCGTTCTCTCCCCAGCACACCCTAAGCTGCTCCTGGGGCTCCAATCCGGTTCTGCCAGGAGATTTTGGGGAAGCTTGAGGAGCAGAGAAGCCTCGGGGTTGTTCCCTGGCGGCTGTGAGGGGCAGAGGAATTCCCGCAGCTCAGAGAGGACATTTTCCAGGCTTCCCTTGGTGGCCCCAAAAGTCCCCATTTTGCTGCTTCCCGAATTCTGCGGCTGCCGGTGGAGAACTGCAGGGGAGGGGAGAGGAGAGGAGAGATCCCTCTTCATTCCCAAAAAACATCCATTTGATTCCCTCCGAAAACCATTCTATCCCACCAAAAACCCACTTGTATTTCCCAAAATCCCCTTCCATGAAAGAAACCTCGCTCTCATTCCCCAAAAAAACCCCACTTTAAACCCCTAGAAATCCGTTTCATCCCCAAATATCATTCCCCCAAATTTCCACTTTATTCCCAAAACATTCATCTTTATTCCCCCCAAATCCATTTTCCTTCGCAAAAAAATCCACTTCTGTGCCTCAAAAATCCGCTTCTATGTCCCAAATTCTGCTTTTATTCCCCAAAACTCCATTCCCAATAATATCCTCTTTATTTCCCAAAACCTATTATTCCCCAAAACTCCCACTTTTATTCCCAAAATCCCACTATTTTTCCTCAAATCCCCTTCCATTCCCTAAAAAATCCACTTCAAAACCCTAAAAATTCACTTTATTTCCCACATCCCATTTTATTTCCAAAATTCCACTTCACCCCTCAAAAATGAAATTTTATTTTGCAAAAAACCTTCCACTTCTAAACCATTTTAATCCTCAAAATCCCATTCCATCCTCAAAAATCTTGCCCTTTTCCCAAAAATCCTGCATTTTAATTCCTAAAATCCCGTTTATTCCATCTTTGTGTCTGAATTTACAATTTAATAGAGGAGTGACATTTAACAGCATTTAACCGGATTCATACCTGAATTTAACTTCATTTATAACAGAGTTTAGCAATTCAAGAGGAGTCACAGCTAACAGCATTTCACCTGATTTATATTCGAATTTCACCTCATTTATACCTGAACTGAACGTGAGTTATACCTGAATTTAACGATTCAAGAGCAGTAACGCCTAACGGCATTTAAGCTGATTTATACCTGAATTTAACCTAATTTATGCCTGAATCAAACAGTTCCACAGCACTGAAGCTGATTTATACCTGAATTTAAGATTTCAAGAGGAGTAACATAAGTGAGGACATTTAACCTGATTTATGGATGTTTGTGACAATCCACAGGTGTTAACCCGCAGGTGTAAAGGTGACTCACGATGGATGTTTGTGACAATCCCCAGGTGTTAAACCAAAGGTGTAAAGGTGACTCACAATTGATGGCAAAACTGAGCAAGGAAATCCACCTCTCCCGACCCTTTCTCGCACTGCGCCGTTCTTCGTTCTCCGTAGTTTAAAGGCTGCAGCGTGCGCCGTTCAGCTCGAGTGTGGCACCCGCCAGCGAGCGGAGCGGAGCGGAGCCTGGGGAGGCGACCATGATCGGAGCGGAGCCCCGGGGAGGTAGTAGTGAGAGCGGCGGGGAGGCGGCGGAGCTCGGAGAGGCTGTCCCAGCGCAGGTGGGAGCCGCGCTGCCTTGTGCCGGGGCTCGGGGCTCGCTGCGGGCGGATGGAGGGGATGCAGGGGGCGGCAGGGGGGCTGTGGCGGCTTCCTTCTCCCGTCTCCCTCCCTCCCTCCCTGGCTGTGGCGCCGTGTTGCCGCTGGCCTGAGGCCGCTGAGGGAGCGGCTGCCCGCGGTCTCCTTGCCGCTGCTGCCGGAGCAGCGCTGGCTCGTCCCGGGTGCTGTGGGGAGCACAGAACAGAAAAGCGCAGCACAGAAGAGCGCAGAACAGGACAGAACAACACAGCACAGCACAGCACAGCACACTCCCGTTCCCGGGACTGTTCCCGGCCGTGCGGCACCGGGCTGGGCGCCCCTGGTGCAGCGGGACATGTCCGTGCCTGGGGCTGGCAGGGGATGGAAGGAACTTGAGTGTCTCTGCCAAGCCAAGCGATGTGGAGGAGAAAAGAGAGCAGTTTGGGGTATTTGGCGGGCCGCCAGGGCTCCCGCCATATTGATTGCTGGCCTGCAGCCATATCCGCACGCTAACCATGTCCGCCCCGCCCTCCGCATTGTCATTTCCGCACTCCCTGCCAGGCTCTGCCTCCTGTCAAAAGAAACAAAAGCAACCGGGCTCTGCAGCGCTCGCAGTCCCTGAGCTGCAACCCTCACCGCAGGGCATGCAGGGGACAATGCTGAGCCCCTCAGGGCTGCTGGTTCTTTCCTTGACCCCCCAGCAGGCTGAGCCCGATCCGCAGCTGCCCTGTTCCCGCACTCGGCAGCTCCCGGGCGCTGTCCCTGCCTGTCCCTAACTGTCCCTGCCTGTCCCAGCCCGGAGCTGCACAGCCAGAGAGGTTGGGGCTGCAGGGCCGAGCTGGGCCCGGAGCTCTCTGACACTGTGTTTGTGTCCCCAGGTGCTGCCGGGGAGCAGAGACAGGGCAGGGCTGAGCTGGTAGCGCCTTCCAGAGCCAGCACCAGCCGGGACCTCTCATCATGTATAACGCCGCTGTTGTTGAGATTCCCGAGGATGCCCTGGGTGCCCAGGATGGATCAGCAATGGGAGTCACACACAGAAAGAGCCTCAGAAGATATCTGGGTGAGTGCAGGGCCAGCGCTGTGGCCTCTAGGGAGGGGACAATGGGCAGTGTGAGCCCAGGAGCACAGGGCTGGCAGGGTGTGGCTGTGTCCAGGGCTCTACAAGAGGCCTGGTGCTCTGCTGGACTGACAGCCCTGGCCCTGGGCAGTTCTGCTGCCCTGGCTGTCCCCACACCTGTGTCCCTTGTCCCTGTTCGTGCTGCCAGCTCAGTGAGTGGCACACGGGCTGAGGGTCCCTGCTGTGCTCCCTGGTGTTGGGTGGGGATGTGAGGGCTGGGCC
The DNA here is from genome assembly GCF_008360975.1 of Lichenostomus cassidix. Lineage (NCBI taxonomy): Eukaryota > Metazoa > Chordata > Aves > Passeriformes > Meliphagidae > Lichenostomus > Lichenostomus cassidix. Next base: position 2,791,826 of record NW_028147632.1, on the reverse strand, counting down.
TGCTCAGGACAGCTCCATGCTCACGGCCTGCGGCTCTTTCCAGCTCCTGTTGAGTGGATCAGATCCCATCCCGTGCTCACCCTGGCTGTGCTGACTCTGCTCCTGCTCCTGGCTGTGGCTCTGGCGGTGTCCTTGGCTGCTGTGTCAGGTAAGGAGGAGCAGCAGCCTCAGCCCAACCCCTCGGGGCACTGCGGGCTCACTGCTCCCTCACGGCCGGGATCGTCCCTCAGCCCCGCCCTGACCAATCAGCGCGCGGGAGAACGAGGAGTGACGGCTGAATCAGCCAATCGCTGGGGGTGGGGGAATTAGAGCGGGAAAATCAGCCAATGGGAGCTCGGGCTGCTCCGTGAGGGGAGAATCCTCAGACCCTCTGTTCGCTCTGCAGGGAGAAGACAAACTGACGCTCCGGTTACATCTGACACTCCTCTGCTGCTGGCCTGTCCCCATGGCTGGGTTGGGTACAACGGGATCTGCTACTTCCTCTCAACGGATCGTCTCTCCTGGGATGAGGCTAAGGCTCGCTGCTCTGAGCTCGGGGCCTCCCTGGCTGTGCTCAATGACAAGGAAATGGTGAGTGAGGGGTTTGGGGTGGCTGAGGGGAGCCTGGGGAGCTCCTGGGCCAGGGATGCAGCTCCCATTATCTGCTCCTCTCTCCTTGCCAGGAGTTCCTGTTCCATTTCAGCAAGAACAACGATTACTGGCTCGGGCTGCACAGACAGAACCAGCAGCTGCAGTGGGTGGATGGCAGCAACTTCAGCTCCTTGTGAGTGCTGGGGGCACAGGCAGGGCCTGGGGGGCACAGGGGCACAAGGTGTCCCCCTGAGGTTCCAGCACTGTCTCTGCTCCTCCCTGCAGGGTTCCTGTGCTGGGCAATGCAGACTGTGCGTTCCTGGCTGAGAATTGTCTCAGAAGACAGCCCTGCTCAAGTGACATGCAGTATATCTGCAGCAGAGCCCAGTCTCACCTGTGACAGAGGATAGAAGAAAGATCTTCTCCATACTGGGCAGTCAAAGGTTCATTTCTTCCTCCCTAGCAAAGGGATTTCCTTCCTCAGCCACAGTGTCTGCCTTGCACTGATCCTCACTGTCACCTCAGTGCTTGTTCTGCAGGAGATGAACCTGCAGGAGGAAGAAATGATGTGAAAGCTCTGAGTTTGTGGGCTGGGGGTTGCTTTCTATCTCTGGAGCCATTTTAGGGTTCCTGTTTCTCTTGCACTACATATTTCTCTAGAGCTCTTTTCTATACCTATGGATATAAGTGTGTGAGAAGATATTTGAAACACATTCTCCTAACACTGTATTTCTACACTAATCTTGCACATTTACATTGATCTACTGCTTTGCTTACAGACTATAAAGAGGTGCTTCATATGAGAGTGACTTTCCTCGGTGTGAAGTACTAATAATGCCAAGGTGTGGATTTAACCCCACCTGGGCCATTCGCTGAAGGGCTGGACTGCATCCTTGCTGTCCCTTCCAACTCAGAACTTTCTACCATGGTCTTGTGTGACCTCCATCAGTATTTATGGTGCCAATGTTGCTGTTGTTCTTATTTACTGTATTATTTTATTTTTAAATAAAAGCTAATCAAGTCCACACTGTCCCCCATGTCCCCTCAGCACCTGCAGTCCTGTCCCTTGCCCTGCTGCCCCTGCCCCGGGGGCTTCAGCCGAGCCAGAGCCTCTTCCCAGTGATCCCAGTGCTCCCAGTCTGCCCGTGCAGCCTCCAGCAGCCAGCGAGGCCTTCAGCTGGGCCGGCAGAGAGGAGCTGCTGGAGCTCCCAAATCAGTTGGGTTCCGTTTGTCCTTCCCAGCCTGGGGAACAACGATTTGGGAGTTTTCTGCCCAAACGCTGTCCGTTCCTCCGCTCAGCCCAAGGGGTTTGGGGAGATTTTGGCTTTTTGGGGGAAACCAAAGCGATGCACGGAGCTCACCCAGCACAGGGCAGCTCTGCAGGCGCTGAGCTGGATTGAGCCTGGCAGAGGAGCAAAGCGTCTAGATGGATGTGATAACTGGGCATCGAAAATTAAAAAAGGTTTGGAAGAAATTGGGAAGGAAATCAAAATTCTACATGAAGTGGGTTCCAGAAATTACACCTTGAAATTCGACCAGATCTTCCACACTCTCACTTCCTGGAGCGGTTTTCTGGGGACTGGAATGGGATTTTGAGGAATAAAAGTGGGGTTTGGCGCCAAGATTTTTTTTTTTTTTTTTGCAATAAATACTAATGTTTGGAGAATAAAAGTAATTTTGGAGGAAAATTTGTTTTTTGAGGGAAAGGAGAATCCCCTCTTGGAAAAAGGAGAATTTGGAACTTCCCAAACCCCACCCGGGGGGAGGGGCGGCCAAAAATTTGGGAGGAAAAAAAGGGAAAATGCTCCATACCCGGATTTGCCCTCAGCAAAGATGGCGGCGGCCGCGTCTAGTTTTTCCGCCCTTATCAAAAATGGCGGCGAAGCAGTTTCCGCTCCCTCCGCCCTCATCCAAGATGGCGTCGCCCATAACCAAAATGGCGATGCCCTTAACCAACATGGCGGCCTCGTTTTACCAAATGCGCGCCTTGCCCTTTACCAAGATGGCGCCGCACCCTCACCCCACTTCTCTCTGGTTGGTCGCCATTTGCCCGCCCTTCAATCTGATTGGCTTCTCGCACGGAACTGGGCGTGGCTTCCCCACATGGTCGCGATGGCGGGCGGCGTGTCGGGGGTGAGGGGATGAGGAGTTTTCCCCAAACTTTGGGGTTTCTGTGGGAATTTGAGTGATCTTGGAGGGAGTTGAGGGGATTTTTGGGGTTCCTGGCTCATTCCGGGCCTCATTTACGCTTTTCCCGCAGAGGACAGACCCTTTTCCCGGTCCAGCGCCGCTGCCGCGCCACAGAGTGAAGAGATTCCTGAGGGGAACTGAGGAAAAACCGGTAAAAATCGGGGAATTTCGGGGATTCGTGAGGGGAATTGAGGTGAATTTGGGGATCACGGGGAGATTTGGGGTTCTGGAAGAGATTTGGGAGGTGCAGGAAGGGATTTGAGGGGGAATTTGGGAGAATTTGAGTGATATTGGAGGGAATTTGGAGGATTCGTGAGGGGAATTGGGGGGAATTTGGGGATTCCGGTGGGATTTGAGGGTTCTGGAAGGGGTTTGGGGGGTGTAGGAAGGGATTTGAGGGAACCTGAGGGGAATTTAGGGAAAATTTAGTGATCTTGGGAGGAATTTGGGAGATTCGTGATGGGAATCTGAGGGAAATTTGGGGATTCCCGGGGGATTTGGGGTTCTGGAAGGGATTTGAGGGATCCTGAGGGGAATTTGGGGAAATTTGAGGGATATTGGAGGGAATTTGAGGGATTCGTGAGGGGAATTGGGGGGAATTTGGGGATCCTGAGGGGAATTGGGGGTTCCGGAAGGGATTTGGGAGATGCAGGAAGGGATTTGAGAGGAATTTGGGGGAATTTGTGGGGAATTGGAAGGAATTTGGAGGATTCGTGAGGGGAATTGGGGGGAATTTGGGGATCACGGGTGAATATGGGGTTCTGGAAGGGATTTGGGAGGTACAGGAAGGGATTTGAGGGGGAATTTGGGAGTATTTGAGTGATCTTGAAAGGAATTTCGGGGATTCGTGAGGGGAATTGGGTGGAAGTTGGGGATCCTGAAGGGATTTGGGGTTCCGGAAGAGATTTGGGGGGTGCAGAAAAGGATTTAAGGGGAATTTGGGGGAATTTGAGTGATCTTGGAAGGAATTTGGGGGATTCGTGAGGGGAATTAGGAGGAATTTGGGGATCCTGAGGGGAATTGGGGGTGCAGGAAGGGATTTGGGAGGAATTTAGGGGAATTTGAGGGGAATTGGAAGGAATTTGGAGGATTCGTGAGGGGAATTGGGTGGAATTTGAGGGATATTGGAGGGAATTTTGGGGATTCATGAGGGGAATTGGGGGGAATTTGGGGATCCTGAGGGGAACTGGGGGTTCCGGAAGGGATTTGGGTCGTGTAGGAAGGGATTTGAGAGGGAATTTGGGGGAATCTGAGGGATTTTGGAAGCAATTTGGGGATTTGTGAGGGGAATTGGGGGGAATTTGGGGATCCTGAGGGGATTTGGGGCTCTGGAAGGGATTTGGGAGATGCAGGAAGGGATTTAAGGGGAATTTGGGGGAATTTGAGTGATCTTGGAGGGAATTTGGGGGATTCCTGAGGGGAAGTGGAGGGAATTTGGGGATTCCGGGGGGATTTGAGGGTTCTGGAAGGGATTTGGGAGGTGCAGAAAGGGATTTGAGAGGAATTTGGGGGAATTTGAGGGGAATTGGAAGGAATTTGGGAGATTCTTGAGGGAATTGGGGAAAATTTGGGAGATTCATGAGAGGAATGGGGGAATGGATCAGGGGAACAGGGAAGGGATTCTGGGGGATTTGGGGTTCTGGAAGGGATTTGGGAGGAATTTGGGGAAAATTTGAGTGATCTTGGAAGGAATTTTGGGGATTCGTGAGGGGAATTTGGGGATTTGGGCGGAATTTTGGGGAGAATTTTGGGAGAATTTGGGGGGAATTTTGAGTGGAATTTTAGGGGGATTTTGGGTGGAATTGTGGGGAGAATTTGGGGAAGTTGGGTCAAATTTTGGAGGATTTGGGTGGAATTTTGAGTGGAATTTTAGGGGGATTTTGGGTAGAATTTAGGCTGAATTTTGGGTTGAATTTGGGTGGAGTTTTGGGGTGGATTTGGGTGGAATTTTGGGGGAATTTAGGGTGAATTTTGCATTGCATTTGAGTGGAAATCTGGGGGAATTTTGGGTTCAATTTGGGTGGAATTTTGGGTTGAATTTTTGGGAGATTTGGGTGAAATTTTGGGTGAATTATGGGTTGAATTCAGGTGGAATTTTGGGGTGGATTTTATAGAAATTTGGGGGGAATTTTGAGATAATTTAGATGGAATTTTGGGGTAATTTTGGGTGGAATTTTGGGATAACTTAGATGGAATTTTGGGTGGAATTTTGAGATAATTTAGATGGAATTTTGGGGTAATTTTGGGTGGAATTTTGAGGTAATTTAGATGGAATTTTGGGGTAATTTTGGGTGGAATTTTGAGGTAATTTAGATGGAATTTTGGGGTAATTTTGGGATGTTTTCCCCCCAGCCCCGCCCTGTCGCCCCTCGGCTCCATTGGCACCTGAAAAACTTGGAAAATCAGGAAAAATCAGCAGCAGAAAAAGCAGCAAGATGGGAACCTCTGCTGCCCGAGGAGCCCGGGTGAGAATTCCCAAAAAAACCCCCAAAAAACCCCAAAAAACCCTAAAATCCAGAGGGAAATCCCAAAATCCAGCTGGGAATTCCCAAAATCCAGCAGGAAATTCCCAAAAATCCATCATGAACTATCCAAAATCCAGCAGGAAATTCCCAAAAATCTGGCAGGAAATTCCCAAAATCCAGCAGGAAATTCCCAAAATCCAGCAGGAAATTCCCAAAATCTGGGAGGAACATCCAAAAATCTGTGAGGAGTTTCTCAAAATCTATCTAGAACCCCAAAAATCCATCAGGAAATCCCAAAAATCCACCATAAATCCCTTAAAATCCATGAGGAAACCCAAAAATCTATCAGAAATATCCCAAAAATCTATCATAGATCCACTAAAATCCATCCAGGATCCCAAAATCTGTCAGGAACTTCCTAAAATCTGTGAGGAAAATCACAAAATTCATCCAGGATCTCCCAAAAATCCATCAGGAAACCCCAAAAATCCCTCAATTATCCCCAAAAGTCCATCCAGGATCCCCAAAAATCCCTGAATTATCCCAAATTTTCCCAAAATTTCTGTTTTTCCAGGTTTTTAGAGCTAAACCCAGGTCAGGATCTCTGCAGCAACCCCAAAAATCTCCTAAAAATCCACGAGAAATCCCCCAAAAATCCCTTAATTATCCCCAAAAATCCCTCAAATATCCCCAAAAATCTCTCAATTATCCCTGAAAATTCATGGATTATCCCAAAATCTCCATAAAATCCACCAGGAATCCCCAAAAATCCCTCAATTATCCCCAAAAATCTGTGAATTATCCCCAAAAATCCCTCAATTATCACAGAAAATCTTTCAATTATCCCCAAAAATCCATGGATTATCCCCAAAAATCTCTGAATTATCCCCAAAAATCCATCAATTATCCTGAAATTCCCCAAAATCTCCCAAAAATCAATGAGAATTCCCCAAAAATCCATGGATTATCACCAAAAATCCCTTAATTATCCCCAAAAATCCATGAGAAATCCCCCAAAAATCACTTAATTATCCCCAAAAATCCCAAAATTTCTCAAATTTCCCATTTTTCCAGGTTTTTGGAGCCAGACCCAGGGCAGGATCCCTGCACAATCACCCAGAGGGAAATTGCAGATTCTGTGGATATCGCCAGTGCCAGCAAGGTGAGGATTTGGGGGAAAAAATGGGGATTTTGGAGGGGAAAATTGGGATTTGGGGGGAAGAATGGGGATTTTGGGAAAAAAAAACCCCAAATTTTGGGGAAAAAATGGGATTTTGGAGGGGAAAAATGGGGATTTTGGGGAAATAATGGGGATTTTGGGGGGAAAATGGGAATTTTGGGGAAAATGGAGATTTGGGGAAAAAAGGGGATTTTGGGAAAAAAATCAAAATTTGGGGGGAAAAAACTGAATTTTGCGGAAAAAAAATGGGGATTTTGGGGAAAAAATGGGATTTTGGGGAAAAAAAGGGATTGGGGGAGAATGGGATTTTTGGGATGGAAAAATGGGAATTTTGGGGGAGAAAATGGGAATTTTTGGGAAAAAATGGGAATTTTGGAGAGAAAAAAAGGGAATTTTTGGGGATAAAAAGAAATTTTGGGAAGGGGAAAAATGGGGAATTTGGGGTGAAAAAAAGGGAATTTGAGGAAAAAAGGAATTGTGGGAAATGAAGGGGATTTGGGGAAGGAAAGGAAGGGAATTATTTTGGGGAAAAAAAGGGAATTTTGGGGAAAGAAGGGAATTTTGGGTGAGAATTCCCAATTTTTTGGGGTTTTTAGCACTTTGATCTTCGCCTGGAGCAGTTTGGGCCTTACAGGGTTGATTACACCAGGAATGGCAGGTGAGCTCCAGTATAAACCAGTATGGACCAGTATGGAATGGGATAGAGCAGTATAAACCAGTATGGACCAGTATTAACCAGTATGGGATGGTATGGACCAGTATAAACCAGTAGGAACCAGTATAAACCAGTATGGAATGGTACAGACCAGTACGGACCAGTCTGGATTGGGATAGACCAGTATAAACCAGTAGGAACCAGTATAGACCAGTATAAACCAGTATGGGATGGTACAGATCAGTATGGACCAGTATGGATTGCGATAGACCAGTATAAACCAGTACAGACCAGTATAAACTGGGATAGACCAGTCTGAACCAGGATAGACTAGTCTGGACCAGTATGGAATGGGATAGACCAGTATAAACCAGTATGGGATGGTACTGACCAGTCTGGACCAGTATGGGATGGTACAGACCAGTATAAACCAGTATGGAATGGTATAGACCAGTATAAACCAGTATGGGATGGTACTGACCAGTATGGACCAGTATGGATTGCGATAAACCAATATAAACCAGTACAGGCCAGTACGGACCAGTATAAACTGGTCGTTGCCAGTCTCCCAGTTTGTTCCAATCCATTCCCAGTCCGTTCCAGTCCATCCCAGTCCCTCCCAGTCCATCCCAGTCCCTCCCAGTTCCCTCCCAATCCCTCCCAGTCCATCCCAGTTCAATCCCAGTCCATCCCAGTCCCTCCCAGTCCATCCCAGTCCCTCCCAGTCCCTCCCAGTTCAATCCCAGTCCCTCCCAGTTCAATCCCAGTCCATCCCAGTTCCATCCCAGTCCATCCCAGTCCATCCCAGTCCCTCCCAGTCCATCCCAGTCCATCCCAGTCCATCCCAGTCCCTCCCAGTCCATCCCAGTCCCTCCCAGTCCATCCCAGTTCCATCCCAGTTCCATCCCAGTCCATCCCAGTCCCTCCCAGTCCATCCCAGTCCATCCCAGTCCCTCCCAGTATCCCCATTTCCCAGGTTCCTGTTGCTGGGCGGGGCCAGAGGTCACGTGGCCGCTCTGGACTGGAGCTCTCGGCGCCTCAGCTGTGAGTTCAACGTCATGGAGCCAATCAGAGACCTGCGGTGAGCTGGGAGCGACTGGGAGCACTGGGAGGGACTGGGAGGGACTGGGAGGGAACTGGGATGGACTGGGAGGAGGCTGGGAATGGATTGGAGGGACTGGGATGGACTGGGGTGGACTGGGAGGGACTGGGAGGGGCTGGGAGCGACTGGGTTGGGCTTCGGAAGGACTGGGATGGACTGGGAGAGGACTGGGAATGGACTGGAGGGGACTGGGAATGGGAACTGGGAGGGACTGGTAATGGACTGCGATGGACTGGGAGGAACTGGGAGGTACTGGGAAGGGAATGGGATGGACTGGGAGGGACTGGGAGTGAACTGGTAATGGACTGGAAACTACTGGGAGGGAACTGGGAGGAGTTTAGGGGGAACTGGGATGGACTGGGAGGGACTGGGATTGAACTGGGAGGGACTGGGATGGACTGGGAGTGAACTGGTAACATACTGGAAACTACTGGGAGGGAACTGGGAAGAGTTTGGGGGAGCTGGGAGGGACTGGGAGAGGATTGGAGGTGAATGGGAGGGGAATGGGAGGGACTGGGAGGGAACTGGGAATGGATTGGGGGGACTGGGAAGGGAATGGGGAGGACTGGAATGAGCACTGGGGGCACTGGGATGAACTGGGAGGGACTGGGAATATATTGGGATGGACTGGGAGGGTTATGAGGGAACTGGGAGGGAACGGGAAGGGACTGGGAAGGGAATGGGATGAACTGGGAGGGACTGGGAATAGACTGGGAGGGAACTGGGAGGGAACTGGGATGGGTTTAGGGTGAACTGGGAGAGACTGGGATGGGACTGGGAATGGATTGGGAGGGACTGGGATGAGCACTGGGGGCACTGGGATGGACTGGGAAGGACTGGGAAACACTGGGAGGGAACTGGAAGGGACTGGGAGGGACTGGGATGGACTGGGAAGGACTGGGAGTGAAGTTGTAATAGACTGGAAACTACTGGGAGGAACTGGGAGGAGTTTAGGGGGAACTGGGAGGGACTGGGAAGGGAGTGGGAGAGACTGGGGGGACTGGGAATGAACTGGGAGGGACTGGGAGGGACTGGGATGGACTGGAGGCACTAACTCCATTTTTGGTCTGAAAATTGTCTTTTTTCTCTTCCCAAATCCCCATTTTCCCTCCTAAACTCATTTTTCCTCCTATAATCCTCATTCCTCCTCCAAAAATCTTCATTTTCTCTCCAAAAATCTTCATTTTTCCTCCTAAAATCCCCATTTTTTCCCCCTAAAATCCCCATTTTCCCTCCTAAAATCTCTATTTTCACTCTTAAAAATCTCCATTTTCCCTCCTAAAATCTCCATTTCCACTGTTAAAAATCTCGATTTTCACTTTTAAAATCTCCATTTTCACTTTAAAAAATCTCATTTTCCTCCTAAAACCCCATTTTTCCCCTAAAATCCCCATTTTCCCCTAAAACCCCATTTTTTTTCCCCAAACCCCATTTATTTCCAAAACCCCATTTTTTCCCCAAAATCCCCATTTTTTCCCTCTAAAAATCCCCATTTTTTCCCCTAAAATCCCCATTTTTCCTCCTAAAATCTCATTTTTCCCCTAAAATCTTCATTTTTCCTCCTAAAAATTTTCATTTTCCCCCTAAAATCCCCATTTTTCCTCCTAAACTCTTCATTTTTCCTCCTATAATCCTCATTCCTCCTCCAAAAATCTTCATTTTCCCTTCTAAAATCCCCATTTTTCCCCTAAACTCTTCATTTTTTCCCCCCAAACCCTATAAAACCCCCATATTTCCCCCCCCAAACCCCATTTTTTCCCCAAAATCCCATTTTTCCCCCAAACCCCAGCTGGCTGCACAGTGAGTCTCTGCTGGCCGTGGCTCAGCGCCGCTGGCTGCACGTCTACGACAGCCAGGGGCTGGAGATCCACGTGGTGAGGAAATTCCAGGGGATCCTCAGGATGGAATTCCTGCCCTACCACTTCCTGCTGGCTGCTGTGGTGAGTCCTGCAAAATTCCCAAAATTTTGGGAAAATTTGGGAAAAATTCGGGGAAATTTGAGTGATTTTTGGCTGATTTTTCACCATTTTTTGGTGATTTTTCGCCAAAGTTTGGTGATTTTTCGCCATTTTTTGGTGATTTTTAGCCAATTTTTGCCATTTTTTCGGTGGGTTTTCCCCATTTTTTACCAATTTTTACCAATTTTAATGAATTTTGGATGAGTTCTGCAAGTTTTTGGGGTGATTTTTGCCACTTTTTGGTGATTTTTTGCCAATTTTTGGGGTGAGTTTGGCCGATTTTAGCCAATCCACGTGGTCAGGAGATTCCAGGGGATCCTCAGGATGGAATTCCTGCCCTACCACTTCCTGCTGGCTGCTGTGGTGAGTGCTGAATGAAAATCTGAAATTTTGGGGAAAATTCGGGAAAATTTGAGCCATTTTTGGCCATTTTTTGGTGATTTTTCGCTAATTTTTCACCATTTTTTGGTGATTTTTCGCAGATTTTTGGTGATTTTTCGCCAATTTTTTGTAATTTTTAGCCAATTTTTACCATTTTTCAGTGGGTTTTCCCCATTTTTTGCCAGTTTTAATGAATTTTGGGTGAGTTCTGCAAATTTTTGGGGTGATTTTTGCCGTTTTTGGTGATTTTTGGCTGATTTTTGCCCATTTTTTGCCAATTTTTGGGGTGGCTTTGGCTGACTTTAGCCAACCCACGTGGTGAGGAGATTCCAGGGGATCCTCAGGATGGAATTCCTGCCCTACCACTTCCTGCTGGCTGCTGTGGTGAGTTTGGGGAAATTCCCAAAATTTTGGGAAAATTTGGGAAAAATTCGGGAAAATTTGAGCCATTTTTGGCTATTTTTTGGTGATTTTTTGCTAATTTTTCGCCGATTTTTGGTGATTTTTAGCCAATTTTTGCCATTTTTTCGGTGGGTTTTCCCTATTTTTTACCAATTTTTACCAATTTTGGTGAATTTTGGGTGAGTTCTGCAATTTTTTGGGGTGATTTTTGCCCATTTTTGGTCATTTTTTGGGTGGGTTTGGCCGATTTTAGCCAACCCACGTGGTCAGGAGATTCCAGGGAATCCTCAGGATGGAATTCCTGCCCTACCACTTCCTGCTGGCTGCTGTGGTGAGTCTGGGCAAATTTGGGAAAATTTGGGAAAAATTTGGGAAAATTTGAGCCATTTTTGCCCATTTTTTGGTGATTTTTCGCTAATTTTTCGCCGATTTTTGGTGATTTTTAGCCAATTTTTGCCCTTTTTTCAGTGGGTTTTCCCCATTTTTTGCCAATTTTAATGAATTTTGGGTGAGTTCTGCAAATTTTTGGGGTGATTTTTGCCGTTTTTGGTGATTTTTGCCCGATTTTTGCCCATTTTTTGCCAATTTTTGGGGTGAGTTTGGCCGATTTTAGCCAACCCACGTGGTGAGGAGATTCCAGGGAATCCTCAGGATGGAATTCCTGCCCTACCACTTCCTGCTGGCTGCTGTGGTGAGTCCTGCAAAATTCCCAAAATTTCGGGAAAATTTGGGAAAAATTCGGGAAAAATTCGGGAAAATTTGAGCCATTTTTGGCCATTTTTTGGTGATTTTTTGGCTGATTTTTGCCAATTTTTGGTGATTTTTCGCTGATTTGTGTCAATGTTTGGATGGGTTTGGCCCATTTTTCCCCATTATTATTTTTCCCCATTATTATTTTTCCCCATTATTATTTTTCCCCCTTTTTTCCCCATTTTTTCCCCATTTTCCCCCATTTTTCCTACTTCCCATGTTTATTCTCCATTTTTTCACCATTTATTCTCCATTTTTTCACCATTTTTTCACCATTTCTCACCCTATTTTCCCCATTTTTTCCCATTTTTTCCAATTTCTTCACTGTTTTTCCCCATTTTTCCATGTTTTTCTCCCCCAGAGCTAGCTGGGCTGCTGCAGTTCCGGAACATCTCTGTGTTTTTCCCCATTTTCCCCCCATTTTTCCCCATTTTCCCCCATTTTTCCCCCATTTTTCCACCTTTTTTGGCCTTTTTTTCCCCATTTTCCCCCATTTTTCCCCATTTTCCCCCCAGAGCTAGCTGGGCTGCTGCAGTTCCTGGACATCTCTGTGTTTTTTCACCATTTTTTCACCATTTTTCACCATTTTCCACCCTTTTTCCACCCTTTATTCCTCCCGTTTTTTGCCCGCTTTTCACTGTTTTCCCACCATTTTTCTCCCATTTTTTCACCACTTGTAGTCACAATTTTTGTAATTTTCCACTCTTTTTTTACTATTTTCCCACTGGTTTTCCCTCATTTTTTCACCCTTTAATTGTTCTTTTTCCCCTGTTTTTTCACCCGTTTTCTCCCTTTTTTTACCTGTTTTTTCACTGTTTTCCCCCACTTTTCCCATTTTTTCCCATTTTCCCATGTTTTCTCCCCATTTCTCCCCCAGAGTTCACTGGGTTTGCTGCAGTTCCTGAACATCTCAGTGTTTTTTCACCATTCCTCCCCATTTTTTCACCATTTTTTTTCACCCTTTCCCACCATTTTTTTTCACTCTTTTTTGCCTTTTTTCCACCATTTTCCACCCTTTTTTTTCCCTTTTCTCTCCCATTTTCCACTGTTTTTCTCCATTTTTTCACAGTTATTTTGCCATTTTTTCACCATTTGCCGCCACGTTTTCACTGTTTTTCACCATTTTTCCCATTTTTTCCCATTTTCCATGTTTTCTCTCCCAGAGCTAGCTGGGCTGCTGCAGTTCTTGGACATCTTGGATGTTTTTTCACCATTTTTTCACCATTTTTCACTGTATTTTCCCCATTATTTTTCCCCATTATTTTCCCCCATTTTCCCCATTTTTCCCACTTCCCATGTTTATTCTCTGTTTTTTCACCACTTATTGTCCATTTTTTCCCTGTTTTTCTCCATTTTTTCACAGTTTTTTGCCATTTTTTCGCTGTTTTTCACCCTATTTTCCCCATTTTTCCCCATTTTTCCCATTTTCCCATGTTTTCTCCCCATTTTTCCCCCCAGAGTGAGCTGGGTTTGCTGCACTTCCTGAACATCTTGGTGTTTTTTCCCTGTTTTTTCCCCGTTTTTCCCTGTTTTTTTCCCCATTTTCCCAATTTTTTCACTGTTTTTCCCCATTTTTCCCAATTTTTCCCCATTTTCTCTCCCCCAGAGCTCGCTGGGTTTGCTGCAGTTCCTGAACATCTCAGTGTTTTTTCCCATTTTCACCATTTTCCCCCCATTTTTTCACCATTTTTCCACCATTTTTTTTGTCTTTTTTCCACCATTTTCCACCCTTTTCTCACCCATTTTTCTCCCCATTTTTCTCTCCATTTTTCTCCCCATTTTTTCATTGTTTTTCCCCATTTTTTGCCTGTTTTTTCCCCATTTCTCCCCCAGAGCTAGCTGGGCTGCTGCAGTTCCTGGATATCTCAGTGTTTTTTCACCATTTCTCCCCATTTTTTCACCATTTTTCCACCATTTTTCACCCTTTTCTCACCCATTTTTCCCCATTTTTCGCCATTTTTCCCCATTTTTTCACCGTTTTTCCCCGTTTTTTCACTGTTTTTCCCCATTTTTTCTCCATTTTCCCCATTTTTCCATGTTTTTTTCCCCCAGAGCTCACTGGGTTTGCTGCACTTCCTGAACATCTCTGTGTTTTTTCACCATTTTTTCACCATTTTACCCCATTTTCCCCCCATTTTTTCACCATTTTTCTCTGATTTTTCACCATTTTTTCACCCATTTCCCCCATTTTTCCCTGTTTTTCCCCCATTTTTCCCATTTCCCACCATTTTCCCCATTTTCCCCCCAGAGCTAGCTGGGTTTGCTGCACTTCCTGAACATCTTAGTGGTTTTTCCCCATTTTTCCCCATTTTTCCCCATTTTTCCCCCATTTTTCCCCATTTTTTCACCGTTTTTCCCCGTTTTTTCACTGTTTTTCCCCATTTTTTCTCCATTTTCCCCATTTTTCCATGTTTTCTCCCCCAGAGCTCGCTGGGTTTGCTGCAGTTCCTGATCATCTCAGTGTTTTTTCACCATTTTTTCACCATTTTTTGCTGTATTTCCAGCATTTTTAACCATTTTTCCCCATTTCCCACTTTTTTGCCATTTTCCCACTGTTTTCCCCCATTTTTCCACTGTTTTTCTCCATTTTTCCACCGTTTTTCACCCTATTTTCCCCGTTTTTTCTCCATTTTCCCAATTTCTTCACTGTTTTTCCTCCATTTTTCCCCATTTTTTCCCATTTTCCCATTTTTTTCTCCATTTTTCCCCCCAGAGCTCGCTGGGCTGCTGCACTTCCTGGACATCTCAGTGTTTTTTCACCATTTTTTCATCATTTTTTCACTATTTTCCCCATTTTTCCCATTTTGTCACCGTTTTCCCACCCCTTTTTTTGCCTTTTTTTCCCCATTTTCCACCCTTTTCTCACCCATTTTCCCCCATTTTCCCCCGATTTTTCCCCATTTTTTTCTCCATTTTTCCCATTTTTCCATGTTTTTCTCCCCCAGAGCAATCTGGGTTTGCTGCAGTTCCTGAACATCTCGGTGTTTTTTCACCATTTCTCCCCATTTTCCCCCCATTTTTTCACCATTTTTTGCTGTATTTTCCCCGTTTTTTCATTGTTTTTCCCCATTTTCCCCATTTTGGCACCATTTTCCCACCCTTTTTTTGCCTTTTTTCCCCATTTTCCACCCTTTTCTCACCCATTTTTACCCTGTTTTCCCCCATTTTTCCCCCATTTTTCCCCGTTTTTTCACTGTTTTTCCCCATTTTTTCTCCATTTTCCCCATTTTTCCATGTTTTCTCCCCCAGAGCTCACTGGGTTTGCTGCAGTTCCTGAACATCTCTGTGTTTTTTCACCATTTTTTCACCATTTTGGCCCTATTTTCCCCCATTTTTTCACCATTTTTCGCTGTATTTCCCCCATTTTTTCACCCATTTCCCCCATTTTTCCCTGTTTTTCCCCCATTTTTCCCATTTCCCACCATTTTCCCCATTTTCCCCCCAGAGCTAGCTGGGTTTGCTGCAGTTCCTGATCATCTCAGTGTTTTTTCACCATTTTTTCACCATTTTTTCACCATTTTTTCACCATTTTTTCACCATTTTTTCACCATTTTTTCACCATTTTTTGCTGTATTTCCAGCATTTTTAACCATTTTTCCCCATTTCCCACTTTTTTGCCATTTTCCCACTGTTTTCCCCCATTTTTCCACTGTTTTTCTCCATTTTTTCCCCATTTTTCCCCATTTTTTCCCCGTTTTCCCCCATTTTCCCCATTTTCCCATGTTTTCTCCCCATTTTTCCCCCCAGAGTGAGCTGGGTTTGCTGCACTTCCTGAACATCTTGGTGTTTTTTCCCTGTTTTTTCCCCGTTTTTTTCCCCATTTTCCCAATTTCTTCACTGTTTTTCCCCATTTTTTCCCATTTTTCCATGTTTCCCCCCAGAGCTCGCTGGGCTGCTGCAGTTCCTGAACATCTCAATGTTTTTTTCCTATTTTCCCCCATTTTTCACCATTTCCCCCCCGTTTTCCCCCATTTTTTCACCGTTTTTTCACTGGTTTACCCCATTTTTCCCATTTCCCATGTTTTCCTCCCAGAGCTAGCTGGGTTTGCTGCAGTTCCTGAACATCTCAGTGTTTTTTCCCATTTTTCCCCTGTTTTCCCCCATTTTTCACCATTTTTTGCTGTATTTTCCCCATTTTTCCCCACTTTTCCCCCATTTTCCCCCATTTTGTCACCATTTTTCCACCCTTTTTTTGCCTTTTTTCCCCATTTTCCACCCTTTTCTCATCCATTTTTTCCCTATTTTTTCCCCTATTTTTTCCCCATTTTTTCCCCATTTTCCCCATTTTTCCCATTTTTCCCTGTTTCTCCCCCCCCAGAGCTTGCTGGGTTTGCTGCAGTTCCTGATCATCTCAGTGTTTTTTCACCATTTTTTCACCATTTTTTCACCATTTTTTCACCATTTTTTGCTATATTTCCAGCATTTTTCCCCATTTTTCCCCATTTTTTCCCATTTCCCACTTTTTTGCCATTTTCCCACTGTTTTCCCCCATTTTTCCACTGTTTTTCTCCATTTTTCCACCGTTTTTCTCCATTTTTTCCCCGTTTTTTCCCCATTTTCCCAATTTCTTCACTGTTTTTCCCCATTTTTCCCATTTTCCCATGTTTTCTCCCCATTTTTCCCCCCAGAGTGAGCTCGGGCTGCTGCACTTCCTGAACATCTCAGTGTTTTTTCCCTGTTTTTTCCCCGTTTCTCCCTGTTTTTTTCCCCATTTTCCCAATTTCTTCACTGTTTTTCCCCATTTTTTCCCATTTTTCCATGTTTTCCCCCCAGAGCTAGCTGGGCTTGCTGCAGTTCCTGAACATCTCAATGTTTTTTTCCTATTTTCCCCCATTTTTCACCATTTTCCCCCCGTTTTCCCCCATTTTTTCACCGTTTTTTCACTGGTTTACCCCATTTTTCCCATTTCCCATGTTTTCCTCCCAGAGCTAGCTGGGCTTGCTGCAGTTCCTGAACATCTCAGTGTTTTTTTCCCATTTTTCCCCTGTTTTCCCCCATTTTTCACCATTTTTTGCTGTATTTTCCCCATTTTTCCCCACTTTTCCCCACTTTTCCCCCATTTTCCCCATTTTCCCCCATTTTTTCACCATTTTTCCACCCTTTTTTTGCCTCCCCATTCCACCCTTTTCTCATCCATTTTTACCCCCTTTTCCCCCATTTTTTCACCGTTTTTCACCCTATTTTCCCCGTTTTTTCTCCATTTTCCCAATTTCTTCACTGTTTTTCCCCATTTTTCCCCATTTTTCCCCCCATGTTTTCTCCCCATTTCTCCCCCAGAGTTCACTGGGTTTGCTGCAGTTCCTGAACATCTCTGTGTTTTTTCACCATTCCTCCCCATTTTTTCACCATTTTTTTTCACCCTTTCCCACCATTTTTTTCACCCTTTTTTGCCTTTTTTCCACCATTTTCCACCCTTTTTTCCCTTTCTCCCCATTTTCCACTGTTTTTCTCCATTTTTTCACAGTTATTTTGCCATTTTTTCACCATTTGCCGCCACGTTTTCACGTTTTTCACCATTTTTCCCATTTTCCCATGTTTTTTCACCATTTTTTCACCATTTTTCACTGTATTTTCCCCATTTTTTCACCATTTTTCCCCCATTTTCCACCATTTTTCACTCCCATTTTTTCACTGTTTTTTCACCACGCCATTTTTTCCCCATTTTTCCCCATTTTTTCACCGATTTTTGCCATTTTTTCACCGTTTTTCACCGTTTTTCCCCATTTTTTCCCCATTTTTCCCATTTTTTTCCCCATTTTCCCCATTTTTTCCCATTTTCCCATGTTTTTTCCCCATTTTTCCCCCCAGAGCTCGCTGGGTTTGCTGCATTTCCTGGACATCTCGGTGGGTCAGGAGGTCACTTCCCTCAGGACTCGCAGTGGCAGAGCGACGGCGATGGCTCAGAACCCCCAGAATGCCTTAATCCACCTGGGACATGGAAATGGTGGGGATTTGGGAATTTTGGGATTTTTTGGAATTTTTTTGGGAATTTTGGGGGGGATTTGAGGGGTTTCTGGTCAAATTTTGGGGATTTTTGTTGATTTTTGGGTGAATTTTGGGTGAATTTCATTGGTTTTGGCAATGGCTCAGAACCCCCAGAATGCCCTGATCCACCTGGGACACAGAAATGGTGGGAATTTGGGGAATTTTGGGAAGAGTTTGGGGGGTTTTTGTTGGAATTTTGGGGCAATTTCGTTGAATTTTGGGGGAATTTCATTGAATTTTGGGGGATTTTGTTGGATTTTTGGGATGGCTCAGAACCCCCAGAATGCCCTGATCCACCTGGGACATGGAAATGGTGGGAATTTGGGATTTTTGGGAATTTTGGTGGGAATTTTGGGGTGGTTTTGAGGGTTTTCTGCTGGAATTTGGGGGATTTTTGGGTGAATTTTGGGGGATTTCATTGGATTTTGGTGAATGACCCAAAACCCTCAGAATGCCTTAATCCACCTGGGACACGGAAATGGTGGGAATTTGGGAAATTTGGGATTTTGGGGAATTTTTGGGAATTTTTTTGGGAATTTTCAGGGGGATTTGAGGGTTTTCTGGTGGAATTTGGGGAATTTTTGTTGATTTTTGGGTGAATTTCATTGGTTTTGGCGATGGCTCAGAACCCCCAGAATGCATTAATCCACCTGGGACACGGAAATGGTGGGAATTTGGGAATTTTGGGAATTTTTGGGAATTTTTTGGAATTTTTGGGAATTTTTGGGGAATTTTTGGGAGGTCCTGGATGGATTTTTGGGGATTTTAATTGGAATTTTGGGTGAATTTCATTGGATTTTGGCAAGGACCCAAAACCCCCAGAATGCCCTAATCCACCTGGGACATGGAAATGGTGGGAATTTGGGAAATTTTGGGGAATTTTGGGAATTTTTGGGAATTTTTTGGGGAATTTTCGGGGGGATTTGAGGGGTTTCTGGTGGATTTTTGTTGGAATTTCATTGAATTTTGGGGGATTTTGTTGGATTTTGGCGATTTCCCCAAAATCCCATTTTTTTCCCTGGAAATTTTAATCTCATCACATTCCTGTTGATTTTTCTGAATTCCCTCAGAATCACCACCAAATTTTCCAGAATTCCCACTTTTTTCACCCAATTTTTTGGGTTTTTTTTAGTTTTTTGGGAATTTTTGAGATTCTTTCTTCCCAAATATCCCAAAATCCCATTTTTTCCCAATAATTTTCCAAAATTCCCAATAGAATTTGGGGAGAGATTTCACTCCCATCACCTTCCCTCAGAATCACTAAATTTTCCATAATTCCCACTTTTTTCACCCAATTTTTTCACTTTTTTCTTTCATTTTTTGGGGAATTTTTGGGATTCTCTCTTCCCAAATTCCCCAAAATCCCATTTTTCCCCAGGAATTTTCCAAAATTCCCCATAAAAATCAGGAAAATATTTCAATCCCATCACCTTCACTGCGATTTTTCTGAATTCTCCCCCAAATTTTCCACAATTCCCACATTTTTCACCCAAATTTTTCACTTTTTTTTTCATTTTTTTGGGAATTTTTGGGATTCCCTCATCCCAAATTTTCCAAAATCCCATTTTTTTCCCAGGAATTTCCCAAATTCCCAATAGAATTTAGGGAGAAATTTCAATCCCATCTCCTTCACTGCAATTTTTCTGAATTCTCCCCCAAATTTTCCACAATTCCCACATTTTTCACCCAATTTTTTTGTTTTTTTTTAAATTTTTTGGGAATTTTTGAGATTCCCTCTTCCCAAATTTTCCAAAATCCCATTTTTCCCCAATAATTTTCTCAAATTCCCAATAAAATTTGGGGGAAAGAATTTCAATCCCATCACCTTCCCTCAGAATCACTAAATTTTCCACAATTCCCACATTTTGCACCCAAATTTTTGAGGATTTTTTTTCGTTTTTTGGGAATTTTTGAGATTCTCTCTTCCCAAATTCCCCAAAATCCCATTTTTTCCCAATAATTTTCCCAAATTCCCAATAAAATTTGGGGAAAGAATTTCAATCCCATCAGATTCCCTCAGAATCACCAAATTTCCCAAATTCCCACATTTTTCACCCAATTTTTTCCCAGTTTTTTTCATTTTTTGGGAATTTTTGGGATTCTCTCTTCCCAAATTTCCCAAAATCCCATTTTTTTCCCAGAAATTTAGGGAGA
>NW_028147632.1:2709284-2771541 GCF_008360975.1 Lichenostomus cassidix | reverse complement strand
TTCCCCAATTTCCCCATTTTTCACCATTTTCCCCTATTTTTCCCATTTTTTCCACATTTTTGGATCCATTTTCCCCCATTTTTGCCCATTTTTAGTCCATTTTCCCCCATTTTCTCCATTTTTCCCCATTATTTTCCCCAATTTCCCCATTTTTTCCCCTTTTTCCCCCATTTTTTCCCTATTTTTGGATCCATTTTCCCCATTTTTCCCTATTTTTTGATCCATTTTTGGATCCATTTCCCCCATTTTTCCCCCATTTTTTCCCCATTTTTTCCCCCATTTTTTTCTCCCTTTTTGCCCAATTTTCCCCATTTTTTCCCCATTTTTCCTATTTCCCCCATTTTCCCCATTTCCCCATTTTTCCCCCATTTTCCCCCATTTCTTTCATTTTTTGCCCAATTTTCCCCGTTTTTCCCATTTTCCCCATTTTTTCCCCATTTTCCTCCATTTTTTGATCCATTTTTCCCCCAAATTTTTGGATCCATTTTTTCTCCATTTTCCCCCATTTTTCCCCATTTTTTCCCATTTTTTCCCCATTTTCCCCATTTTTTCCCCATTTTTTTCCCATTTTTCCCAATTTCCCCATTAATTTCCCCATTTTTTCCCATTTCTCACCTCCAGAATTGCGTCACAAGCAGTGATCTGGTTGTGCAGCTCAGCAATGTTCTCACTCTCCCGGATGTCTGAGCAGTCAAGGACACCTTGGGGACACTCTGGGGACACTTGGGGACATTTTGGGGACATTTTGGGTCACTTTGGGAACATTTGGGGGCATTTTGGGTCATTTTGGGGGATTTTGGGGACATTTTTGGGGCATTTTGGGGACATTTTTAGTGCCTTGAAAATATTTTGGGACATCAAGGACACCTTGGGGACACTTGGGGACACTTTGGGGACATCTGGGGACACTTTGGGGATTGTTTTTGGGGATTTTGGGACACTTTGGGGGAATTTTGGGGCATTTTTGGGGAATTTTGGGCCATTTTTAAGGGATTTTGGAGGCTTTTGGGGACATTTTTAGTGCTTTGGAGACACCTTGGGGACATCAAGGACACCCTTGGGGACATCAGGGACATCCAGGGGACACTTTAGGGACACTTGGGGACATTTTTTGGTGATTTTGGGGCATTTGGAGCCATTTTTAGGGGATTTTGGGGACATTTTGGGGAATTTTGGGGCATTTTTAGTGCCTTGAGGACACTTTGGGGACACTTTGGGACATCAGGGATACCTTGGGGACACTTTGGGGACATCTGGGGACACTTTGGGGATTGTTTTTGGGGATTTTGGGGCGTTTTGGGGGAATTTTGGGGCATTTTTAAGGGATTTTGGGGCATTTTTAAGGGATTTTGGAGGCTTTTGGGGACATTTTTAGTGCTTTGGAGACACCTTGGGGACACTTGGGGACACCTTGGGGACACTTTGGGGACATTTTGGGTCACTTCGGGAACATTTGGGGGCATTTTGGATCATTTTTGGGGGATTTTGGGTCATTTTTGGGGGGATTTTGGGGCATTTTTGGGCATTTTTAGGGCATTGGGGACACTTTGGGGACACCTGAGGACACTTGGGGACACCCAGGGGACACTTAGGGACACTTTAGAGACTTTTTTGGAGGATTTGGGAGCATTTGGGGCCATTTTTAGGGGATTTTGGGGGCACTTTTTGAGCTTTGGGGACATCAAGGGACATTGGGGACATGTGGGGACACTTTAGGGACAATTTGGGGACACTTTAGAGACAATTTTGGGGGATTTGAGGTCATTTTTGGGTGCTTTAGGTGCATTTTTAGGGGTTTTGGGGTCAAATTTGGGGGATTTGGGGTCATTTTTGGCGGCAGTGACACCCTGGGGACACTTGGGGACACCTTGGGGACACTTTGGGGACACTTGGGGACAATTTAGAGACAATTTTGGGGGATTTGAGGTCATTTTTGGGTGCTTTAGGTCCATTTTTAGGGGTTTTGGGGTCAATTTCGGGGGTTTTGGGGTCATTTTTGGTGGCAGTGACACCCTGGGGACATCAAGGACAATCAGGGACACCATGGGGACACTTGGGGACAATTTGGGGACAATTTTGGGGGATTTGAGGTTATTTTTGGGTGCTTTAGGTCAATTTTTAGGGGTTTTGGGGTCAATTTTGGGGGATTTGGGGTAATTTTTGGTGGCAGTGACACCCTGGGGACATTGAGGACAATCAGGGACACCATGGGGACACTTGGGGACAATTTGGGGACAATTTTGGGGGATTTGAGGTTATTTTTGGGTGCTTTAGGTCAATTTTTAGGGGTTTTGGGGTCAATTTTGGGGGATTTGGGGTCATTTTTGGTGGCAGTGACACCCTGGGGACACTTGGGGACAATCAGGGACACCTCAGGGTCACCTTGGGGACACTTTGGGGACAATTTAGAGACAATTTTGGGGGATTTGAGGTCATTTTTGGGTGCTTTAGATCCATTTTTAGGGGTTTTGGGGTCAAATTTGGGGGTTTTGGGGTCATTTTTGGCGACAGTGACACCCTGGGGACACTTGGGGACACTTTGGGGACACTTTAGAGACAACTTTGGGGGATTTGAGGTCATTTTTGGGTGGTTTAGATCAAGTTTTAGGGATTTGGGGGTCAATTTTGGGGTCATTTTTGGTGACAGTGACACCCTGGGGACACTTGGGGACACTTGGTGACACTTGGGGACACTTTAGAGACAATTTTGGGGGATTTGAGGTCATTTTTGGGTGCTTTAGATCCATTTTTAGGGGTTTTGGGGTCAATTTTGGGGGATTTGGGGTCATTTTTGGTGACAGTGACACCCTGGGGACACTTGGGGACAATTGGGGACACCTTGGGGACACTTTAGAGACAACTTTGGGGGATTTGAGGTTATTTTTGGGTGGTTTAGATCCATTTTTAGGGGTTTTGGGGTCAATTTTGTGGATTTTGGGGTCATTTTTGGTGACAGTGACACCCTGGGGACATCAAGGACAATCAGGGACACCCTGGGGACACCTTGGGGACAATTTGGGGACAACTTTGGGGGATTTGAGGTCATTTTTGGGTGCTTTAGATCAAGTTTTAGGGGTTTTGGGGTCAATTTTGGGGGATTTGGGGTCATTTTTGGTGGCAGTGACACCCTGGGGACATTGGGGACAATCAGGAACACCTCAGGGTCACCTTGGGGACACTTTGGGGACAATTTTGGGGGATTTGAGGTCATTTTTGGGTGCTTTAGATCCATTTTTAGGGGTTTTGGGGTCATTTTTGGTGGCAGTGACACCCTGGGGACACTTGGGGACAATCAGGGACACCCTGGGGACACCTTGGGGACACTTGGGGACAATTTGGGGACAACTTTGGGGGATTTGAGGTTATTTTTGGGTGCTTTGGGTCATTTTATAGGGGTTTTGGGGTCAATTTTGTGGATTTTGGGGTCATTTTTGGTGGCAGTGACACCCTGGGGACACTTGGGGACACCTTGGGGACACTTGGGGACACTTTGGGGTCAATTTTGGGATACAGTCCTGGATGGATGCTTTCTCCACCTCCTGCAGCTCCAACTCCACCTGCCGGGAATACTGCCGAAGGTCCACACCCTGCAAAGGAATTTGGGGACATTTGGGGACATTTGGGGACATTTGGGGACATTTTGGGGACACTTTGGGACATTTGGGGACATTTTGGGGACATTTGGGGACATTTTGGGATTTCTATGGGATTTTTCAGGGACATTTTAGGATTTTTGGGGGATTTTTTTGGATTTTTTGGGACATTTGGGGACATTTTGGGAATATTTTTGGGATATTTTGGGGACATTTGGGGACATTTTGGGATTTTTTGGGATTTTTCAGGGACATTTTGGGATTTTTTGGGGATTTTTTGGGACATTTGGGGACATTTTGGGGACATTTTTGGGACATTTGGGTATTTTCTGCGGACATTTAGGGACATTTTGGGGTTTTTCGGGATTTTTCAGGGACATTTAGGGGACATTTTTGGATGTTTTGGGAATTTTTGGGGACATTTGGGGACATTTTGGGGACTTTCTGGGATTTTTTGGGATTTTTCAGGGACATTTTGGGGACATTTTTTGATATTTGGGGACTTTTTGGGGACATTGTGGGATACTTGGGGACATTTGGGGACACTGTGGGATATTTGGGGACATTTTGGGGACTTTTGGAGACATTTTGGGGACAAATTGGGGACATTTGGAGACATTTTTGAGACATTTGGGGACATTTAGGGACTTTTTGGGGACATTTGGGAACATTTTGGGGATTTTTTTACATTTGGGGACATTTGGGGAACTTTTTGGGGACATTTTGGGCTATTTTGGGATTTTTTGGGGACATTTGGGGACATTTTGGGACATTTTGAGGAGATTTGGGGACATTTGGGGACATTTTGGGTCCACCTGGGGATATTTAGGGGAAATTTTGGGATATTTTGGCATTTTTTGGGGACATTTGGGGACATTTTGCACTATTTGGGGATATTTAGGGACGTTGTGGGGATATTTGGGGACATTTTGGGATTTTTTGGGGATTTTTTTTGGATATTTAGGGACATTTTGGGGACATTTGGGGACATTTTGGGGACACTCACAGTCTGCAGAGCTTCCTGCACCAAAGCGTCCTCCAGGTTCTCCTGGATGTGAACTGAAAAATGGGGAAAAAATGGGAAAAATGGGGAAAAGTGGGAGAGAAAAAGAAGAAAAAAATATGAGAGAAAAAAGGGGGAAAATGGGGAGAAAAATAAGAAAAAATGGGGAAAAATGAGGAGGAAAATGGGGAAAAAATGGGAGAGAATAGGAAAAAAATGGGGAAAAAATGGGGAAAAATGGGGGGAAAATGGGGAAAAAATGGGGAAAAATGGGGAAATAAAGTGGGAAAAATGGGGAAAAATGGGAGAGAAAAAGAAGAAAAAAATAGGAGAGAAAAAAGGGGGAAAATGGGGAGAAAAATAAGAAAAAATGGGGAAAAATGAGGAGGAAAATGGGGAAAAAATGGGGAAAAAATGGGAGAGAAGAATAGGAAGAAAATGGGGAAAAAATGGGGAAAAAATGGGGAAAAATGGGGGAAAAATGGGGAAAAATGGGGAAAAAACAAAATGGGGAAATTTAGAGAAATGAGGAAAATGGGAAAATAGGGAAAATGGGGAAAAATGGGGAAAAAATGGGGAAAAAATGGAGAAAAATGGGGGAAAAAATGGGGGAAAAATGGGGAAAAAATGGGGAAAAAATGGGGAAAAATGGGGAAATAAAGTGGGAAAAATGGGGAAAAATGGGAAAAATGGGGAAAAATGGGAGAGAAAAAGAAGAAAAAAATAGGAGAGAAAAAAGGGGGAAAATGGGAGAAAAATAAGAAAAAAATGGGGAAAATGAGGAGGAAAATGGGGAAAAAATGGGAGAGAATAGGAAAAAATGGGGAAAAAAAAAATGGAAAAAATTGAGAAAAATGGGAAAATTGGAAAAAATGGAGAAAAAATGGAGAAAAAATGGGGAAAATGGGGAAAAATGGGGAGAGAAGAATAGGAAAAAATGGGGAGAAAAATAAGAAAAAACAGGGGGGAAATGGGGAAAAATACAGGAAAAAATAGGGAAAAAATTGGGGAAAAATAGGGAAAAAATGGGGGGAAATACAGGAAAAAAATGGGGGAAAAAGAGGGAAAAATGGGAAAAAATGGGGGAAAAATAGGAAAAATGGGTAAGAAGAATAGGAAAAAAATGGGGGGGAATTGGGAAAAATGGGGGGAAAAATGGAGAAAATGCGAGAAAAATTAGGAAAAAAATTAGGAAAGAAATGGGGGAAAAAATGGAGGGAGGAAATAGGAAAAGTGAGGGGAAAAATACGGGAAAATGAAGGGGGAAATAGGAAAAAATGGGGAAAAAATAGGGAAAAATGGGGGGAAAATGGGAAAAAAGGGGGGATTGGGTCGTAATTCCCCCCCCGTCCCAAATGGTTCCGTCCGCTTTAGGCCACGCCCCCTGCACAAGCCACGCCCCCTTCCATTGACAGCAATGTTGACTCCAAATCCTGGCCACGCCCCCAGCAGGCTGGACACGCCCAAATAAGGTAAATGGCCACGCCCACAGTCAACCCAAATTAGGGTGCTGGCCACGCCCCCTTAACCCAAATAAGGTCATGACCACGCCCACAATCAAGCCAAATTAGGTGATTGGCCACGCCCCCGCCAGGCCCCGCTCACCCACATATGGTCATGACCACGCCCACAAGCATTCCAAATAAGGTTATAGCCACGCCCACACGCATTCCAAATGAGGTAAATGGCCACGCCCCCACCAGGCGCCATTAACCCAAATAAGGTCATGGCCACGCCCCTCTCGGACTCCCATTCATCCTTTACCTGCAGGCCACGCCCCTCTAAGGCTCCACCCCATTCTACCTGCTGACCACGCCCGCCCAGGCCCCGCCTCCTAATTAACGCGGAAAGTTGGCTAATAGAGAAAGGACATATAGATTTAAACAAGCTGTTTTGTAACACTTAGACAAGCTGTTTCTTAGCAATAGCCGTACTCTGTTCACTATTGCCCAGATGGCAACTCTCTGGCCAGTCAGCAAATTAGAGCACAATGAGCAAATTAGAGTCCAGCTTCCTGCAACATTGGGATAAGGCTGCTGATAGGGATGTGCAAGAACCAATAAAAAAATAGAAAACTGAGTAAAGTGAATATGTATCCATACATAAGGCAAATAGCCAGACTTAGGGCGTTGAAGCAAATAACCTATAATAATATGCGGTTACAGAATATGCATTACCTAATTAACCACCCTATAAGTATGTATGCTAACACTCAATAAACCGAAGCTTGCTGTACACTCACATTGGGCGTTCAAGTCTTCCGCGTCTCGACAAATTAACGCTTGATTTAATTAATCAGTGACGCCACACTGCCTCTTACCATCCACCTCGTCCAGCTCCGCCCCGTCCAGGTCCAGCTCGGCCTCCAGCTCTGCCTCCAGCGGCGCCGGCAGCGCTCCCACCTGCGGCACGGCACGGTCAGCGGCGCCCTCACCGCCCCCAGAGCCTCCGCCGCCCCGAAAAACCCCAAAGTCTCCACAGGAAATCCCAAAATAATGTAAAATAAAGCAGAAATCCCCGAAGCTCTCCAGCTCCCGGCGGTACCTCAGCCTGCGCCTGCGCCGCCATCTTGTTGAAGCACGGCGCGGGGGCGGGATGACGTCATTTCCGGCTGATTCTCCTCCTTTTGGGTGCTGGTGGAAAGTCGCAGTGGTGCAGCCATGGTGAGAGCTCGGCGGGGATCCGCCGCCATCGGGGCGGGGAGAGGGCGGCGGGCGGCGGGAAGGGCGCGGCGAGATGGCGGAGGGGCTGAGGGAGGCGGCGGGGCGGGAATGGCGCGATGGCAGCGGGAAGGGAGCGAATGTCTGAGCCCTCCCCTTCAGATGTCGTGGCGCCTTGGCTCCCCTCATGGCGCCTTGGCTCCCCTCATGGCGGCCTTGGCTCCTCACGGTGACACTTCGACACCCCGGGTGTCCCCACTGCCCGGGAAGGGTGGTGGCACCGCGGGTGGGGTGTGGGACACCCCTGGGTGGTGGCACCGCTCGTGTCCTGCTCTCCTGTCACTTAGTCCCCAGATCCCCTCAGGATTGGCCCGATAAAAGTGTCCGTAAAGTGTCCACAACCTCCCTAGAAAGGGAGCCAAACCCCCTTAAAAGTGTCCACAACCCCCCTAGAAGTGTCCACAACCGCCTTGAAAGTGGCACACAGAGCCAGGGACACAGAGTCAGGGACACAAAGCCACTCGGAGCCCAGCCTGGCCACAGAGCCACCCTGAGCACAGAGCCACTCTGAGCACAGAGCCAGCCTGAGCACAGAGTCACTCTCAGCACAGAGCCACTCTGAGCACAGAGCCACTCTGAGCACAGAGCCAGCCTGAGCACAGAGTCACTCTCAGCACAGAGCCACTCTGAGCACAGAGCCACTCTCAGCACAGCCAGGACACAAAGCCATTCTGAGCCCAGCCTGGGCACAAAGCCACCCTGAGCACAGAGCCACTCTGAGCACAGAGCCACTCAGAGCACAGAGCCACTCAGAGCACAGCCAGGACACAAAGCCACCCTGAGCACAGAGCCACTCTCAGCACAGCCAGGGACACAAATTCACTCTGAGCACAGCCAGGACACAAAGTCACTCTGAGCACAGCCAGGACACAAAGCCACTCGGAGCCCAGCCTGGGCACAAAGCCACCCTGAGCACAGAGCCACTCGGAGCACAGAGCCAGGACACAAAGCCACTCTGAGCACAGAGCCAGCCTGAGCACAGAGTCACTCTCAGCACAGAGCCACTCTGAGCACAGCCAGGACACAAAGCCATTCTGAGCCCAGCCTGGGCACAAAGCCACCCTGAGCACAGAGCCACTCTGGGCACAGCCAGGACACAAATTCACTCTGAGCACAGAGCCACTCAGAGCACAGAGCACTCTGAGCACAGCCAGGACACAAAGCCATTCTGAGCACAGAGCCACTCGGAGCACAGAGCCACTTGGAGCACAGAGCACTCTGAGCACAGCCAGGACACAAAGCCACTCGGAGCCCAGCCTGGGCACAGAGCCACCCTGAACACAGAGCCACTCTCAGCACAGCCAGGACACAAAGCCATTCTGAGCCCAGCCTGGGCACAGAGCCAGCCTGGGCACAGAGCCAGGATACAGAGCCATTCTGAGCACAGAGCCACCCTGAGCACAGCCAGGACACAAAGTCACTCTGAGCACAGCCAGGACACAAATTCACTCTCAGCACAGCCAGGACACAAAGCCATTCTGAGCCCAGCCTGGGCACAAAGCCACCCTGAGCACAGAGCCACTCTGAGCACAGCCAGGACACAAAGCCACTCGGAGCCCACCCTGAGCACAGAGCCACCCTGAGCACAGAGTCACTCTGAGCACAGCCAGGACACAAAGCCACTCGGAGCCCACCCTGAGCACAGAGCCACCCTGAGCACAGAGCCAGCCTGAGCACAGAGCCACCCTGAGCACAGCCAGGACACAAAGTCACTCTGAGCACAGCCAGGGACACAAAGCCATTCTGAGCCCAGCCTGGGCACAAAGCCACCCTGAGCACAGAGCCACTCTGAGCACAGCCAGGACACAAAGCCACTCTGAGCACAGCCAGGACACAAAGTCACTCGGAGCACAGCCAGGACACAAAGCCACTCGGAGCCCACCCTGGGCACAAAGCCACCCTGAGCACAGAGCCACTCGGAGCACAGAGCCAGGACACAAAGCCACTCTGAGCACAGAGCCACCCTGAGCACAGAGCCAGCCTGAGCACAGAGTCACTCTCAGCACAGAGCCACTCTCAGCACAGAGCCACTCTCAGCACAGCCAGGACACAAAGCCATTCTGAGCCCAGCCTGGGCACAAAGCCACCCTGAGCACAGAGCCACTCTGGGCACAGCCAGGACACAAATTCACTCGGAGCACAGAGCCACTCAGAGCACAGAGCACTCTGAGCACAGCCAGGACACAAAGCCATTCTGAGCCCAGCCTGGGCACAAAGCCACCCTGAGCACAGAGCCACTCGGAGCACAGAGCACTCTGAGCACAGCCAGGACACAAAGCCATTCTGAGCACAAAGCCACCCTGAGCACAGAGCCACTCGGAGCACAGAGCACTCTGAGCACAGCCAGGACACAAAGCCATTCTGAGCCCAGCCTGGGCACAAAGCCACCCTGAGCACAGAGCCACTCTGAGCACAGAGCCACTCAGAGCACAGAGCCACTCAGAGCACAGCCAGGACACAAAGCCACCCTGAGCACAGAGCCACTCTCAGCACAGCCAGGGACACAAATTCACTCTGAGCACAGCCAGGACACAAAGTCACTCTGAGCACAGCCAGGACACAAAGCCACTCGGAGCCCACCCTGGGCACAAAGCCACCCTGAGCACAGAGCCACTCGGAGCACAGAGCCAGGACACAAAGCCACTCTGAGCACAGAGCCAGCCTGAGCACAGAGTCACTCTCAGCACAGAGCCACTCTGAGCACAGCCAGGACACAAAGCCATTCTGAGCCCAGCCTGGGCACAAAGCCACCCTGAGCACAGAGCCACTCTGGGCACAGCCAGGACACAAATTCACTCTGAGCACAGAGCCACTCAGAGCACAGAGCACTCTGAGCACAGCCAGGACACAAAGCCATTCTGAGCACAGAGCCACTCGGAGCACAGAGCCACTTGGAGCACAGAGCACTCTGAGCACAGCCAGGACACAAAGCCACTCGGAGCCCAGCCTGGGCACAGAGCCACCCTGAGCACAGAGCCACTCTCAGCACAGCCAGGACACAAAGCCATTCTGAGCCCAGCCTGGGCACAGAGCCAGCCTGGGCACAGAGCCAGGATACAGAGCCATTCTGAGCACAGAGCCACCCTGAGCACAGAGCCATTCTGAGCACAGAGCCACTCTGAGCACAGAGCCACCCTGAGCACAGCCAGGACACAAAGTCACTCTGAGCACAGCCAGGACACAAATTCACTCTCAGCACAGCCAGGACACAAAGCCATTCTGAGCCCAGCCTGGGCACAAAGCCACCCTGAGCACAGAGCCACTCTGAGCACAGCCAGGACACAAAGCCACTCGGAGCCCACCCTGAGCACAGAGCCACCCTGAGCACAGAGTCACTCTGAGCACAGCCAGGACACAAAGCCACTCGGAGCCCACCCTGAGCACAGAGCCACCCTGAGCACAGAGCCAGCCTGAGCACAGAGCCACCCTGAGCACAGCCAGGACACAAAGTCACTCTGAGCACAGCCAGGGACACAAAGCCATTCTGAGCCCAGCCTGGGCACAAAGCCACCCTGAGCACAGAGCCACTCTGAGCACAGCCAGGACACAAAGCCACTCTGAGCACAGAGCCACCCTGAGCACAGCCAGGACACAAAGCCACTCTGAGCACAGCCAGGACACAAAGTCACTCGGAGCACAGCCAGGACACAAAGCCACTCGGAGCCCACCCTGGGCACAAAGCCACCCTGAGCACAGAGCCACTCGGAGCACAGAGCCAGGACACAAAGCCACTCTGAGCACAGAGCCACCCTGAGCACAGAGCCAGCCTGAGCACAGAGTCACTCTCAGCACAGAGCCACTCTCAGCACAGAGCCACTCTCAGCACAGCCAGGACACAAAGCCATTCTGAGCCCAGCCTGGGCACAAAGCCACCCTGAGCACAGAGCCACTCTGGGCACAGCCAGGACACAAATTCACTCGGAGCACAGAGCACTCTGAGCACAGCCAGGACACAAAGCCATTCTGAGCCCAGCCTGGGCACAAAGCCACCCTGAGCACAGAGCCACTCGGAGCACAGAGCCACTCTGAGCACAGCCAGGACACAAATTCACTCTGAGCACAGCCAGGACACAAAGCCACTCTGAGCACAGAGCCACCCTGAGCACAGCCAGGACACAAAGCCACTCTGAGCACAGCCAGGACACAGAGCCACTCGGAGCCCACCCTGGGCACAGAGCCTGCCTGAGCACAGAGCCACCCTGAGCACAGAGCCACCCTGAGCACAGAGCCACCCTGGGCACAGAGCCTGCCTGAGCACAGAGCCACCCTGAGCACAGAGCCAGCCTGAGCACAGAGCCACCCTGAGCACAGCCAGGACACAAAGTCACTCTGAGCACAGCCAGGGACACAAAGCCATTCTGAGCCCAGCCAGGACACAAAGCCACCCTCAGCACAGAGCACTCTGAGCACAGCCAGGACACAAAGTCACTCTGAGCACAGAGCCACTCTGAGCACAGAGCCACTCAGAGCACAGCCAGGACACAAAGCCACCCTGAGCACAGAGCCACTCTCAGCACAGCCAGGGACACAAATTCACTCTGAGCACAGCCAGGACACAAAGCCACTCGGAGCCCAGCCTGGGCACAAAGCCACCCTGAGCACAGAGCCACTCGGAGCACAGAGCCACTCTGAGCACAGCCAGGACACAAATTCACTCTGAGCACAGCCAGGACACAAAGCCACTCTGAGCACAGAGCCACCCTGAGCACAGCCAGGACACAAAGCCACTCTGAGCACGGAGCCACCCTGAGCACAGCCAGGACACAAAGTCACTCGGAGCACAGCTAGGACAGAAAGCCACTCGGAGCCCAGCCTGGGCACAAAGCCACCCTGAGCACAGAGCCACTCGGAGCACAGAGCCAGGACACAAAGCCACTCTGAGCACAGAGCCAGCCTGAGCACAGAGTCACTCTCAGCACAGAGCCACTCTCAGCACAGCCAGGACACAAAGCCATTCTGAGCCCAGCCTGGGCACAGAGCCAGCCTGGGCACAGAGCCAGGATACAGAGCCATTCTGAGCACAGAGCCACCCTGAGCACAGCCAGGACACAAAGTCACTCTCAGCACAGCCAGGACACAAAGTCACTCTGAGCACAGCCAGGACACAAAGCCATTCTGAGCCCAGCCTGGGCACAAAGCCACCCTGAGCACAGAGCCACTCTGAGCACAGCCAGGACACAAAGCCACTCGGAGCACAGAGCCACTCTGAGCACAGCCAGGACACAAAGCCACTCGGAGCCCACCCTGAGCACAGAGCCACCCTGAGCACAGAGTCACTCTGAGCACAGAGCCACCCTGGGCACAGAGCCACTCGGAGCACGGAGCCACCCTGAGCACAGCCAGGACACAAAGTCACTCTGAGCACAGCCAGGACACAAAGCCATTCTGAGCCCACCCTGGGCACAGAGCCTGCCTGAGCACAGAGCCACTCTCAGCACAGCCAGGACACAAAGCCATTCTGAGCCCAGCCTGGGCACAGAGCCAGGACACAGAGCCACTCTGAGCACAGAGCCACCCTGAGAGTGTCCCCAAACTGTCCCCAACTCCACTACATCTGTCCCCAACTTCCCTAAAAGTGTCTTTAATCCCTCTAAAATTGTCCCAAACCTCCCTAAAACTGTCCCCAGTCTCCCTAAAAGTGTCCCAAATAACCTCTAGGTGCCTTCAACCCTCCCTAAAGTTGTCCCCAACTTCGCAAAAACTGTCCCCAGTCTCCCTAAAAGTGTCTCAAACTTCCCTAAAAGTGTCCCCAACCTCCCAGAACAGTCCTTAATCTCCCTAAAAGTGTCCCCAAGCTCTCTAAATCTGTCCCAAACCTACCCAAGAGTGTCCCCAACCCCCTAAAAGTGTCCCCAACCCTCCTACAATTGTCCCCAACCTCCCCAAAAGTGTCCCTAGCCTTCCTAAAATTGTCCCCAGACCTCCCCTAAAAGTGTCCCAACTTCCCCAAACTGTCCCCAACCTCCCTCAAAGCGTCCCCAGCCCAGTGCCACCCCTGAGTGTCCCCTGCTGTCCCCACAGTCGCTGGTGATCCCCGAGAAGTTCCAGCACATCCTGCGAGTTCTCAACACCAACATCGACGGGCGCCGCAAGATCGCCTTCGCCATCACCGCCATCAAGGTGACACTGGGGACATTGGGGACACTCTGGGGACATTGGGGACATGGGGGACAGTGGGGACACTGCTGAGGACATGGGGGACAGTGGAGACACCGCTGGGGACATTGGGGACACCGCTGGGGACACCGCTGAGGACATTGGGGACACCGCTGGGGGTGTTCGTTAGCTGCTATCCCCTCTGGGGACACCGCTGGGGACATGGGGGACACTACTGGGGACATGGGGGACAGTGGGGACTCTGCTGGGGACATTGGGGACACTCTGGGGACATTGGGGACACCGCTGGGGGTGTTGGTTACCTGCTATCCCCTCTGGGGACACCACTGGGGACATGGGGGACAGTGGGGACTCTGCTGGGGACATTGGGGACACCGCTGGGGACATTGGGGACACACTGGAGACATTGGGGACACCGCTGGGGACATGCTGGGGACACTGCTGGGGACATTGGGGACACTCTGGGGACATTGGGGACACCGCTGGGGACATTGGGGACACACTGGAGACATTGGGGACACCGCTGGGGACATGCTGGGGACACTGCTGGGGACATTGGGGACACTGCTGGGGACATTGGGGACACTCTGGGGACATTGGGGACATGCTGGGGACACTGCTGGGGACATTGGGGACACCGCTGGGCTGTTTGTCACCTACTGTCACCTCAGTGTCCCCGCAGGGCATGGGGAGGCAGTGCTGGGGACACTCTGGGGACACCGCTGGGCTGTTTGTCACCTGCTGTCCCCTCACTGTCACTCACTGTCCCCACAGGGTGTGGGGAGGCAGTGCTGGGGACATTGGGGACACTCTGGGGACACTGCTGGGCTGTTTGTCACCCTCTGTCCCCTCCCTGTCACCTCAGTGTCCCCACAGCACGTGGAGAGGCGCTATGCCTGTGTGGTGCTGGGGACGCTCAGGGGACACTGCTGGGCTGTTTGTCACCCTCTGTCCCCTCACTGTCCCTGCAGGGTGTGGGGAGGCAGTGCTGGGGACACTCTGGGGACACTGCTGGGGGTGTTTGTCACCTGCTGTCCCCTCAGGGCGTGGGGAGGCAGTGCTGGGGACATCGGGGACACTGCTGGGGGTGTTTGTCACCTGCTGTCCCCTCGCTGTCCCCTCGCTGTCCCCTCAGGGCGTGGGGAGGCAGTGCTGGGGACACTGCTGGGCTGTTTGTCACCCTCTGTCCCCTCTCTGTCCCCTCACTGTCACTCTGTGTCCCCTCAGGGCGTTGGCAGGCGCTATGCCCACGTGGTTCTGCGCAAAGCTGACATCGACCTGACCAAGCGCGCCGGGGAGCTCACCGAGGACGAGGTGACACTTGGGGACATCATGGGGACACTTTTGGGGACTTTAGGGACACTTTTAGGTCACTCCAGGCTGTTTTTAAAGCCATTTTAGGCCATTTTTAGCTCCATTTCAGCCATTTTTAGTGCAGTTTGGGTGCAATTTTCAGGATTTTTGCCCAATTTGTGGGATTTGGGGACCTGAGGGGTTTGGAGACACCTTGGGGACACTTCAGGGACACATTTGGGGACACTTAGGTCACTCCAGGCTGGTTTTAGAGACATTTTAGGCCATTTTTAGCTCCATTTCAGCCATATTTAGTTCCATTTGGTTGCAATTTTTAGGATTTTTGGCCAAATTTGTGGCATTTGGTGACCTGAGGGGTTTGGGGACACCTTGGGGACACATTTGGGGACTTTAGGGACACTTTTAGGTCACTCCAGGCTGTTTTTAAAGCCATTTTAGGCCATTTTTAGCTCCATTTCAGCCATTTTTAGTGCCATTTGGGTGCAATTTTTAAGATTTTTGGCTCAATTTGTGGCATTTGGTGACAAGGGGTTTGGGGACACCTTGGGGACACTTCAGGGACACATTTGGGGACCTTGGGGACACTTTTAGGTCATTCCAGGCTGTTTTTAAAGACATTTTTGGCCATTTTTAGCTCCATTTCAGCCATTTTTAGTGCCATTTGGTTGCAGTTTTCAGGATTTTTGCCCAATTTGTGGGATTTAGTGACCTGAGGGGTTTGGGGACACCTTGGGGACACTTCAGGGACACATTTGGGGACACTTAGGTCACTCCAGGCTGGTTTTAGAGACATTTTAGGCCATTTTTAGCTCCATTTCAGCCATTTTTAGTGCCATTTGGTTGCAATTTTTAGGATTTTTGGCCAAATTTGTGGCATTTGGTGACCTGAGGGGTTTGGGGACACCTTGGGGACACATTTGGGGACTTTAGGGACACTTTTAGGTCACTCCAGGCTGTTTTTAAAGGCATTTTAGGCCATTTTAAGCTCCATTTCAGCCATTTTTAGTGCCATTTGGGTGCAATTTTCGGGATTTTTGGCTCAATTTGTGGGATTTGGGGACCTGAGGGGTTTGGGGACAATTCAGGGTCACATTTGGGGACACTTTTAGGTCATTCCAGGCTGTTTTTAGAGACATTTTAGACCATTTTGAGCTCCATTTCAGCCATTCTTAGTGCGATTTGGTTGCAATTTTCGGGATTTTTGCCCAACATTCAGCATTTTGGGGACAGTTTGGGATTTCTGGGGCCACCAGGTGTCCCCAGGTGTGTGACTGTCACTGTCCCCAGGTGGAGAGGGTGATCACCATCATGCAGAACCCTCGGCAGTACAAAATCCCCGACTGGTTCCTCAACCGGCAGAAGGATGTCAAGGACGGAAAATACTCCCAGGTGGGTCCCAAAAAATGACCCAAATTCCCCCAAAAACGTCCCCAAATGTCACCTCACCTGGCCCAGGTGGCCCCAAGCCTCTTTTCCCCCCATTTTCTCCCTTTTTTCCCCCAATTTTTCCCATTTTTCCCCCATTTTTCTCTCATTTCCCCCCATTATTTCCCCTTTTTCCCCCATTTTTTCCACATATTCCCTTTTAAAATTTTTCCTTCTTTCCCCATTATTTCTGAATTTCCCCCATTATTTCCCCCTTTTTCCTTAATTTTTCCCCATTTCCCTCCATTATTTCCCATTTTTCCCCTTTCCCTTCTTTTATCCCAAATTTTCCCCCATTTCCTTTCTTTTCTCCCCATTTTTCCCCATTTCCCCCTTTTTTTCCCTTTTTCCATTTCTCCCTATTTCTCTCCCTTATTTCCCATTTTCCCCTCACTTTTTCCTCCCTATTTTTCATTATTTCCCTTTTTTTTCCCCATTTTTTCCCCTTTTTTCCCCATTATTTCCCATTTTTTTCCCATTATTTCCCCTTTTTTCCCCATTATTTCCCTTTTTTCCCCATTATTTCCCATTTTTCCCCATTATTTCCCATTTTTTCCCCATTATTTCCCATTTTTTTCCCCATTATTTCCCATTTTTTTCCCCATTTTTTCCCCAATATTTCCCCTTTTTTCCCCCATTATTTCCCTTTTTCCCCATTATTTCCCATTATTTCCCATTTTTTCCCCATTATTTCCCATTTTTCCCCATTATTTCCCATTTTTTCCCCATTATTTCCCATTTTTTTCCCCATTATTTCCCATTTTTTTCCCCATTTTTTCCCCAATATTTCCCCTTTTTTCCCCCATTATTTCCCTTTTTCCCCATTATTTCCCATTATTTCCCATTTTTTCCCCATTATTTCCCCTTTTTTCCCCATTATTTCCCTTTTTTCCCCATTATTTCCCATTTTTTCCCCATTATTTCCACATTATTTCCCTTTTTCCCCATTATTTCCCATTATTTCCCCTTTTTTCCCCAATATTTCCCATTTTTTCCCCCATTATTTCCCCTTTTTTTCCCCATTATTTCCCATTTTTTTCCCCATTATTTCCACATTATTTCCCCTTTTTTCCCCATTATTTCCCCATTATTTCCCCTTTTTTCCCCATTACTTCCCCTTTTTTTCCCATTATTTCCCATTTTTTCCCCATTATTTCCCATTTTTTTCCCCAATATTTCCCCTTTTTTCCCATTATTTCCCCATTATTTCCCCATTATTTCCCATTTTTTCTCCATTATTTCCCATTTTTTTCCCCATTATTTCCCATTTTTTCCCCCATTATTTCCCATTTTTTCCCCCATTATTTCCCATTTTTTCCCCATTATTTCCCATTTTTTCCCATTATTTCCCCTTTTTCCCCATTATTTCCCATTTTTTCCCCATTATTTCCCATTTTTTTCTCCATTATTTCCCATTTTTTCCCCCCTATTTTTCCCTTTTTCCCGATTTCCCACCATTCCTCCCCCTTTTTCCCCAAATTTCCCCAATTTTTCCCATTTTTCCCAGGTTTTGGCCAACGGCTTGGACAACAAACTCCGCGAGGATCTGGAGCGTCTGAAGAAGATCAGAGCTCACCGCGGCCTGCGCCACTTCTGGGGGTAAAAACAGCGATTTGGGGGAAATTCCGGGAAATTCCAGCAATTCCGGGAATTCCACAATCCCAAAAAACCCAAAAATTGCCCAAAATCCCCAACATTTTGGGTTAAAATCCCAATTTTCCTCTTTTTTCACCCTCAAATCCGCAATCCCAAAACCCCCAAAAATCCCAAAAATTTTGGGGTAAAATCCCAATTTTTCCCTTTTTTCACCAGGAATCCACAATCCCAAAAACCCCCAAAATTGCCCAAAATTTTGGGGTAAAACCCTAATTTTCCCCTTTTTTCAGCCAGGAATCCACAATCTCAAAAAACCCAAAAATTGCCCAAAATCCCCAAAAGTTTTGGGGTAAAATCCCAATTTCCCCCTTTTTTCACCCTGGAATCCGCAATCCCAAAAATTCCCCAATTTTTCCCTTTTTTCAGCCAGGAATCCACAACCCCAAAAAACCCCAAAAATTGCCCAAAATCCCAGGAATTTTGGGGTAAAACCCCAATTTTTCCCCTTTCTCAGCCAGGAAACCACAATCCCAAAACCACCAAAAATTGCCCAAAATCCCCAAAGATTTTGGGGTAAAATCCCAATTTTCCCCTTTTTTCAGCCAGGAATCCACAACCCCAAAACCACTAAAAATTGCCCAAAATCACAAAACCATCAAAAATTGCCCAAAATTGCAGGAATTTTGGGTAAAATCCCAATTTTCCCCTTTTTTCCAGGCTGAGAGTTCGAGGTCAGCACACCAAGACCACTGGGCGTCGCGGGAGAACCGTGGGAGTGTCCAAGAAAAAATAAAGGAAAAAGAGGTGGAATATTGTGGATTTTGGGAATTCTAAGAATAAAAGAATTATTGGAACTGAGAAGTGGATTTTTTTGGGGGGAGAAAAGGGTTTTCCCTCAATTTTTTGCGGGTAGTTTTTGGGAATGAGTTTTTTTAGGAATGGAAGGAGATTTTGGGGGCTAAAAGTGATTTTTTTGGGATACAAGTGGTTTTGGAGGGAATCAAATAAATGCTTTTTGGGAATGAAGTGAGATTTTAGGGGATAGAAGTGGAATTTTGGTATAGAAATGGATTTTTTGGGAATAAAAGTGGATTTTCCACTCCAGCCGCCCTCAACCAACATGGCGCCGCCCACAACCAAGATGGCGCCCACGCTTTACTCAATGCCAGCCTTGCCCTTCAGCAAAATGGCGCCTTTGCCCTCACGGCCTTTCTGCCCCATTTTGTCACTCCTTGCCCTGGGCAGGGAACAAAACACGTAAGGAAAGCCTCGAGGGTTTGGTGAAGGGGGGGGAGACATCCCTCATTGGTCACTGGCACAACACGCCTGACTCGGTGAAATGAATTGAATGGATTATCAAATCACAGCAAGAGAATGAGAAGTAAAATAATTCCTACCAAAACACTTCCTGCCCACCTTTCCCTCCTTTCTGGGCTTCACTTTATCCCTCACTCCCCCCATCCTGCCCACCGAGAGGCACAGAGGGTGGAGGTTACAGTCAGGGCATGTCATTCCTCCCCCTCAGGCAGAGGAATCCTTGTCCTGCTCCAGCCTGGGGTCCCTCCAGGGGACACAATCCCTCAGGAACAGGCTGCTCCAGCGGGGATCCCACACAAGTCCCGCCGGGAGCACCTGCCATGGCTCTGAGGGGCTTCCCACGGGCTCGGGGTCTCTCTCAGCTATCTCTGCTCCGGCCTGGACTCCTGCCGGGGCTGCAGGGAGCTCTCTGCTCCATCCCGGACTCACCACAGCGGTTCCTCGCCCTCCTGCCCAGCCCGGGACATTCCAGGCTGTCGCTCCTCTCCCGACATTTTCAGGAACGGACCACGGAGCTTCGAGCCCCTCACCCCAAGCTAAGCCCGCCCCTCGCTCCCATTGGCTGATGTTCCCGCCCGAACCCCACTGCTCCTTTTGATTGGCTGAATCTCCTGCCACTCCTCATCCTCGCGTACTGATTGGCAGGAGCGGCTCTGAGGGACAATCCCGCCTTGTCCCCACATCGCTTTGATTTCCCCCAAAAAGCCAAAATCTCCCCAAACCCCTTGGGCTGAGCGGAGGAACGGACAGCGTTTGGGCAGAAAACTCCCGAATCGTTGTTCCCCAGGCTGGGAAGGACAAACGGAACCCAACTGATTTGGGAGCTCCAGCAGCTCCTCTCTGCCGGCCCAGCTGAAGGCCTCGCTGGCTGCTGGAGGCTGCACGGGCAGACTGGGAGCACTGGGAGCACTGGGAAGAGGCTCTGGCTCGGCTGAAGCCCCCGGGGCAGGGGCAGCAGGGCAAGGGACAGGGCTGCAGGTGCTGAGGGGACACGAGGGACAGTGTGGCCTTCACAAGTCTTTATTGTGAACGTTATAAAACAATACGAGTGTGAGCAGCAACACTGGCACCATAAATGCTGATGGAGGTCACACGAGGACATCTGAAACCATGCTGAGTTGGAATAGACCTCCAAGAATTGATTCAAGCCCTTAAGCAAGTGGCCCAGGTGGGGTTAAATCCACACCTTGGCATTATTAGTAATTCACACCCAGGAAGGTTACATTCATACGGAAGCAACTGTTCATAATCTGTATGCAAAGAGGTAGATCAATATATAAATACATGATTAGTGTAAAAATACAGTGTTAGGAAGACATGTTTGAAATCTCTTATCACACACTTCTATCTGTAGATATATAAAAGATCTCTAGAGAAATACGTACTACAACAGGAACCCTAAAATGGCTCCAGAGATAGAAAGCAACACCCAGCCCAGACACCCAGAGCTTTCACATCATTTCTTCCTCCTGCAGAACAAGCACTGAGCTGACCCCAAGGATCAGTGCAAGGCAGATGTTGCAGCTGGTGAAGGAAATCCTCATGCTGGGGGAAGAGAAGATCTCTCCCCGAACACAGATTTTTTCTCCATCCTGTTACTGGTGAGTTTGGGGTCTGCTGCAGATAAACTGTATGTCATTTGAGCAGGGCTGTCTCCCGAGGTAATTCTCAGCCAGGTGCACACAGTCTGCATTGCCCTGGACAGGAACCCTGCAGGGAGGAGCAGTGACAGTGATGGAACTTCAGGGGAACAGCTTGTGCCCCTGTGCCCCCCAGGCCCTGTCTGTGCCCTCTATGCCCCCCTAGGCTCTGCCTGTGCCCCCAAAGCTCTGCCTGTGCCCCCAGGCCCTGCCCAGCTCCCCAGCACTCACGAGGAGCTGAAGTTGCTGCCATCCACCCACTGCAGCCGCTGGCCCTGTCTGTGCAGCCCGAGCCAGTAATCCTTGTTCTTGCTGAAATGGAACAGGAACTCCTGGCAAGGAGAGAGGAGCAG
Source organism: Lichenostomus cassidix (assembly GCF_008360975.1). NCBI lineage: Eukaryota > Metazoa > Chordata > Aves > Passeriformes > Meliphagidae > Lichenostomus > Lichenostomus cassidix. The sequence continues at coordinate 2,750,463 of NW_028147632.1, read as the reverse complement.
ATAATGGGAGCTGCAGCCCTGGCCCAGGAGCTCCCCAGGCTCCCCTCAGCCACCCCAAACCCCTCACTCACCATTTCCTTGTCAGTGAGCACAGCCAGGGAGGCCTCGAGCTCTGAGCACTGAGCCTTAGCCTGATCCCAGGAGAGACAATCCGTCGAGAGGAAGTAGCAGGTCCTGTTGTACCCAACCCAGACATCGGGACAGGCCGACTGAGAGTGCATTTTCACTGCAGAGTGAACAGAAGGTCTGAGGATTCTCCCCTCACGGAGCAGCCCGAGCTCCCATTGGCTGGTTTTCCCGCTCAAATTCCCCCATCCCAGCGATTGGCTGATTCAGCCGTCACTCCTCGTTCTCCCGCGCGCTGATTGGTCAGGGCGGGGCTGACGGGCGATCCCGGCCGTGAGGGAGCAGTGAGCCCGCAGTGCCCCGAGGGGTTGGGCTGAGGCTGCTGCTCCTCCTTACCTGACACAGCAGCCAAGGACACCGCCAGAGCCACAGCCAGGAGCAGGAGCAGAGTCAGCACAGCCAGGGTGAGCACGGGATGGGATCTGATCCACTCAGCAGGAGCTGGAAAGAGCCGCAGGCCGTGAGCATGGAGCTGTCCTGAGCAGGCCCAGCCCTCACATCCCCACCCAACGCCCGGGGAGCACAGCAGGGACCCTCAGCCCGTGTGCCACTCACTGAGCTGGCAGCACGAACAGGGACAAGGGACACAGGTGTGGGGACAGCCAGGGCAGCAGAACTGCCCAGGGCCAGGGCTGTCAGTCCCAGCAGAGCTCTAGGCTTCTTCCAGAGCCCTGGACACAGCCACACCCTGCCAGCCCTGTGCTCCTGGGCTCACACTGCCCATTGTCCCCTCTCTAGAGGCCACAGCGCTGGCCCTGCACTCACCCAGATATCCTCTGAGGCTCTTGCTGTGTGTGACTCCCACTGCTGATCCATCCTGGCACTTCTCTCCAATGCCACCCCTGGGCTGGGATTCACTCTGCCCCAAGAGAGAAGCAGCTTCTCCCTGCCTGTGCCCAGCAGGATCTGGCAGCTGAGGCAATCCTGTACCTCTGGTTGCTGATCCATTTTGGGCACCCAGGGCATCCTCGGGAATCTCAACAACAGCTTCATCCTTCCTTAGTCTCATTTCAGACTGACAAATCGAGTCTCTCTGGTTGTGCTCAGCAGGATGTGGCACCTGAGGCAGCTCTGTCTGCTCAGTTCCTGACCTGTGCTTAGGATTCTGCTGCTCCTCTGGGCGCCCAGAGCTGGAGCCATAGCTGGAGCCATAGCTGGAGCCACTTCCATTGTCCTTCCCTTGGCTCCCTACACACGTACAGCTGTCGTGGCTCTGCTCCTCACCAAGACGATCTTGCACCTGAAGGAAGTCCCCAGCAGGCTCTCCATCCCTGGGGCACAATCCACTCTTCACATCTTTGCTCAGTGCACACTCAGAGGACTGATCTTGCCCCAGAGACATCAGCACTGATGGTCCAGGAGCACAGAATTGAGCTTCCAGTGCAGTTTCACAGCCTCCATCCTGGCCGACTGTGGAGCACATGATGAGAGCTCCCGGCTGGTGCTGGCTCTGGAAGGCACTGCCAGCTCAGCCCTGCCCTGTCTCTGCTCCCCGGCAGCACCTGGGGACACAAACACAGTGTCAGAGAGCTCCGGGCCCAGCTCGGCCCTGCAGCCCCAACCCCTCTGGCTGTGCAGCTCCGGGCTGGGACAGTTAGGGACAGGCAGGGACAGTTAGGGACAGTTAGGGACAGCGCCCGGGAGCTGCCGAGTGCGGGAACAGAGCAGCTGCGGATCGGGCTCAGCCTGCCGGGGAGACAAGGAAAGAACCAGCAGCCCTGAGGGGCTCAGCATTGTCCCCTGCATGCCCTGCGCTGAGGGTTGCAGCTCAGGGACAGCGAGCGCTGCAGAGCCCGGTCGGTACATGGTTGAGAGAAGAGGCAGAGCCTGGCAGGGAAGGTGGAAGGGAGGGCGGGGAGAGAGGGCAGGCGGGCGGGGCTGATGGAAGGAGAGAGACACGGTGATTCACGGGGTAACACACGGGGTGACACACGGGGTAACACACGGACACAGAGACAAGGAAGGAGGCGGGGTGGACGAGCCGGGCTGGCGCGAGGATCCGCTGAAAATACCGCAAGGTGCTCCCTCTCCTCCCGAGCGCTTGGCTTGGCAGAGACACTCAGGTTTCATTCCATCCCCTGCCAGCCCCAGGCACGGACATGTCCCGCTGCACCAGGGGCGCACAGCCCGGTGCCGCATGGCCGGGAACAGTCCCGGGAACGGGACAGCCACCTCTGTGCTACCCACAGCACCCGCGACGAGCCAGCGCTGCTCCGGCAGCAGCGGCAAGGAGACCGCGGGCAGCCGCTCCCTCAGTGGCCTCAGGCCAGCGGCAACACGGCGCCACAGCCAGGGAGGGAGGGAGGGAGGGAGACGGGAGAAGGAAGCCGCCACAGCCCTCCTGCCGCCCCCTGCATCCCCTCCATCCGCCCGCAGCGAGCCCCGAGCCCCGGCACAAGGCAGCGCGGCTCCCACCTGCGCTGGGACAGCCTCTCCGAGCTCCGCCGACGCCTCCCCGCGCTCTGCTCCGCCCGCTGCCGCCGCTCCCGGGTGCCACAGCCGATCGGCACAGCCGATCCGCGCTGGCCGTCCCCGTGAGTGAGAGAGTGAGTGTCTGTTACACCAAAACCCGTCCAGAGGGCGTGGCCGAAGCAGAGGCTCCCCTGCCGCCCGGCCAATCAGCGCGCGAGCCGAGGGAGCTCAGCCAATCGGGGCAGACTGCTCAGGACGTTCCCATCACGATTGTATTTTCTGCAGTGCTACCCGCCGTGGCACCGGAGCCACCCGCACCCTGCCCTGCCTGTCCTGGCCTCCTGGCGGTACAGGGAGGGACACGGGACGGAGGGAGACGGGAGAAGGAAGCCGCCACAGCCCCCCTGCCGCCCCCTGCATCCCCTCCATCCGCCCGCAGCGAGCCCCGAGCCCCGGCACAAGGCAGCGCGGCTCCCACCTGCGCTGGGACAGCCTCTCCGAGCTCCGCCGCCTGCCCGGGCTCTGCTGCTCTCACTGCTGCCGCTTCTCTCTGAGCTCCGCCGCCTGCCCGGGCCGCACGGCTGATCCACAACTCTGAGCCACAGGGAATTGTGGTGGAACCGCTTGGGAAAGATTTTGGCTCCCAAAAGTGAATACTTCAAAAGATATTTGTGACATGCAAAGCCCAAAGTCTGACGTCCCTTATCAGTGTTTTCTTAGGTTGTTGGAGCACAGCCCAAGTATGATCAGCAATAAGCAATAAAATCGTCATGTTTAATGTCCAAAGTCAATACCATAATCATTAATTCCTGACCCATGCCCTGACCATCCCAAGGCAGATATGAGATTCCCTCTATGTTTATGACTCTGCTCACTTTCCTTTGACCTCAGAGAATTTCAAACCCCAGAACTGTCCCAGCCATTTTCATATTATGGCCTTTTCTCTCGGTTTCCTGTGACCATTTATTGGGGAAGATGAACTAGGAAAGCCTTATAAATATGATTACCTGGCAAAAGATGCTGAGAATATGGAGATGGAAATGAAGACAAGCTTTGAGTTACCAAACCCCAGTTACTGAACAACTAGAAAACAATGGTGTGGCCGATTGGAGGTAATCCCCTCTTGATGGAACAATCTCCTCTGCCTGCAGACAGCTCCACGGCTCAGAGCAGACCCTGCCTGCTTGGCAGAGGGTCCAAAAAGCAGTTTTTAGGGTTTAAAATATAACCCCGTGTGGTAATGCAATGGTTCTTATAGGTTGTGTGTAAATGTTGTAGGGTTTGGAGCTTGTTCTGGATTGGTTAGTGAGAATTAGAATATTCAAAATATAACCCTGTATGGTAATGTGATGATTCTTATAGGTTGTATGTAAATGTTGTAGGGTTTGGAGCTTGTTCTAGATAGGTTAATGAGAATTAGAATTTTCAACACAGAAAATGATTTATATATTGTAAATGGCAACCACTGGATCTCTCTCTTTTCCGCTCCTCTTCTACTCTCTCTCTCTCTCTCTCTCTCGCTTCTCTGCCCTGCTCTGGGCTGTGTCTGGCAGCCCCTAGCAGCTCTCCTACACCCACCCGTGGGGTTTATTTATTTCACAACAAACCCCATGCTCAGAGACCTGACCTCAGAGATCTCTGTCTCTGTCCCGACCGTCCGAAAACGACAAACAGACTCTCTAATCCTACAGGCTCTAATCCTACACATTTATTGCTAAAAAGTTTACTAATTCAAGATTTGGGTCTCAGCCCAGTTCTTCAGTGCCTCTCAGGACATCATCAGACCTCTGGGGATTTAAGCTCTTATTTCCCTCTCGTTCCTTTGCCAGTGGATTCCCAAAAACTGTGGGGCTGATTAGAAATCCTCCTGCTGACTCAGGCCTGGCTGTGGATTTTCCACTCAAATGTGCAAAGCTCCTGGCTGGAATGGCCAGAGATGTGCAGGAAATGTGTCCTTTAAACCTCTACAGGGAATCCTCCCTAATTCTCTCCTCGTCTGGTTAGGAGTGTGGATGGATTAGCTCCCACATTTTGTTAATTGCTATTAACTCCTGTGCTAATTGATCATCTTTGCCATTAGATTTGGGACTAGGAAATTGGGGGATTTTAATGAGCTTCTCATTCCACCAGGAACAAACACCCTAAAAACCTGTTAGTGACAGGTGAGAAACCTTTTCACCATTCTAGTTTTTGAGGATTTTTCAATACCTGTGCCTGTTTTAGTTTTAGTTTCATTCCTGAAGGTTCTGCTCTTTCTGATTTTTGTGAAATCTCTCTTTCCCCACACTGGCTGTTACTGCAATCTGTATTGACTGTGCAGTAGGTTTAGATCTGTAGTTCCTTCCTGACCATGAAAATTGAAGGAGACATATTTACACTCAGTTCTAGACTCGTATTAGACTCAGTGCTTTCCACTGAATTTCCCCTTCATGAGAATTGATCTCCTTTTTCAATTTTCCAGCCTATTTCCTCCTAAGAATGGTTCTGGAGAGCTGGGCAGTGCAAAAATCCATGAGTTCTCTATTGTTTCTCCAGTTTGAATTGAATTAGATGGAAAAGGAGCTCATTTCACTGACAGCTGTGATAAAGTCACCACTTAATTCCCCTTGCAGGGTGTTTCATTTGGAATAAACAGCTCCTGTGCTTACCAAAAATCCAATTTTTTGTTTCCCAGAGGCAGATTTCTTCACAATTTCTCTGCTGTTGCAGGAGAAAGAGCTCAGAGGAGTCCTGGGTTTAACCTTGATGCCTGATGGTTTTTTGTCCTTTCTCTTTATACCCTTTTTTATACCCTTTTTATACATTTTATACCCTTTCCCATTCCTTGTGCCTTTCACTCCCTGTACCTCAGCCCTACATGTCTACAACCCTTGTACTCTGATATTTTAGCCCTATTTGAGGTCGTCTGCAGAAGACAAAACATTTATAATTTATAATTATCTCTGAACTAGAGGCTCCAACCTCAGACAGAGCCTCCTCTCTAGAACATGTTTTTGTAAATTAGGCTGTTACCTCATTTAGGGGGGATAATTAGAATAGGGGGACAATTAGTTCATTTGTTAGGTTTCCTTTTGGGGGATTTTAGGTAGATCTGCTAATTTGAGCGGTCCATAAATTGTATCCGTGCTGTACACGGTGTGCTCCTCGCTGGGATTCCACCTGTGACAAGGTTGCACCTGGGATCCTATTAAACCAAGGGAATATCCTTTTTCCCCTACACTGATGTGTCTGCCTCTTACCTTTGCCAGCTTTTAAGGCATCAACCTGAGGATCCCAAAGTCCATCCTGTTCCAAAGTGCACTTGGATTTGTTCTCAATCTTCCTAATGGAGGTTGAGGAACTGAACTCCTTCCCCTGCCATGAGACTCTGCTGACTTCATCTCTAAATGATGTTATTGCATTGCCTTTAATCATCTTTTATTGCATCTTTATCCACTCACACAGCTGGCCTGTTTATACCCTCTGTGGGTTGCACTTCAGGCCTAAATTTAAACTTTCTTTCTTTTGACCATCTGAATGCTTAGAGCACACTTGGCCTATGCTACAGATTGAACAACAGTGAAATAATTAGATTTATTATCGAACAAAGCAGAGCAGGAGAATGAGAAGTGAACCAAATCCTAAATGAAACATTTTCCAACTCTCTCTCCTTCCCAATTCCCTCCTCCCAACCCAGGAGCACAGGGGACTGTGGTCACAGCCAGTTCATGGCACTGCCACCCCTCAGGGACAGGAATCCTTGTCCTGTTCCAGCCTGGGGTCTCTCCCAGGGGACACAACCCCTGCAACAGGCTGCTCCAGTGGTGATTGCCCACAAGGGCCACCAGCAGTCACTGCCATGGCTCTGCAGGAGCTTCCCATGGCTCAGAGCTTCTCTCAGTATCTCCTGCTCCACCCTGGAGTGCTGACGGGGCTGGTGGGACAATCTGCTGCACCCCGGACTCACCCACAGCACTTATTGACCTTCAGCCCAGCCCAAGAATAGCACTGCGATCACCTGAGAACAGGTAAGCGAGTAAACCTGTGCCGTGTGCAGAGCCCGCCCCTCGCTCCCATTGGCTGATTCGGCCCGTCACTCATCCTTCTCGCGCGCTGATTGGTCAGAACGGGCTATATAAAACGTTCCTGACGTTTTATATCCGTATCGAAGGTACGGGGAGACTATACTGCAATTTGGACTCGGAGTGCGTTTACTGCCGCTGCTGATGCCTCCGGAGCGAGATCTTTCTTCTAAGTGGGCAGTGAGTCAAGATATGGCCAGTGGATTCTGCCCCACTGATGCACACTCTGCTGGGAGTGCAAACATCCTTTGGGTGGAAGATCCTGGCTATTGGAAGCAGAAGAGTGACAGATCGGGGTCTGTAGATAAAAAATGGAGAGAGAGTGGATATTGCTCCATCTCTGAGAGTACAAAGCATCTCCAAGATCCTGAGCACAGGTCAGGAACTGAGCACGCAGAGCTGTCTCAGGTGCTACATCCCCTTGGTGAGGAGCAGAGCCACGACAGCTGTACGTCTGTAGGGAGCCAAGGGAAGGAGAGTGGCTCCAGCTATGGCTTCAGCTCTGGGAGGCCAGAGGAGCAGCAGAATCCTGAGCACAGGTCAGGAACTGAGCACGCAGAGCTGCCTCGGGTGCCACATCCTGCTGAGCACAACCAGAGAGATTCGATTCGTGAGTCTGAAATGAGACTAAGGAAGGATGAAGCTGTTGTTGAGATTCCCGAGGATGCCCTGGGTGCCCAGAATGGATCAGCAACCAGAGGTACAGGATTGCCTCAGCTGCCAGACCCTGCTGGGCACAGGCAGGGAGAAGCTGCTTCTCTCTTGGGGCAGAGTGAATCCCAGCCCAGGGATGGCATTGGAGAGAAGTGCCAGGATGGATCAGCAATGGGAGTCACACAAATAAAGACCCGCAGAAGATATCTGGGTGAGTGCAGGGCCAGCGCTGTGGCCTCTAGGGAGGGGACAATGGGCAATGTGAGCCCAGGAGCACAGGGCTGGCAGGGTGTGGCTGTGTCCAGGGCTCTGGAAGAGGCCTGGTGCTCTGCTGGACTGACAGCCCTGGCCCTGGGCAGTTCTGGTGCAGGCTGTCCCCTCTCCTGGCTGTGTCTCTGTTTCTCCGCTGGCTGTGTCCCTGTCCTTTATCTCTCCTGCTGCCAGCTGAGTGAGGGGCAAATGGGCTGCGGGCTGCTTCCTGCTCAGGACAGCTCCATGCTCACGGCCTGCGGCTCTTTCCAGCTCCTGCTGAGTGGATCAGATCCCATCCCGTGCTCACCCTGGCTGTGCTGACTCTGCTCCTGCTCCTGGCTGTGGCTCTGGCGGTGTCCTTGGCTGCTGTGTCAGGTAAGGAGGAGCAGCAGCCTCAGCCCAACCCCTCGGGGCACTGCGGGCTCACTGCTCCCTCACGGCCGGGATCGTCCCTCAGCCCCGCTCTGACCAATCAGCGCGCGGGAGAACGAGGAGTGACGGCTGAATCAGCCAATCGCTGGGATGGGGGGATTTGAGCGGGAAAACCAGCCAATGGGAGCTCGGGCTGCTCCGTGAGGGGAGAATGCTCAGACCTTCTGTTCGCTCTGCAGGGAGAAGACAAACTGACGCTCCGGTTACATCTGACACTCCTCTGCTGCTGGCCTGTCCCCATGGCTGGGTTGGGTACAACGGGACCTGCTACTTCCTCTCGAGGGATCGTCTCGCCTGGGATCATGCTAAGGCTCGGTGCTCCGAGCTCAAGGCCTCCCTGGCTGTGCTGGAGGACTGGGAAATGGTGAGTGAGGGGTTTGGGGTGGCTGAGGGGAGCCTGGGGAGCTCCTGGGCCAGGGCTGCAGCTCCCATTATCTGCTCCTCTCTCCTTGCCAGGAGTTCCTGTTCTGCCTCAGCAAGAACAAGGATTACTGGCTCGGGCTGCACAGACAGGGCCAGCGGCTGCAGTGGGTGGATGGCAGCAACTTCAGCTCCTCGTGAGTGCTGGGGAGCTGGGCAGGGGCTGGGGGCACAGGGGCACAAGGTGTCCCCCTGAGGTTCCAGCAATGTCTCTGCTCCTCCCTGCAGGGTTCGTGTCATGGGCAATGCAGACTGTGTGTTCCTGGCAGACAATTATCTCAGGAGACTGCCCTGCTCAAATGACATGCAGTATATCTGCAGCAGAGCCCTGTCTGACCTGTAACGGGATGGAGAAAAGATCTCTGGCTGAGAACATCCTCAGGAGTGAGATCTGCTCGAGTGACCTGAACTACGTGTGCAGCAGAGCCCAAAGTCACCTGTAACAGGACATGGGCAGAGCCTTCTGCACACTTGGCAGCTCCAGTTCTTCGTCTCTTCCTCCAGTACAAGGATGTCCTTCCTCAGCTGCAGCATCTGCCTTGTGCTGACTCTCAGGAGCACCTCAGTGCCTCATCTCTGGGTCACCTCAGTGCCACTTTATAATGTCACCTCAGTGCCTGATGTCACAAACACCTCAGTGCCTCATCTCAGGGTCACCTCAGTGCCACTTCAAAGGATTGCTGGAAAATGTGGCAGTTTAAATATTTTGTATAGCTTTAGTCAAAGGGTTCTGTTTGTCTTTACTCCAAAAATAGGAATTTCAGGTTTCTCTCCAGGGCATTGTTCTGCCAGGTGAGGTCTGATAAACTCAACATATCTACAAACATTCACCTCCAGCAGGGGTGAAGACATCTGGTCAGGAAAGCACTGACAGGGAAATTGAAGAATGAAAAATCTGATTACCATCAGAGGTGAGGAGATTCAGATCCGATGGGAAACTGAATACTGAGGGTTTGCTCAGCTTTGGAGCAATGAACACTGAGCCAATAAATTTCCATATATTTTTACTGTTTTAAATATTAAAATGATAAAAAAATCCATGTGTCATGGAATGGTTCTCTCTGCACAGCCGGGCTGTGTGTGGATGAGATGATTTCTGTGGTAATTCCTGACCAGAACTACATCCTGGCCAGATAATAAAGTAATGCCTTGACTCTCTAACATTTAAAATGTTGTTGGAGGGTTTTTGTTTTTCCTGCAGTTTCAGTGACATCAGGGAGGTACGAAATTGTCTCCAGGAGAAGGAAAATGGGGATTTGGGGTTTGTTCAGTGGGGGAAAGGAAAATGGGGATTTGGGGTTTGTTCCTGTGGGGGAAAGGAAAATGGGGATTTGGGGTTTGTTAGTGTGAGGGATAGGAAAATGGGGATTTGGGGTTTGTTCCTGTGGGGGAAAGGAAAATGGGGATTTGGGGTTTGTTCCTGTGGGGGAAAGGAAAATGGGGATTTGGGGTTTGTTCCTGTGGGGGAAAGGAAAATGGGGATTTGGGGTTTGTTCCTGTGGGGGAAAGGAAAATGGGGATTTGGGGTTTGTTCCTGTAGAGGAAAGGAAAATGGGGATTTGGGGTTTGTTCAGTGGGGAAAAGGACAGGGAGATGTGGCAGGAGGTGCTGCCGGACAAAAGCCACCCTCGCTGCCCTAAAATGGTGAAAATGAAAGAGCAGGAGATCTCTGTGATCTCTGAGAGGTGGGAATTGATGAAATACCATAGAAGAAATAAAATGGGCAGAATTGAGTGATGAAAAGCCAGAGGTATCTGAAAATAGACCCAAAATGTTCTGTGGAGCTGACTCAGCACCCTGGGGCCTCACTTCTGCTACCCGCTAATTAGGAGCAATTTGTCAGGCTAATTAATGGTTAATTAATCGCTGTTTCGCCATCGCTGAGCCGCTTTGCTCCTCTGCCAGGCTCAATCCAGCTCAGTGCGCTGGGTGAGCTCCGTGCATCGCTTTGGTTTCCCCAAAAAGCCAAAATCTCCCCAAACCCCTCGGGCTGAGCGGAGGAACGGACAGCGTTTGGGCAGAAAACTCCCAAATCGTTGTTCCCCAGGCTGGGAAGGACAGACCGAACCGATCCGGGAGCTCCGGCAGCTCCTCTCTGCCGGCCGCGATGGAACGGAGCAGGGGCAGCAGGGCAAGGGACAGGGCTGCAGGTGCCGAGGGGACACGAGGGACAGCGGGGAGGACGAAGAAGCAGTTAATGGCAAAGCAATAAAGCGATGAAGAGACAAAGCCGCACAATCCGCTCCGCAGTTGGGATCCGCTCAGCCCTGCCATGGTTTCGCTCTCACCATGGCGCCGCCGGGGAAGGGGGAGGAGCGGGCGGCAGTGACGTCACCGCCCGTCACCGCCCCTCGCTCCTCGGTCAGTTGCTGACAAGATGGCGGCGGCGGCGGAAGCAGCTTTGGGAGCGGGAGAGATTTGGGGATTCGCGGTGAGTTTGGGGGTTTTGTGTGGAGAACTGGCGGGTTTTTGGGGTTTTGTGTGGAGAACTGCGGGTTTTTTGGGTTTTGTGTGGAGAACTGCGGGTTTTTTGGGGTTTTGTGTGGAGAACTGCGGTTTTTTTTGAGTTTTGTGTGGAGAACTGGCGGGTTTTTGGGGATTTGTGTGGTGAACTGCGGGTTTTTGGGGTTTTGTGTGGAGAACTGCGGGTTTTTGGGGTTTTGTGTGGAGAACTGGCGGGTTTTTGGGGTTTTGTGTGGAGAACTGGCGGGTTTTTGGGGTTTTGTGTGGAGAACTGGCGGGTTTTTTGGGGTTTTGTGTGGAGAACTGCGGGTTTTTGGGGATTTGTGTGGAGAACTGCGGGTTTTTGGGGATTTGTGTGGAGAACTGCGGGTTTTTGGGGATTTGTGTGGAGAACTGCGGGTTTTTGGGGCCGCGGAGGGGTCTGGGGGGGCTATGGGGACATTGCCGACATATCCGAGAAACCCCGCTTCAACCTCCTAAAAATCCGTTTTATTTCCCAAAATTCCGTTTTGTTCCCAAAATTGCACTTCCTCCCTCAAAAACCCACTTTTGTCTCGCAAAAAAGTTCCACTCCCGAACCATTTATTACTCAAAATCGCATTCCATTCCCCAAAATCTTACTCTTTTTCCCAAAAATACTCCATTTAAATTCCTAAAGTCCCTTTCATTCCCTCTTTGGGCCTGAAATTAGCAATTCCACAGAGCATTTACCCTGATTTATACCTGGATTTAACCTGATTAACACCTGGATTTAACCTGATTTATGCCTGAATTTAACAATTCAAGAGGAGTAACACCTTGCAGCATTTACTCAGATTCATAGGTGAATTACCAATTCCCCAGAGCAGTAAGAGCTAACAGCATTTAACCTGATTTATATTTGAATTTAACCTGATTTATGCCCGAATGTGGCTATTCAAGAGGAGTCACAGCTAACAGCATTTAACCTGATTTACATTTGAATTCAACCTCGTTTATACCTGAATTTAACAATTCAAGAGCAGTAACACCTAGCGGCATTTAACCTGATTTGTGCCTGAATGTAACCTGATTTATGCCTGAATTTAGCGATTCGAGAGGAGTAACGCCTAGCAGCATTTAATCAGATTCCACACGTGAAATACCAGTTCCACAGAGCAGTAACAGCTAGCAGCATTTAACATGAGTCACCCTGGAACTGTAAAGCTGAGAAGAGAAATCAAACCCATTTCCGCCCCTTGCCCCGATCCGGACCCGTTCGCCGCTGCGCCTGCGCGGGGTGGGGATGGGCTGGGGCCGGGGAGGGGCGGGGCGGAGGCTGGAGGGGCGGGGCGGAGTCAAGCGGGAGCGGAGGCGGTGAGGGGCGGAGTCAGGGAGACGACGGAGCGGAGGCGTGGACGGGCTCATTAGGGCCAGGGGGTAGCGGCCGACCAGAGGCTGCGGGGCGGCGGAGCTCGGAGAGCAGCGGCGGCAGTGAGAGCAGCAGAGCCCGGGCAGGCGGCGGAGCTCGGAGAGGCTGTCCCAGCGCAGGTGGGAGCCGCGCTGCCTTGTGCCGGGGCTCGGGGCTCGCTGCGGGCGGATGGAGGGGATGCAGGGGGCGGCAGGGGGGCTGTGGCGGCTTCCTTCTCCCGTCTCCCTCCCTCCCTGGCTGTGGCGCCGTGTTGCCGCTGGCCTGAGGCCGCTGAGGGAGCGGCTGCCCGCGGTCTCCTTGCCGCTGCTGCCTCGGCAGGAGGCGGTGCCGGAGCAGCGCTGGCTCGTCCCCAGCACACCACAGCACAGCACAGCACACTCCCGTTCCCGGGACTGTTCCCGGCCATGCCGCACCGGACTGGACACCCCTACTGCTGCGGGAGATGTCCGTGCCCGGGGCTGGCAGGGGATGGAAGGAACTTGAGTGTCCCTGCCAAGGCAAGCGATGTGGAGGTGCAAGAGAGCAGCTTGGGGCATTTCGCGTGCCGCCCCTCCCTTCCGCCAGGCCTCCCGCCATGTTGGTACCCGTCTGCGGGATGTCTGCTTTGTGCGCATGCGCCCGGCTGACCCATTACCATTCCCGCTCTCCCTGCTAAGCTCCGCCTCCCTCCAACCACGCCCCCAAAGGGCGGTGCCTCCGCTCGCTGTCCCTGAGCTGCAACCCTCAGCGCAGGGCATGCAGGGGACAATGCTGAGCCCCTCAGGGCTGCTGGTTCTTTTCTTGTCCCCCCGGCAGGCTGAGCCCGATCCGCAGCTGCCCTGTTCCCGCACTCGGCAGCTCCCGGGCGCTGTCCCTAACTGTCCCTAACTGTCCCTGCCTGTCCCAGCCCGGAGCTGCACAGCCAGAGGGGTTGGGGCTGCAGGGCCGAGCTGGGCCCGGAGCTCTCTGACACTGTGTTTGTGTCCCCAGGTGCTGCCGAGAAGCAGAGACAGGGCAGGGCTGAGCTGGCAGTGCCTTCCAGAGCCAGCACCAGCCGGGACCTCATCATGTACACCACTGTTGGGATTCCCGAGGATGCCCTGGGTGCCCAGGATGGATCAGCAGTGGGAGTCACACACAGAAAGAGCCTCAGAAGATATCTGGGTGAGTGCAGGGCCAGCGCTGTGGCCTCTAGGGAGGGGACAATGGGCAGTGTGAGCCCAGGAGCACAGGGCTGACAGGGTGTGGCTGTGTCCAGGGCTCTGGAAGAGGCCTGGTGCTCTGCTGGACTGACAGCCCTGGCCCTGGGCAGTTCTGCTGCCCTGGCTGTCCCCACACCTGTGTCCCTTGTCCCTGTTCGTGCTGCCAGCTCAGTGAGTGGCACACGGGCTGAGGGTCCCTGCTGTGCTCCCTGGGTGTTGGGTGGGAGATGTGAGGGCTGGGCCTGCTCAGGACAGCTCCATGCTCACGGCCTGCGGCTCTTTTCAGCTCCTGCTGAGTGGATCAGATCCCATCCCGTGCTCACCCTGGCTGTGCTGACTCTGCTCCTGCTCCTGGCTGTGGCTCTGGCGGTGTCCTTGGCTGCTGTGTCAGGTAAGGAGGAGCAGCAGCCTCAGCCCAACCCCTCGGGGCACTGCGGGCTCACTGCTCCCTCACGGCCGGGATCGTCCCTCAGCCCCGCTCTGACCAATCAGCGCGCGGGAGAACGAGGAGTGAAGGCTGAATCAGCCAATCGCTGGGATGGGGGAATTTGAGCGGGAAAATGAGCCAATGGGAGCTCGGGCTGCTCCGTGAGGGGAGAATCCTCAGACCTTCTGTTCGCTCTGCAGGGAGAAGACAAACTGACGCTCCGGTTACATCTGACACTCCTCTGCTGCTGGCCTGTCCCCATGGCTGGGTTGGGTACAACGGGATCTGCTACTTCCTCTCGAGGGATCGTCTCTCCTGGGATCAGGCTAAGGCTCGGTGCTCCCTGCTCAGAGCCTCCCTGGCTGTGCTGGAGGACTGGGAAATGGTGAGTGAGGGGTTTGGGGTGGCTGAGGGGAGCCTGGGGAGCTCCTGGGCCAGGGCTGCAGCTCCCATTATCTGCTCCTCTCTCCTTGCCAGGAGTTCCTGTTCCATTTCAGCAGGAAGGTCGATTACTGGCTCGGGCTGCACAGACAGGACCAGCGGCTGCAGTGGGTGGATGGCAGCAACTTCAGCTCCTCGTGAGTGCTGGGGAGCTGGGCAGGGGCTGGGGGGCACAGGGGCACAAGGTGTCCCCCTGAGGTTCCAGCAATGTGTCTGCTTTTTCCTGCAGGGTCGAGGTCCAGGGCAATGCAGACTGTGTGTTCCTGGTTGAGAATTATCTCAGGAGACAGCCCTGCTCAAGTGACATGCAGTATATCTGCAGCAGAGCCCAAACTCACCTGTAACGGGATGGAGAAAAGATCTCTGGCTGAGAACATTCTCGGGAGTGAGATCTGCTCGAGTGACATGAACTATGTGGGCAGCAGAGCCCAAAGTCACCTGTAACAGGACATGGGCAGAGCCTTCTGCACACTTGGCAGCTCCAGTTCTTTGTCTCTTCCTCCAGTACAAGGATGTCCTTCCTCAGCTGCAGCATCTGCCTTGTGCTGACTCTCAGGAGCACCTCAGTGCCTCATCTCTGGGTCACCTCAGTGCCACTTTATAATGTCACCTCAGTGCCTGATGTCACAAACACCTCAGTGCCTCATCTCAGGGTCACCTCAGTGCCACTTCAAAGGATTGCTGGAAAATGTGGTAGTTTAAATATTTTGCATAACTTTAGTCAAAGGGTTCTGTTTGTCTTTACCCCAAAAATAGGAATTTCAGGTTTCTCTGCAGGGCATTGTTCTGCCAGGTGAGGTCTGATAAACTCAACATATCTACAAACATTCACCTCCAGCAGGGGTGAAGACATCTGGTCAGGAAAGCACTGACAGGGAAATTGAAGAATGAAAAATCTGATTACCATCAGAGGTGAGGAGATTCAGATCCAATGGGAAACTGAATACTGAGTGTTTACTCTGCTTTGGAGCAATGAACACTGAGCCAATGCTTTTCTATGTCTTTGTATTGTATAAAATATTTAAATATTTAAAAAATCCATGTGTCATGGAATGATTGATTCCATGAGATGATGAGATGATTTCTGTGGTAATTCCTGATCAGAACTACATTCTGGCCAGATAATAAAGTAATGCCTTGACTCTCTGACATTAAAAATGTTGTTGGAGGGTTTTTGTTTCTCCTGCAGTTTCAGTGACATCAGGGAGGTACGAAATTGTCTCCAGGAGAAGGAAAATGGGGATTTGGGGTTTGTTCCTGTAGGGGAAAGGAAAATGGGGATTTGGGGTTTGTTCAGTGGGGAAAAGGACAGGGAGTTGTGGCAGGAGGTGCTGCCGGACAAAAGCCACCCTCGCTGCCCTAAAGTGGTGAAAATGAAAGAGCAGGAGATCTCTGTGATCTCTGAGAGGTGGGAATTGATGAAATACCATAGAAGAAATAAAATGGGCAGAATTGAGTGATGAAAAGCCAGAGGTATCTGAAAATAGACCCAAAAAGTTCTGTGGAGCTGACTCAGCGCCCTGGGGCCTCACTTCTGCTCCCCGCTAATCAGGAGCAGCTTGTCAGGCTAATGAATGGTTAATTAATCGCTGTTTCGCCATCGCTGAGCCGCTTTGCTCCTCTGCCAGGCTCAGTCCAGCTCAGTGCGCTGGGTGAGCTCCGTGCATCGCTTTGGTTTCCCCAAAAAGCCAAAATCTCCCCAAACCCCTCGGGCTGAGCGGAGGAACGGACAGCGTTTGGGCAGAAAACTCCCAAATCGTTGTTCCCCAGGCTGGGAAGGACAAACCAAACCGAAGGAGACAAAGCCGCACAATCCGCTCCGCACTTGGGATCCCCTCAGCCCTGCCATGGTTTCGCTCTCACTATGGCGCCGCCGGGGAAGGGGAGCGGGCGGCAGTGACGTCACACAACGTTCCCTGCCGAGTTCAGACCGCAGCGCGAGGAGCGGGGGAGATTTGGGCATTTCTGGTGAGTTTTGGGTTCTTGGGGCTGCGGAGGGGTCTGGGGGGCTATGGGGACATTGCCGACATAGCCGGAAAATCTGACTTCCAGCTCCTAAGAATCCATTTTATTTCCCAAAATCCCATTTTATTCCCAAAATTGTACTTCAACCCTCAAAAACCCACTTTTGTCTCGCAAAAAACTTCCACTCCCAAACCGTTTTATTCCTCAAAATCTCATTCCATCCCCCAAAATCTTACTCTTTTTCCCAAAAATACTCCATTTTAATTCCTAAAGTCCCTTTTATTCCCTCTTTGTGTCTGAAATTAACAATTTAATAGAGGAGTAACATTAATAGCATTTAACACGATTTGTACCTGAATTTAACCTGATTTACACCTGAATTTACCAATTCAAGAGGAGTAACACCTTGCAGCATTTAATCAGATTCATATGTGAATTACCAATTCCACAGAGCAGTAACACCTAACAGCATTTAACATTATTCATACTGGAATTGTAAAGTTGAGATACCAAACCCCTTTGCTCCCGTTCTGTTCATGTTCCAGGACACTTGTTCAACAGGGACAGTGGGACTGCGCGGGGTGCGGATCGACTGTGCGGCCCGGGGCGGCGGAGCTCGGAGAGCAGCGGCGGCAGTGAGAGCAGCAGAGCCCGGGAAGGGGCGGCGGAGCTCGGAGAGCAGCGGCGGCAGTGATCAGGGCGGAGCTCTGGAGGCGGCGGAGCTCGGAGAGCAGCGGCAGCAGCGATCAGGGCAGAGCCCGGGCAGGCGGCGGCGGAGCTCGGAGAGGCTGTCCCAGCGCAGGTGGGAGCCGCGCTGCCTTGTGCCGGGGCTCGGGGCTCGCTGCGGGCGGATGGAGGGGATGCAGGGGGCGGCAGGGGGGCTGTGGCGGCTTCCTTCTCCCGTCTCCCTCCCTCCCTCCCTCCCTGACTATGGCGCCGTGTTGCCGCTGGCCTGAGGCCGCTGAGGGAGCGGCTGCCCGCGGTCTCCTTGCCGCTGCTGCCTCGGCAGGAGGCGGTGCCGGAGCAGCGCTGGCTCGTCCTGCTTGCTGTGGGGAGCACAGAACAGAAAAACACAGCACAGAAGAGAAGAGCACAGAACAACACAGAACAGCACAGAACAGCACAGCACAGCACACTCCTGTTCCCGGGACTGTTCCCGGCCATGCCGCACCGGGCTGGCGCCCCTGCTGCAGCGGGAGATGATGGAAAGGGATGGCAGGGGATGGAAGGAAGAGAGCAGCTTGGGGCATGTCGCGGATCCTCCCACCGTCCCTCCGGCCCGCCGCTATGTTCGTCATGCGCCCCGACCTGCAGCGCTATCTGCGCTCCGCTCCGCCCTCCGCGCTCTCCTTCCCGCAATCCCCGTCAGGCTCTGCCTCTTCTCTCAACCACGCACCGACCTGGCTCTGCCGCGCTCGCTGTCCCTGAGCTGCAACCCTCAGCGCAGGGCATGCAGGGGACAATGCTGAGCCCCTCAGGGCTGCTGGTTCTTTCCTTGCCCCCCCGGCAGGCTGAGCCCGATTTGCAGCTGCCCTGTTCCCGCACTCGGCAGCTCCCGGGCGCTGTCCCTAACTGTCCCTAACTGTCCCTGCCTGTCCCAGCCCGGAGCTGCACAGCCAGAGGCGTTGGGGCTGCAGGCCAAGCTGGGCCCGGAGCTCTCTGACACTGTGTTTATGTCCCCAGGTGCTGCCGGAGAGCAGAGACAGGGCAGGACTGAGCTGGCAGCGCCTTCCAGAGCCAGCACCAGCCGGGGCCTCTCATCATGTATAACGCCGCTGTTGAGATTCCCGAGGATGCCCTGGGTGCCCAGGATGGATCAGCAATGGGAGTCACACACAGAAAGAGCCTCAGAAGATATCTGGGTGAGTGCAGGGCCAGCGCTGTGGCCTCTAGGGAGGGGACAATGGGCAGTGTGAGCCCAGGAGCACAGGGCTGGCAGGGTGTGGCTGTGTCCAGGGCTCTGGAAGAGGCCTGGTGCTCTGCTGGACTGAGCCCTGGCCCTGGGCAATTCTGCTGCCCTGGCTGTCCCCACACCTGTGTCCCTTGTCCCTGTTCGTGCTGCCAGCTCAGTGAGTGTCACACGGGCTGAGGGTCCCTGCTGTGCTCCCAGGGCGTTGGGTGGGGATGTGAGGGCTGGGCCTGCTCAGGACAGCTCCATGCTCACGGTCTGCGGCTCTTTCCAGCTCCTGCTGAGTGGATCAGATTCCATCCCGTGCTCACCCTGGCTGTGCTGACTCTGCTCCTGCTCCTGGCTGTGGCTCTGGCGGTGTCCTTGGCTGCTGTGTCAGGTAAGGAGGAGCAGCAGCCTCAGCCCAACCCCTCGGGGCACTGCGGGCTCACTGCTCCCTCACGGCCGGGATCGTCCCTCAGCCCCGCTCTGACCAATCAGCGCGCGGGAGAACGAGGAGTGACGGCTGAATCAGCCAATCGCTGGGATGGGGGAATTTGAGCGGGAAAATGAGCCAATGGGAGCTCGGGCTGCTCCGTGAGGGGAGAATGCTCAGACCTTCTGTTCGCTCTGCAGGGAGAAGACAAACTGACACTCCGGTTACATCTGACACTCCACGGCTGCTGGCCTGTCCCCATGGCTGGGTTGGGTACAACGGGATCTGCTACTTCCTCTCGAGGGATCGTCTCTCCTGGGATCAGGCTCAGGCTCGGTGCTCTGAGCTCGAGGCTTCCCTGGCTGTGCTGGAGGACTGGGAAATGGTGAGTGAGGGGTTTGGGGTGGCTGAGGGGAGCCTGGGGAGCTCCTGGGCCAGGGCTGCAGCTCCCATTATCTGCTCCTCTCCCCTTGCCAGGAGTTCCTGTTCCATTTCAGCAGGAATGTCGATTACTGGCTCGGGCTGCACAGACAGGACCAGCGGCTGCAGTGGGTGGATGGCAGCAACTTCAGCTCCTCGTGAGTGCTGGGGAGCTGGGCAGGGGCATGGGGGGCACAGGCAGGGCCTGGGGGGCACAGGGGCACAAAGTGTCCCTCTGAGGTTCCAACGTTATCTCTGCTTTTTCCTGCAGGGTTCCTGTGCTGGGCAATGCAGACTGTGTGCACCTGGCTGAGAATTGTCTCAGGAGACAGCCCTGCTCAAATGACATGCAGTATATCTGCAGCAGACCCCAAACTCACCTGTGACAGAGGATAGAGGAACGATCTTTTCCATGCTGAGCAGTCAAAGGTTGATATTTTCCACTCCAGCAAAGGGATTTCCTTCCTCAGCCACAGCGTCTGCCTTGCACTGACTCTCAGAGTCATCTCAGTGTTTGTTCTCCTGATCACCTCAGTGCCTCTGCTCAGGGTCACCTCAGGTTCTGATCTCATGATCACCTCAGTGCCTGATCTGCAGGAGATGAACCTGCAGGAGGAGGAGATGATGATGAGGAAGCTGATCTGTGGCTGCTTTGCCTGGGGCTTTGGGTTGCTTTCTCCTTCTGGAATCTTTCCAGGACTTAATCCTGTTTCTCTTGCTCTCCATTTTTCTACAGTGATCTTTTCTTTATATATGGATATAATGGTGATTTCAAACACATTCTCCTGACACTGTATTTCTACACTAATCTTGCACATTTACATTGATCTACTGCTTTGCTTACAGACTATGAACAGGTGCTTCATATGAGTGTGACCTTCCTGGGTGTGAATTACTAATAATGCCAAGGTGTGGATTTAACCCCACCTGGGCCATTTGCTTAAGGGCTGGAATCAATCCTTGGAGGTCCCTTCCAGCTCAGAGCATGGTTTGAGATGTCCTTGTGTGACCTCCATCAGTATTTATCGTGCCAATGCTGCTGTTGTTCTTATTTACTGTATTATTTTATTACGTTCACAATAAACACTTGTCAAGGCCATGCTGTCCCTCGTGTCCCCTCAGCACCTGCAGCCCTGTCCCTTGCCCTGCTGCCCCTGCCCCGGGGGCTTCAGCCGAGCCAGAGCCTCTTCCCAGTGCTCCCAGTGCTCCCAGTCTGCCCGTGCAGCCTCCAGCAGCCAGCGAGGCCTTCAGCTGGGCCGGCAGAGAGGAGCTGCTGGAGCTCCCAAATCAGTTGGGTTCCGTTTGTCCTTCCCAGCCTGGGGAACAACGATTTGGGAGTTTTCTGCCCAAACCCTGTCCGTTCCTCCGCTCAGCCCAAGGGGTTTGGGGAGATTTTGGGTTTTTGGGGGAAATCAAAGCGATGTGGGGACAAGGCGGGATTGTCCCTCAGCCGCGTTCTGACCAATCAGAGTTCGAGAATGAGGAGTGGCAGCAGAATCTGCCAATGGGAGTGGAGGGCGGGATGTCCGCAGGGTATATAAAGGGGTCACTGAGCAGCAGAGAATTCTTCATAGGTTTTTAAAATGTCGTAGGAGAAAAAGGCCTGGAATGTCCCGGGCCGTGCTGGAGGCCAAGGAACCGCTGCTGCTCTGAACCGGCGGGAGGTGAAAACCGCTGTGACACTGTCCTCCTCACCCTGGTGTCCCTCGACAGCACACAATGCCGCGGGAACAGGCTGCTCCAGCAGGGATCCCCCACAAGTCCCGCCAGCAGCCACTTCCATGGCTCGGCAGGAGCTTCCCATGGCTCAGGGTCTCTCTCGGGCATCCCCTGCTCCGGCCTGGGCTCCTGCCGGGGCTGCAGGGGAGTCCCTGCTCCATCCCGGCCTCACCCACAGCTCACACCGAGCTGGACCTGCAGCTCCAGGTCACACCGAGCTCCCGCCGGTTGAGGGCAGCAGCGATTCTTTGTCCTCCTGCCCGGGCTGGGACACTGCAGGGCTGAGGAGCCAAAAAGCGAATTTCGGCCACAACCCCGGGACTGTGCCTGGAGCGACCGGGGCGAGTCTGTGCGTGTGCAGAGCCCGCGCCTCGCTGCCATTGGCTCGCTGTGCCGTCACTCCGAATTCTCGCGCGGTGATTGGTCAGCGCGGGACAAGCACCGCCCCGGTACCGCCATTGCCGGAGGGTCAGTGAGGGCTCGGGAGCGGCAGCGGCCGGAGCGCCGTGAGGCGGCGGAGCTCGGAGGCGGCGGAGCTCGGCGGTGATCGCAGCACAGCGACCCGGGGACAGGAGAGACACCTCTGTGCTACCGACAGCAAGCGGGACGAGCCAGCGCTGCTCCGGCACCGCCTCCTGCCGAGGCAGCAGCGGCAAGGAGACCGCGGGCAGCCGCTCCCTCAGCGGCCTCAGGCCAGCGGCAACACGGCGCCACAGCCAGGGAGGGAGGGAGACGGGAGAAGGAAGCCGCCACAGCCCCCCTGCCGCCCCCTGCATCCCCACCATCCGCCCGCAGCGAGCCCCGAGCCCCGGCACAAGGCAGCGCGGCTCCCACCTGCGCTGGGACAGCCTCTCCGAGCTCCGCCGCCTGTCCGGGCTCTGCTGCTCTCACTGCCGCCGCTGCCGGTGCCACAGCCGATCCGCACAGCCGATCCGCCGATCCCGCTGCCGTGAGTGCGAGACAGCGAGTGCCGGTAGAACGGCGCGGGAGCTGAGGGTGTGGCTGAAGCACCTGCTCACCTGGCTGCCCCGCGGCCAATCCGAGGGCCGCAACGAGCGGGGGGCGGAGCCTCGGCGCTGCAGGTAGAGGAGCAGAGAGATACCTGAGCGCCCGCTAGCCTTGCGGGGCAGGCGGGACTGCGGTGAAGTGACACGTACCGAGCTCGCTTTGGCCCCGCTGCCGCCCTGCCCTCCATCCCCTCCTCCGGTGTTTCCCGGCTCCGGGGCTCACGGCCGTTCGCCGAGGTTGTACCGGCAGTGGGCAGAGCGGCTCGGGGCAGGTACCGCTGGCTGCACCGCCCCGGCAACGCCCGAGCGGCAGGTGATGGAATGAAGGGGACCGAAGGGCTCTCCCCCAGCAGAGCCTTTGGTTAGAGCTAAGCCGGGGAAAGACGATGTTGAATTTTTGGTAGATTCCAGGGCAGTGTGTTCTGTGCTAAATACTTTAGAATGGAAATTAAGTCAAGATACTGTAAAGGTTGTTGGACCTGCAGGAGTAACTGAAACACAGCCTTTCTTCAAACCTTTGAAATTCAAGCTGGGGAAGCACTGGGTAACTCATCAATTTATCTATATGCGTAACTCCCCTAAACCATTGCTCGGGAGGGATTTACTGGAGAAATTAGAGGCTGAAATTAAATTTAAAAAAGGACGGGGCATACAAGTCACGATTCTAAATGAGTCTAAATTTGTCGAAGTTGCTGTGCTTTTTATACAGCAGAAGTGTGGTGAAATCCCCACTGACACTGAAAATGCTGTCAGTCCAACAGTGTGGGCCAGGGATGTTCTGGGAAGATCCAAACGAGCAGAACCAGTGAGTGTTGCACTGAAACCAGGAGCAATCCGGGTGAGACAAAAACAATACCCTTGAAAACCAGACAGCCGTGAGGGACTAGCAGCTGTGATTGAAAAGTTCCTTAAATTGGGGCTGTTGGTGGAATGTGAATCCAACTACGACACACCCATCCTGCCCGTCAAGAAGGCTGATGACAAATGTTCTAGATGAGTGCAGGATTGAAGGGCAATTAACAAGATCACAGAGGACATACATCCAACTGTACTGAACCCCTACACTCTTTTGACCACACTGACAAATGAACTGGGGGGCTCATGATGAGGTCCCGGCTGGTGCTGGCTCTGGAAGGCGCTGCCAGCTCAGCCCTGCCCTGTCTCTGCTCCCCGGCAGCACCTGGGGACACAAACACAGTGTCAGAGAGCTCCGGGCCCAGCTCGGCCCTGCAGCCCCAACCCCTCTGGCTGTGCAGCTCCGGGCTGGGACAGTTAGGGACAGGCAGGGACACTTAGGGACAGGCAGGAACAGTTAGGGACAGCGCCCGGGAGCTGCCGAGTGCGGGAACAGGGCAGCTGCGGATCGGGCTCAGCCTGCCGGGGGGGCAAGGAAAGAACCAGCAGCCCTGAGGGGCTCAGCATTGTCCCCTGCATGCCCTGCGCTGAGGGTTGCAGCTCAGGGACAGCGAGGGAAGGCAGCACCCGGTCGGTACATGTTTGAGAGAAGAGGCAGAGCCTGGCAGGGAAGGCGGGGCGGAGAGCGCGGACATGGTGGGCGGGGCGGGGGCGCAGCGCTGGGCCCCGGCCACACCAACTATCAGACGGAATCAGTGAAATGCCCCAGGCAGATCTCTTTCTCCTCCCGAGCGCTTGGCTTGGCAGAAACACTCAGGTTCCTCCCATCCCCTGCCAGCCCCTGGCACGAACATGTTCCGCTGCACCAGGGGCGCCCAGCCCTGTGCGGCATGGCCGGGAACAGTCCCGGGAACGGGAGTGTGCTGTGCTGTGTTGTTCTGTTCTGTGCTACCGACAGCGAGCGGGACGAGCCAGCGCGGCTCCGGCACCGCCTCCTGCCGAGGCAGCAGCGGCAAGGAGACCGCGGGCAGCCGCTCCCTCAGCGGCCTCAGGCCAGCGGCAACACGGCGCCACAGCCAGCGAGGGAGGGAGGGAGGGAGGGAGACGGGAGAAGGAAGCCGCCACAGCCCCCCTGCCGCCCCCTGCATCCCCTCCATCCGCCCGCAGCGAGCCCCGAGCCCCGGCACAAGGCAGCGCGGCTCCCACCTGCGCTGGGACAGCCTCTCTGAGCTCCGCCGCCTGCCCGGGCTCCGCTCCGATCACTGCCCCTCCCCGGGCTCTGATCACTGCCTTTTCCCAGGCTCCGATCACTGCCCCTCCCCGGGCTCTGCTCCTCTCACTACTACCTCCCCGGGGCTCCGCTCCGATCCCTGCCCCTCCCCGGGCTCCGCTCCGCTCGCTGCCGGGTGCCACACTCGAGCTGAACGGCGCACGCTGCAGCCTTTAAACTACGGAGAACGAAGAACGGCGGAGTGCGAGAAAGGGTCGGGAGAGAGGTGGATTTCCTTGCTCAGTTTTGCCATTAATTGTGAGTCACCTGTACACCTTTGATTTAACACCTGTGGATTGTCACAAACATCCATCGTGAGTCACCTTTACACCTGCGGGTTAACACCTGGGGATTGTTACAAACATCCATAAATCAGGTTAAATGTCCTCACTTCTGTTACTCCTCTGGAAATCTTAAATTCAGGTATAAATCAGCTTCAATGCTGTGGAATTGTTAAATTCAGGCATAAATTAGGTTCAATTCAGGTATAAATCCGGTTAAATGCCGTTCGTGTTACTTCTCTTGAATTGTTAAATTCAGGTATAACTCAGATTTAGTTCAGCTATAAATGAGGTGAAATTCAAATATAAATCAGGTGAAATGCTGTTAGCTGTGACTCCTCTTGAATTGCTAAACTCTGTTATAAATGAAGTTAAATTCAGGTATGAATCCGGTTAAATGCTGTTAAATGTCACTCCTCTATTAAATTGTTAGATTCAGACACACAGGGAATAAAAGGGATTTTAGAATTAAAATGCAGTACTTTTGGGAAAAAGAGCGGGATTTTTGAGGATGGAATGGGATTTTGAAGAATAAAATGGTTAGAAGTGGAAGGTTTTTTGCAAAATAAAATTTCATTTTTGAGGGGTGAAATGGAATTTGGGAAATAAAATGGGATTTGGGAAATAAAATGGGTTTTTAGGGTTTTGTAGTGGGTTTTTTAGGGAATGGAAGGGGATTTGAGGAAAAATAGTGAGATTTTGGGAATAAAAGTGGGAGTTTTGGGGAATAATAGCTTTTGGGGAATAAAGAGGATATTTTTGGGAATGGAGTTTTAGGGAATAAAAGCAGAATTTGGGAGATAGAAGCAGATTTTTGAGGCACAGAAGTGGATTTTTTTGGCGAAGGAAAATGGATTTGCGGGGAATAATGATGAATGTTTTGGGAATAAAGTGGAAATTTGGGGGAATGATATTTGGGGATAAAACAGATTTTTAGAGGTTTAAAGTGGGGTTTTTTTGGGGAATGAGAGCGAGGTTTCTTTCATGGAAGGGGATTTTGGGAAACAAAAGTGGGTTTTTGGTGGGATAGAATGGTTTTCGGAGGGAATCAAATGGATGTTTTTTGGAAATGAAGAGGGATTTTCTCCTCCCCTCCTCCCCTCCCCTTCCCTCCCCTGCAGTTCTCCACCGGCAGCCGCAGAATTCGGGAAGCAGCAAAATGGGGACTTTTGGGGACACCAAGGGAAGCCTGGAAAATGTCCTCTCTGAGCTGCGGGAATTCCTCTGCCCCTCCCAGCCGCCAGGGAACAACCCCGAGGCTTCTCTGCTCCTCAAGCTTCCCCAAAATCTCCTGGCAGAACCGGATTGGAGCCCCAGGAGCAGCTTAGGGTGTGCTGGGGAGAGAACAGGAACGGAGAAAATGATGGAACAGAAGGGAAGGGAGAAAATGATGGAACAGACGGGAAGGGAGAAATTGGAACAAATGGGAATGGAGAAATTGGAAATGAAACAAACGGGAATGAAACATAACAAATGAAACAAAGGGGAATGAAACAAATGAAAAAACGGGAATGAAACAAATGAAACAAACCGGAGTGAAACACAACGAATGAAACAAAGGGGAATGAAACAAATGTAACAAAGGGGAACGAAACAAATTAATCAAAGGGGAATGAAACAAAACAAGTGAAACAAACGGGAAGGATACAAATGAAACAAACGGGAATGAAACAAATGAAAAAAGGAGAATGAAACAAAACAAATGAAAAAAACGGGAACGAAACAAATGAACCAAAGGGGAATGAAAAAAATGAAACAAAACAAACTAAACAAACGGGAACGAAACAAACGGCAATGAGACACTGAGGCCTCTCAGGGTGTGCCAGGGGTGAGGTGAGGACTTGGTGACCTGACCAGCTCTGATCCCGTTTTCCAGGAGCTCAGGGATGCAGGATTTGCCCCCCGGGCTGGACGCTGGAAAAGACCAAGTGCTACTGGAATTCCACTGAACAGAACCCTTGGAAGAAGAGCCAGGAGGAGTGCAAGAGTCGGGGAGCAACGCTGCTGGTGCTGCAGGATCAGGAGGAGCTGGTGAGGGAATGCTGGGGTTGGGAATGGGGGAAGGACAAGGGGCTGCTGCTGGGGCTGGAGGTTCCCAAAATCCTGGGATGGGGATGAGCTGGTGAGGGAATGATTGGGTAGGGAATGGGGGAAGCACATTGACCCTGCTGGGGTCAGTGAGGGGT
This sequence comes from Lichenostomus cassidix, assembly GCF_008360975.1. NCBI lineage: Eukaryota > Metazoa > Chordata > Aves > Passeriformes > Meliphagidae > Lichenostomus > Lichenostomus cassidix. Next base: position 2,724,177 of record NW_028147632.1, on the reverse strand, counting down.
TGGAAAGGTCTGAGTGCCCCGGGAGAGTCAAACGAGAACTGTGCTCTCCTGAAGTTAAAGAGCTGCAAACGCTGATCCTCCTCCCCATAACAGCTGACAGAACCCGCAGGCAGTGCTGCTGGTGAGCTCTGATCGCTCCGATCTGCTCCGGCAGAGCCCCAAGCTCTGCTCTCCCCAAATTCCCCTCCAGCACTTCCCCCGCCGCTGCAATCCCCGCCCGGCGGCTGAGCTGTCGCTGCTCGCCGGGACAGTCACGGCATAAAACCTTCCTGGAAAGGGTTTTTAGTGCCTGGGAGGGATTTCCCGGCGTTTGTGTGCTCCGCGGGTTGTGCGGCTCCTTCAGGGACACGGGGCGGCCGAGTGCAGCTTTTAGATTATTTATTTTATTTTATTCTTTACCTCTTCTTGCACTCGCAGCTCGCCCGTCCCTCGCTGCGGCTCCTTCAGTGGCAAGGGGGGAGCGGACACGCACCGTAGGGCTGCTCTTTTGCTTACCGCTTATTCTATTTTTTATCTTTCCTGTCGTTCCCACCCCGCCCGTCTCCTCCCTGGCCCCGGGGCAGCACAAACCCCTCAGCGTGTCTCCAAAGGCCTCGCCCGCCGCCGCTCCCCGAGGCTCCCCGCGCCTCTGCCTCCATCCAGCGCTGCCGATGTCCCCAAGTCCCCAAACCGGGTTAAATCAGCTCAAATTCAGGTGGAAGTGCCCAGTGCCTCCGCCAAGGGGTGGAATTGCCCAATGGAATGATGGAATCCTGTGAGGCACCGCACAGAGTCCCTCAGAACACCCCGGGAGTCCCGCCGGGAGCACCTGCCATGGCTCTGAGGGGCTTCCCACGGGCTCGGGGTCTCTCTCAGCTATCTCTGCTCCGGCCTGGACTCCTGCCGGGGCTGCAGGAGGTCTCTGCTCCATCCCGGACTCACCACAGCGGTTCCTCGCCCTCCTGCCCAGCCCGGGACATTCCAGCGCAATCCCGAGTCTGACTTTGAGGCTTCGCGGAGCTTCGAGCCCCTCAGAGATCCTTTTATATAACACGCCCAAAGCCCGCCCCTCACTCCCATTGGCTGATGTTCCCGCCCGAACCCCACTGCTCCTTTTGATTGGCCGAATCTCCCGCCACTCCTCATCCTCGCGCACTGATTGGCCAGAGCTGCTCTGAGGGACAATCCCGCCTTGTCCCCACATCGCTTTCATTTCCCCCAAAAAGCCAAAATCTCCCCAAACCCCTTGGGCTGAGCGGAGGAACGGACAGCGTTTGGGCAGAAAACTCCCAAATCGTTGTTCCCCAGGCTGGGAAGGACAAACGGAACCCAACTGATTTGGGAGCTCCAGCAGCTCCTCTCTGCCGGCCCAGCTGAAGGCCTCGCTGGCTGCTGGAGGCTGCACGGGCAGACTGGGAGCACTGGGAGCACTGGGAAGAGGCTCTGGCTCGGCTGAAGCCCCCGGGGCAGGGGCAGCAGGGCAAGGGACAGGGCTGCAGGTGCTGAGAGGACACGAGGGACAGTGTGGACTTAACAAGTGTTTATTGTGAACGTAATAAAATAATACAGTGTGAGCAGCAACATTGGCACCATAATTACTGATGGAGGTCACACGAGGACATCTGAAACCATGCTCTGAGTTGGAAGGGACCTCCAAGGATTGATTCAAGCCCTTAAGCAAGTGGCCCAGGTGGGGTTAAATCCACCTGGGCCACTTGCCCAGTATTATTATTAGTAATTATTAGTAATTCACACCCAGGAAGGTCACACTCATATGAAGCACCTGTTCATAGTCTGTAAGCAAAGCAGCAGATCAATGTAAATGTGCAAGATTAGTGTAGAAATACAGTGTCAGGAGAACGTGTTAGAAATCACCATTATATCCATATATATACAAAAGATCACTGTAGAAACATGGAGTGCAAGAGAAACAGGAGGAGCTCTGGAATGGTTGCAGAAGGAGAAAGGAATGCCCAGCCCCAGGCAAAGTAGCCACAGATCAGCTTCCTCACCATCTCCTCCTCCTGCAGGTTCATGTCCTGGAGATAATGCACTGAGGTGATCATGAGATCCGAACCTGAGGTGACCCTGAGCAGAGGCACTGAGGTGATCAGGAGAACAAACACGGAGACGACTCTGAGGATCAGTGCAAGGCAGACGCTGTGGCTGAGGAAGGAACTCCCCATGCTGGGGAGGAAGAAATGACCCTTTGACTGCCCAGCATGGAGAATATCCTTCCTCTATCCTCTGTCACAGGGGAGTTTTGGGTCTGCTGCAGACATACTGCATGTCATTTGAGCAGGGCTGTCCCCCGAGATAATTCTGAGCCAGGTGCACACAGTCTGCATTGCCCTGGACAGGAATCCTGCAAAGAGGAGCAGAGACAGTGCTGGAACCTCAGAGGGACACTTGGTGCCCCTGTGCCCCCCAGGCCCTGACTGTGCCCCCCATGCCCCTGCCCAGCTCCCCAGCACTCACGAGGAGTTGAAGCTGCTGCCATCCACCCACTGCAGCCGCTGGTCCTGTCTGTGCAGCCCGAGCCAGTAATCGACCTTCCTGCTGAAATGGAACAGGAACTCCTGGCAAGGAGAGAGGAGCAGTTAATGGGAGCTGCAGCCCTGGCCCAGGAGCTCCCCAGGCTCCCCTCAGCCACCCCAAACCCCTCACTCACCATTTCCCAGTCCTCCAGCACAGCCAGGAAGGCCTCGAGCTCTGAGCACCGAGCCTTAGCCTCATCCCAGGAGAGACGATCCCTCGAGAGGAAGTAGCAGGTCCCGTTGTACCCAACCCAGCCATGGGGACAGGCCAGCAGCAGAGGAGTGTCAGATGTAACCGGAGTGTCAGTTTGTCTTCTCCCTGCAGAGTGAACAGAAGGTCTGAGCATTCTCCCCTCACGGAGCAGCTCGAGCTCCCATTGGCTGATTTTCCCGCTCAAATTCCCCCATCCCAGCGATTGGCTGATTCAGCCGTCACTCCTTGTTCTCCCGCGCGCTGATTGGTCAGAGCGGGGCTGAGGGACGATCCCGGCCGTGAGGGAGCAGTGAGCCCGCAGTGCCCCGAGGGGTTGGGCTGAGGCTGCTGCTCCTCCCTTACCTGACACAGCAGCCAAGGACACCGCCAGAGCCACAGCCAGGAGCAGGAGCAGAGTCAGCACAGCCAGGGTGAGCACGGGATGGGATCTGATCCACTCAGCAGCAGCTGGAAAGAGCCGCAGGCCGTGAGCATGGAGCTGTCCTGAGCAGTCCCAGCCCTCACATCCCCCACCCAATGCCCGGGCAGCACAGCAGGGACCCTCAGCCCGTGTGCCACTCACTGAGCTGGCAGCACGAACAGGGACAAGGGACACAGGTGTGGGGACAGCAGGGCAGCAGAACTGCCCAGGGCCAGGGCTGTCAGTCCAGCAGAGCACCAGGCCTCTTCCAGAGCCCTGGACACAGCCACACCCTGCCAGCCCTGTGCTCCTGGGGTGACACTGTCCATTGTCCCCTCCCTAGAGGCCACAGCGCTGGCCCTGCACTCACCCAGATATCTTCTGAGGCTCTTTCTGTGTGTGACTCCCATTGCTGATCCATCCTGGGCACCCAGGGCATCCTCGGGAATCTCAACAGCAGCTCTGTACATGATGAGAGCTCCCGGCTGGTGCTGGCTCTGGAAGGCGCTGCCAGCTCAGCCCTGCCCTGTCTCTGCTCCCCGGCAGCACCTGGGGACACAAACACAGTGTCAGAGAGCTCCGGGCCCAGCTCGGCCCTGCAGCCCCAACCCCTCTGGCTGTGCAGCGCCAGGCTGGGACAGTTAGGGACAGGCAGGGACAGCGCCCGGGAGCTGCCGAGGGCGGGAACAGGGCAGCTGCAAATCGGGCTCAGCCTGCCGGGGGAAAGAACCAGCAGCCCTGAGGGGCTCAGCATTGTCCCCTGCATGCCCTCCGCTGAGGGTTGCAGCTCAGGGACAGCGAGCGCTGCAGAGCCCGGTTGGTACATGGTTGAGAGAAGAGGCAGAGCCTGGCAGGGAATGTGCGACCGAGACAATGTGACCGGGATCCTCGGAATGCCCCAAGCTGCTCTTTTTCGTCCCGAGCGCTTGGTTTGGGAGTGATACTCAAGTTCTTTCCATCCCATGCCAGCCCTTTGCATCATCTCCCACTGCACCAGGGGCGCCCAGCCCGGTGCCGCATGGCCGGGAACAGTGCCGGGAACGGGACAGCCACCTCTGTGCTACCCACAGCACCCGGGACGAGCCAGCGCTGCTCCGGCAGCAGCGGCAAGGAGACCGCGGGCAGCCGCTCCCTCAGTGGCCTCAGGCCAGCGGCAACACGGCGCCACAGCCAGGGAGGGAGGGAGGGAGGGAGGGAGACGGGAGAAGGAAGCCGCCACAGCCCCCCTGCCGCCCCCTGCATCCCCTCCATCCGCCCGCAGCGAGCCCCGAGCCCCGGCACAAGGCAGCGCGGCTCCCACCTGCGCTGGGACAGCCTCTCCGAGCTCCGCCGCCTGCCCGGGCTCAGCGCTCCGCTCCGCTCACCGCCGCCGCTCCCGGGCTCCACAAACGCTCCGCAACCTGCGCTGCAGAGTCTCTGACTCAAGACCGTGCCTACAGCAGTATTTATACAGAGCAGCTCTGACCAATCAACACGCGAGACAGCGAAGAGTGGCGGGAAGATCAGCCAATAGGAGTGAGCGATTCCTCATGACACGCCCCTGAGCCGCGTGGGAGTGTTTGTGGGTTTCCCAGCCTGCGGAGGCAGCGCTACGGCGAGCTTGTGGGCGAGCTTGTGGGCGAGCTTGCAATACCGCTTGGCTGAGCTCCGTTGACTTGGTTCAGAAACAGGCCACGTCCCAGGCACGGGTCCACGGGCACCTCTTTAACTGCCAACTCGCATTTTCCCCTCCTGCATGGCTCAACATGCCTGCGATCTCACTTTCAGAGCAAGCTGCCAGCCCTAAGCACAGCCAGGGTGAAACACTGCTGTGACTAAAACTCATCTCCTGGGGTTTGTGAACTGCGATCCAAAACGAGCCCCTCGGAGCTCTCCTGGAGCAGCTCCCCCCTCTGAGTCAGACATCTCCGAGCTCAGAACTCCCCTGTTTGCTGCTCTCGGGAAATGCAGTTGCTGAGGATGCAGAAACACCCACTGTGGGGGCAAGGAGAGTTCTGGAAAATCACACAGAGCAGAGCCTGCAAGAATGAAGCTACAAACAGGCAGAGCCCAGCTTTTACAACATCAATGTCCCTGAAAATTGCAAAGCTGAAAGGGTTTCTCACCTGTCACTGACTGCTTTTTAGGGTGTTTGTTCCTGGTGGAATGTGAAGCTCATTAAAATCCCCCAATTTCCTAGTCCCAAAGGCTAATGGGATAGAGGCTGAGCTCTGTGAGGTGCAGGTGGCACAGAAATTGCCCTTGAAACTCCTCTGGTGTTAATCCTGCTGTGCTTCTGACTCTAAAATTCAAAACCACTCCAGGTCACGTGCGACTGCAAAAAATCACAAGTTTATTCCTGCCCAGCTATGTTTAAAGGACAGCCTGACTGAGAACCCAGACTGGAAATGGCACACAAAGAAATAACTTTTTTTGCAACAGAAAATGCATTGCAGGATTTGCATTCACCACCCTGAATGAGGTGATTTAATCTGAGGCTCTGCTGAGAGTTGTTTCAGCACAGAAGGAGGAAATGCTCTAATGTGGACATTGGTATTGTGGTAAAGAAAATGAGACATTTGGGTGTAACTCAACCAGGTTTTTGGCTTTAGTGTCAAACTTGAGGCAGAGTAAAGTTCATCCCAAGGAGAGCTGATGTTGTCTGCAGTAAGTGCAAAACCAGCAGAGGTTTCGGTTCTGCACCACAGCACAAGAGAAAATGTATCACCAGACAAAAAAGGAAACCACTTGAGGCGCAGAAAGTATCTCAATTACAGAGATACTGAGAGTCTGTGACATCTCTCTGTGGCACAGAAAAGTCTCAGATTAAATCAGTATCCTTTATCTCGTAAAAAGATAGAAGAGCTAAAACCAGAAATTCAGAGACTTAGATAAAAGCTTGCTAGAACCCTGTGTGTCCCCTTTAACACCCCCATATTACCTGTAAGGAAATCTGATGAAAGCAATCGTCTAGTGCACAACCTAAGAGAAATTAGCAAAAAGACAATGCTAAATAATTGAGGTGATTACCCTTCTAAGCAGAGTATAACTAAAATAAAGATGATACACTATTGCAACTCAAAGAAACCATTTACCCCAAAAGAAAGACTATGCACGGATGTACATAGAGCCTGAGACAAAGATATTCTTGTATCTGCTTAAAGAAAAAGAGAGAGGAAAGAAAAAGAAAACTAAAAGTGAGAAGGGAGGGTGGTTTAGCATCCCTGGAGCTTGAGCTGGGAGCTCGAGGGAACCAGCGAGATAAACATGCTGGGGAGAGCTGGGAGAGAGCTGGGAGTGTTTAGCTGTTTTTGTTTCTGTGTGAGAGAGTGAATTTGCTGTTGTGTTCAAATGTTGTGTGTTTTGTCTTAACGAATTTTATTGATTATAGTTCAATTTGCATTGACAACAGAGAGTTATTTGATTCGGATTTGATCTGGTTTGATTTTAAGTAATAATCATTGGTTTTGGTTGTGGTTAGAGTTTAATCATGAGACAAAAGAAAAGACATCGTAAGTGATGAAAAAAGACTGAGAAAGTTGAAAAACTGGCTAGACAAAGAGTTAAATAAACACAGAAATTCATAGAGAGAAACAGAAAAGAGAAAAGTCTAAAGATGAGACTTTAGACTTTTGATGGGTGTAGAAGTAAAGGAGGCTAAAAGAGAAGAAATTCCAGAGAAGCAAAGAAAATCGAAAAGACAAAATGGATCCACGAAAGGAATATTGCAAAGGAAGTCAGGCTAAGGAATTGCATGCTGTTATTGTAAGGGGAAAGAATATTAGAAGTGAAATTGTCCAGAAGGAGGAAAACGTGATAAAGAAGCACTTAAAGAAGAAATAGAAATGTCAAAAAGTATATTAAAAACAAGACCAAATGAAAACGAATCCCCTGTGCAAAGAAAATAAAGTTGTGTGTGTGTGAGCTAGTCCTGTGTGAGTGCCAGGGAAAGCTAAATTAGGTTGTGTTTGTGTCAAACTGGTTTTTTTGTGCGAGTGGCTGTCGAGCAGCAACCTAGAGAGAGAGTCACCAGTTTGGTTATTGAATTGTAAGAGATTCAAATTGTATCCGGTTAAAATTCGTTTCAGTTCGAATTTAATTGGTTTTAATTAGTTAGTGATTTGATTTTAACTGAATTTTGATTAATTTTTAGACAAGCTTTAAAGAAATTGTCAAAATAATCTATCCCATCTAAAATTGCACAATGAATGCTATATGTAAATAACTCGACTTGATAGCAACAAGTAAATTAAAGATTTGAAAAGTATAATTAATTGATAAAAATTGTTAAAGACAGAAAGACTAAAAATATTAAAAATTTAAACTACAATTTACAGAAATTGATACAAAATAATTAGACCATTGATTTTATCCAAGTTAAGTTTATTTTGATTGAAGTTTTGTTGCTTTTGATTGATTTTCATTAGATTTGATCCAGTAGAGCTAATTTGATGCCATTCTTGATTAAGTTTAGTAAATGTTAATAGATTTGATTTGACTTAGTAAATTTTCATCAATTTAGTTTAATTAGTTCAATGAACTTTTATAAATTTTATTACTATTTTATTTACTTTTAAATCAATTTTAATGATTCAGAACAATTGTTAAAGTGAAAGTTTTAAGCCTTAGAGACACGGTGAAACCACCACACCCCATAACAGCCACAAAACTCAGACAAAGTGAAAAAAAAGAATAAAAATAGTACCATAAAAGCTCATCTTGCTAAAAGGTGATGAGTCAAATGCCTTCCTTTAACACTGTTAAACATTTCTAACCCCGTGCTGTAAAAGACTTTTTCTAGTTTTACTCACTACAGCAGCAGCGATCCAGACTGCGGAGCGTGGATAGACACATGCTAGCCGTGTCAAAATAAAACCTCTCCAAGATCAACAGTGAAATGCAACCAGCCCACCCGAGACCTCAGAGTAACACTACAGAAAAGGAAACAACAATCCTAAAACCCTGGCTGCAGGAGAGTTACAGACTCGTGTGAAAAGTCCTACTGTTCAATAGTTTGGTTTTGATTTTTCACACTGTACTTTTCCTGTGACTTATAAACACAGAGAGCCTGTGCTAGAAAAAAATATCTAAAACATCAGCAGAGAAAATGGTAACTTTGGGCTAAGAACAGCCACCTCTGGAGCAGCTGCAGGGGGAACGAGCTGCAGTAATCCCTTGTATTTGTGGGAACATTAGCACTTTCCAATCTAGCAATAGAATACATTCTGCACGAGTCACGACTGAATGTGAAAATGTCAACAAAAGGGTATTGCTCCTCACCTTCCTATTTCATCTTCCCTAACAATTAGCACTTTCCAATCTAGCAATAGAATACATTCTGCAGGAGTCACGACTGAACGTGAAAATGTCAACAAAAGGGTATTGCTCCTCACCCCACAGGTGTAACCTGTGTATAAATGTAGGGAAGTGTACCCTAATGAAATCAGCTTAGAGCCGATATTTTAAAGTTACTTCGTAGAAAACAATATTTGCTCCCAGAAATTTGAGACGTAAAAGAGCAACGCTGTGATAAGACTATAAAGATCTACAAAACCAAGTTTGCCTAAAAGCAAAGGATATTGGTAGAGTGAGAAATAGAAATGCCTAAAAGGGGAAGAGTAATATGATTGGGAAACCACTGCCCGAAGTTCCTGGATTAAAGTCAAAAAGCCTAAGAAAGTGTAGCTGCTGCCGAGAAGATCCAATATCTCACTGCTCCCTGCAACGGAGTAGGTGAGAGAGGCAGAGACACACTGAGAAGTGCTCAAAGACAACCAGAACTTACTACTAGGAAGTGTTTATCCCACCAAATTTTGCCGGAGTAATTGGAAATAAGTAGTTAAGATAATGACTCTACCGATCTCTTTAAGTCTGTGCACAATAGTTATTAACTAGTACAAAACAATTGAAAGTGTGAACTACCCACACTAACCATTTGAATAGCTGCTCATTAGGCAAACAATCATGTTATCCAAACCAAAGTGAGACCAGGACCTCCCGGCTTTAATGCCTCTCAGTGCAATTTAGTGCCTTTAGACCGAGTAGGTGACAGTCACCCTGAACAGCAGGGTTTCAAAGGGGATTTTACCTCTGCCCTAGATCGAACCCTGAGCGTAGATACTGTAATTATCCAAACTTACATTACTGTGCGGACCAGAGCTGTGAAATTATAGCTCCTTGGATACTGGGCAATAGCATGGATAAGTATATTGAAGTCCAAAAAACCGTGTAGTAGTATTCCACCAGTATTGCACCAGTATTGCACCAGTATTCCACCAGTATTCCACCAGTATTCCACCAGTATTCCACCAGTATTGCACCAGTATTGCACCAGTATTCCACCAGTATTGCACCAGTATTGCACCAGTATTCCACCAAGCTTTGGAGCAAGCAGCATCAGCTACTGTCGAACCTGTCAGGACCTGATAATAAATGTTACCTGCCCTGAGGATAAGAGATAGCTGCTAGATAAAACATAGAGAGTCCGGCTCTGAAAAGAGGAAGGAAATAGAAAGAGCTGAATAAAGAACCTATACCAGAACCATCCCATGCCCTGAGAATAATGGGAAAAACAGCAGAAGCCAAAAACAGAATCAAACCTAAAGCCAGAAAGATAAAATCCGGAAGTTCCGAATCTGTAAACTGCCTGTAAAAAAAATAGTGCAAGCCAGCTAACGTGCTTTAAAATGAAAGAAAATAGTGCTAGCCAGCTATCGTGCATTAAAATGAAACAAAAATAGTGCTAGCCAGCTATCGTGCTTTAAAAGGAAACTAACCCAAATAGGACAGAAGCTTGTTAATTGTGCTGTGACATCAGACACCCTATTACGACCACTTTGCTATCAACCATTGCCAGCCCTTTATGCTGCTAGTATTAAAACTCACATTTAGACCTTGTATGACCAGCAGAATAATAGCCATAGCCAAAAATACACTAAAAGCAACTCACTAACTAATGTTAGTCCGAGCCAAATATGAGTCTGTGGATCAAGAATCTCCTTTAGCTGAAGCCCTCCTATTAAGCCAAGCAGAATTACGAAGATTTGATGAACAAAATTAAGTTACAAACAAAAAAGAGGGTTTTTTTTGTTGTAATAAAAAGAATACTGTTTGTCCATCAAAACCTTGCTAAGGACTCTTGAACAAAAGGAAATCGCAAATCTTGCTAACACTGCTTAAAAGCAAAGGGAAAGTGGTTTTGGGTGGGAAAAAGTTCGCTGGCAAAATGAGAAGTAATCTGTAAAATTGGCGTTCTGCCAGATGCACTGTCTCGGCTGAACACCATAAGCAGCCCACAAGCCGCACAGCGCAGGGTACACACAACCCAGGGTACACGCAACCCAGGGTACGCACAACCCAGGGTACACACAACCCAGGGTACACGCAACCCAGGAGATAAAAGCCTTAAAAGGACTGTGGGGAGCAGGGCCGGGACTTTCGGCCGCCAAGCACTATTATTGGCTGATCCTCCCGCCACTCTTCGTTGTCTCGCGTGTTGATTGGTCAGAGCTGCTCACTATAAATACCGCTGTGGGGAACGGTTCTGCGTCAGAGAGTTGGCAGCGCAGGTTGCGGGAGGGTCTGTGGAGCCCGGGAGAGGCGGTGGTGAGCCCGGGCAGGCGGCGGAGCTCGGAGGGAAGCGGCAGCAGCGATCAGGGCAGAGGCCGGGCAGGCGGCGGAGCTCGGAGAGGCTGTCCTAGCGCAGGTGGGAGCCGCGCTGCCTTGTGCCGGGGCTCGGGGCTCGCTGCGGGCGGATGGAGGGGATGCAGGGGGCGGCAGGGGGGCTGTGGCGGCTTCCTTCTCCCGTCTCCCTCCCTCCCTCCCTCCCTGGCTGTGGCGCCGTGTTGCCGCTGGCCTGAGGCCGCTGAGGGAGCGGCTGCCCGCGGTCTCCTTGCCGCTGCTGCCGGAGCAGCGCTGGCTCGTCCCGGGGGCTGTGGGTAGCACAGAGGTGGCTGTCCCGTTCCCGGCACTGTTCCCGGCCATGCGGCACCGGGCTGGGCGCCCCTGGTGCAGCGGGAGATGATGCAAAGGGCTGGCAGGGGATGTAAAGAACTTGAGTATGACTCCCAAACCAAGCGCTCGGGACGAAAAAGAGCAGCTTCGGGCATTCCGATGATCCCGGTCACATTGTCTCGGTCGCGCATTCCCTGCCAGGCTCTGCCTCTTCTCTCAAGCATGCACCGACCTGGCGCTGCAGCGCTCGCAGTCCCTGAGCTCCAACCCTCCGCGCAGGGCATGCAGGGGACAATGCTGAGCCCCTCAGGGCTGCTGGTTCTTTCCTTGCCCCCCCGGCAGGCTGAGCCCGATCCGCAGCTGCCCTGTTCCCGCACTCGGCAGCTCCCGGGCGCTGTCCCTAACTGTCCCTAACTGTCCCTGCCTGTCCCTAACTGTCCCAGCCCGGAGCTGCACAGCCAGAGGGGTTGGGGCTGCAGGGCCGAGCTGGGCCCGGAGCTCTCTGACACTGTGTTTGTGTCCCCAGGTGCTGCCGGGGAGCAGAGACAGGGCAGGGCTGAGCTGGCAGCGCCTTCCAGAGCCAGCACCAGACGGGACCTCTTATTATGTATAACGCCGCTGTTGAGATTCCGGAGAATGCCCTGGGTGCCCAGAATGGATCAGCAATGGGAGTCACACACAGAAAGAGCCTCAGAAGATATCTGGGTGAGTGCAGGGCCAGCGCTGTGGCCTCTAGGGAGGGGACAATGGGCAGTGTGAGCCCAGGAGCACAGGGCTGGCAGGGTGTGGCTGTGTCCAGGGCTCTGGAAGAGGCCTGGTGCTCTGCTGGACTGACAGCCCTGGCCCTGAGCAGTTCAGCTGTAGCTGTCCCTTGTCCCTATCCCTTTTCTCTCCTGCTGCCAGCTCAGTGAGTGGCACACGGGCTGAGGGTCCCTGCTGTGCTCCCCGGGCGTTGGGTGGGAGATGTGAGGGCTGGGCCTGCTCAGGACAGCTCCATGCTCACGGCCTGTGTCTCTTTCCTGCTCCAGGGGAGTGGATCAGATTCCATCCCGTGCTCACCCACACGGCGCTGATTGTGCTCCTGTTCCTGGTCCTGGTTTTGGCTTTCGTGATGTCCTTGGCTGCTGTGTCAGGTAAGGAGGAGCAGCAGCCTCAGCCCAACCCCTCGGGGCACTGCGGGCTCACTGCTCCCTCACGGCCGGGATCGTCCCTCAGCCCCGCTCTGACCAATCAGCGCGCGGGAGAACGAGGAGTGACGGCTGAATCAGCCAATCGCTGGGATGGGGGAATTTGAGCGGGAAAACCAGCCAATGGGAGCTCGGGCTGCTCCGTGAGGGGAGAATGCTCAGACCTTCTGTTCACTCTGCAGGGAGAAGACAAACTGACGCTCCGGTTACATCTGACACTCCTCTGCTGCTGGCCTGTCCCCATGGCTGGGTTGGGTACAACGGGATCTGCTACTTCCTCTCGAGGGATCGTCTCTCCTGGGATCAGGCTAAGGCTCGGTGCTCAGAGCTCGAGGCCTCCCTGGCTGTGCTGGAGGACTGGGAAATGGTGAGTGAGGGGTTTGGGGTGGCTGAGGGGAGCCTGGGGAGCTCCTGGGCCAGGGCTGCAGCTCCCATTATCTGCTCCTCTCTCCTTGCCAGGAGTTCCTGTTCCATTTCAGCAGGAATGCCGATTACTGGCTCGGGCTGCACAGACAGGACCAGCAGCTGCAGTGGGTGGATGGCAGCAACTTCAGCTCCTCGTGAGTCCTGGAGGGCACAGGCAGGGCCTGGGGAGCACAGGGGCACAAGGTGTCCCCCTGAGGTTCCAGCAATGTCTCTGCTTTTTCCTGCAGGGTTCGTGTCATGGGCAATGCAGACTGTGTGTTCCTGGTTGAGAATTATCTCAGGAGACAGCCCTGCTCAAGTGACATGCAGTATATCTGCAGCAGAGCCCAAACTCACCTGTAACGGGATGGAGAAAAGATCTGTGGCTGAGAACATCCTCAGGAGTGAGATCTGCTCGAGTGACCTGAACTACGTGTGCAGCAGAGCCCAAAGTCACCTGTAACAGGACATGGGCAGAGCCTTCTGCACACTTGGCAGCTCCAGTTCTTCGCCTCTTCCTCCAGCACAGGGATGTCCTTCCTCAGCTGCAGCATCTGCCTTGTGCTGACTCTCTGGCTCACCTCAGTGCCTCATCTCTGGGTCACCTCAGTGCCACTTTGTAATATCAACTCAGTGCCTGATGTCACAAACACCTCAGTGCCTCATCTCAGGGTCACCTCAGTGCCACTTCAAAGGATTGCTGGAAAATGTGGCAGTTAAAATATTTTGCATAACTTTAGTCAAAGGGTTCTGTTTGTGTTTACCCCAAAAATAGGAATTTCAGGTTTCTCTCCAGGGCATTGTTCTGCCAGGTGAGGTCTGATAAACTCAACATATCTACAAACATTCACCTCCAGCAGGGGTGAAGACATCTGGTCAGGAAAGCACTGAGAGGGAAATTGAAGAATGAAAAATCTGATTACCATCAGAGGTGAGGAGATTCAGATCCAATGGGAAACTGAATACTGAGGGTTTGCTCAGCTTTGGAGCAATGAACACTGAGCCAATGCTTTTCTATGTCTTTGTACTGTATAAAATATTTAAATATTTAAAAAATCCATGTGTCATGGAATGATTCTCTCTGCACAGCCAGGCTGTGTGTGGATGAGATGATTTCTGTGGTAATTCCTGATCAGAACTACATCCTGCTCATATAAAGATAATAAAGTAATGCCTTGACTCTGTAACTTTGAAAATGTTGTTGGAGGGTTTTTGTTTCTCCTGCAGTTTCAGTGACATCAGGGAGGTACGAAATTGTCTCCAGGAGAAGGAAAATGGGGATTTGGGGTTTGTTCCTGTAGGGGAAAGGAAAATGGGGATTTGGGGTTTGTTCAGTGGGGAAAAGGACAGGGAGTTGTGGCAGGAGGTGCTGCCGGACAAAAGCCACCCTCGCTGCCCTAAAGTGGTGAAAATGAAAGAGCAGGAGATCTCTGTGATCTCTGAGAGGTGGGAATTGATGAAATACCATAGAAGAAATAAAATGGGCAGAATTGAGTGATGAAAAGCCAGAGGTATCTGAAAATAGACCCAAAAAGTTCTGTGGAGCTGACTCAGCGCCCTGGGGCCTCACTTCTGCTCCCCGCTAATCAGGAGCAGCTTGTCAGGCTAATGAATGGTTAATTAATCGCTGTTTCGCCATCGCTGAGCCGCTTTGCTCCTCTGCCAGGCTCAGTCCAGCTCTCCCCCAGCAGAGCCTTTGGTTAGAGCTAAGCCGGGGAAAGACGATGTTGAATTTTTGGTAGATTCCAGGGCAGTGTGTTCTGTGCTAAATACTTTAGAATGGAAATTAAGTCAAGATACTGTAAAGGTTGTTGGACCTGCAGGAGTAACTGAAACACAGCCTTTCTTCAAACCTTTGAAATTCAAGCTGGGGAAGCACTGGGTAACTCATCAATTTATCTATATGCGTAACTCCCCTAAACCATTGCTCGGGAGGGATTTACTGGAGAAATTAGAGGCTGAAATTAAATTTAAAAAAGGACGGGGCATACAAGTCACGATTCTAAATGAGTCTAAATTTGTCGAAGTTGCTGTGCTTTTTATACAGCAGAAGTGTGGTGAAATCCCCACTGACACTGAAAATGCTGTCAGTCCAACAGTGTGGGCCAGGGATGTTCTGGGAAGATCCAAACGAGCAGAACCAGTGAGTGTTGCACTGAAACCAGGAGCAATCCGGGTGAGACAAAAACAATACCCTTGAAAACCAGACAGCCGTGAGGGACTAGCAGCTGTGATTGAA